>NC_134487.1:249494854-249866104 GCF_040206685.1 Ascaphus truei | reverse complement strand
CTAAGGTTCCTATAGCTGAACCAGTGGAGCAAGGGACCCATGGAGGGTGAGGGGATTTTTGTGGGTCATTTTTTTTATGACTAGGGTCCAAACTCAGAAAGAGGGTTGTGAACGCACTCAGACAATCTCCATGCAAGGCTGTTACAGGCGATCGTACACTAAATAAATACATTTTAAAAATAGTGTACATGAGCAGGGGGTCTTTGGAGTTGAACAGCATTGGTTTTAGGCCTGATGACCCCCTACTTCAGGATATACAGGCCCCGTTATGGGGTGCCGGTAACCCCTGCAGAATTTCAATGTCCCAGTCACGTGATTGGCTGGCATCATTCCCTTTAAGTGACGTCATGTAAAAAAAAAAAAAAATTAAAGTCGGAACATGGTTTGAATAGCCAATCAGGTGGCTGTTAAACATTTTGAGGCTAAATGTGACGTCACAAGCCCTATTTAAGGCCGTGACGCCTCATTTGAGCCCAAGAAGATGACAAGACAACATCGGTTGGGATTTAACATGGGGTTTTTTGGATTGACAGATGAAGATAGACGATAAAGAAGATCAAGAAATGGGGACATATGAAGTTAGAAGAAGGTGATTAAAGAAAGAAAAAAGAAGATTTGGGTACCTGATCCGGATCTTCATGGCAGATGGCATCGGATGCTGTTGGAGGCCTTCAAGGTACGTGAGCTTCCTGTTACCCCGGGAGTCGGAGGGCCACCTCTTCTAATGGTAAGTAATATATTGAATGTTTGTAAATGTCTCTTTTTACAGGTTTCTTCATTGGATGTGTTTTTTGATTTTTTGGGGGAGGCACATTGACTGATAATATATTAATCTGTACCACTTTAGGGTACAGATTAATACATTATTATGACAATATTTGGGGGCATTTGTGGCTTTGTATTGCTGTTGGTTTTTTTAAAGTCAGTTTCTTATGTGGATGTGATTGTTTGTATTTTTCCTGCTTAATGTAATAAAATGTTTGCGATTGGTGTTCGTTTGTAATGTTGTATTATGTTAGCTAATGCGTTTTATGGTTATTTCAGATATTGTTTGAATGTATTTCTTTGTCTTTTAATGATTACATTCATTAATGTTGTAATAATTCATTGGTTTGATTGGTTAGTGTTACTATTCATTTTGAGTTGGTTTAGGAATTATTTGGTTTCATTGGTTAATGGTTTAATTAATTCATTGTTGATGTTGTTACTACTTGTATTCATTGGATTAGCTGGCTACTGTATTTATTTACTTTATTTATGTATGCTAATGCAGTGTTTAATAATGGGCAAATAATCTGTTATCCATATCTGGATAGTAGTTATTTTGCACATTAT
Organism: Ascaphus truei; assembly: GCF_040206685.1. Taxonomy (NCBI): domain Eukaryota; kingdom Metazoa; phylum Chordata; class Amphibia; order Anura; family Ascaphidae; genus Ascaphus; species Ascaphus truei. Next base: position 249,864,769 of record NC_134487.1, on the reverse strand, counting down.
TGTACTGTATGTGTTAGAGGGGTGTATTTAGTTAGAAATAATGTTTAGTATTTTTGTATGCACAACATTGGTACCGCAGGCCCGCAGGTACCCCGGGACTCCCATGAGGACCCCGGGACGGCCGCAGGGTTATCTGGGGACACCCGCGCGACCCCTGGCCTCCCTTGGGACCTCGCGGGGTCAGCCGGGAACACCCGCTGGCCTGTTGTATGGGTTTTGCGCGTGCCAAAAGGTAAACAAAGAATTTTTTCAAAGTCCTGCTTTTTTTATCACCTGCCTTTAGCTGGTGAGCTGTATTCAGCGCAACTTTCATGTATGATAAGTTTGAGTTGCTTACTGAATCCCGCAGAAGGGCAGGATTCAGCGCAAACAGCTCATCATACGAGCAAAGTTGGACTTTGAAAAATTTCCAGTAAAAAGTCCATTTTAGAGAGCAAAGTGCCTGTTTGCGCGGCTTAATGAATAGTGCTCGGCGGAACTTCACGTTCTAACAGCACTTTGCGCTCTTAAAACGACTTATAACTGCTTAGTGAATAGCCCCCATAGCCTTCAAATTAACACCTTTGTGAAGACTCATGCCATTGATTTACTTGTTTAAATTATGAAATAAGTTTGTTGGCCTGTACTCTAAAAAAAAAAATGTTTTATTAATTAACTAATATACTGTACAAGATTAATATTGTATCTTATGTTGATCTTCCTCAGCAGACCAATTAAGTGATACATCTTTAGCAATACTCACTATCTGTCGCAGCAGTCGGAAAAGCAAATGTCAGAGATAATGTCTGCCACAGTCACACTGGTAATGCTTTGGTGCCATTGCAGCCGCGTTCGTGTGACCGCAGATTTCTGCGGTGCAGGAGAAAATCTCTCTTGCTACATCTCTATATATTTTTTAATCAATAAAACAGAATGAAATGAAAATATATACTGTATTGCTGCACACTAAAGCACACTGCTTGCTTTGACATAAAGACCTGACTGTGCTTTATTTTATTCTTCTCGATGTATTTGTGCTTTGTGTTCTGCTTATAAGTGGTCTCTATTTTCTCTGGGGTCATCTCCCTTATTTTATTCTGTGTTGTACATTATCAGTGAAATCTTCAGTGTGGGAGCAGGAGTCCACATTAAAAAGAGAAAAGATACACATATCGTGCAATATGTAGAGATTGAAATGTTGATAAGTAGTCTAATAAAGGGAAATGGGTACTCACATTTACCCAATTCAATAAAAAATATCAAAGACACTCTCTTTCTCTGATTGGAGCTGGAAATGACTTTTAAGTACTTGATTACAGATGGTAATGGTCCTCAGGAAAATGAAAAGGAGCAATCTATAGTGTAGTATGTCAAAATACACATTTATACCAATAATAACACTCACAATGTACACTCACATTGGGCAAATCTGCATTGTACGAGATGCAGGTAGGACAGGAAGCACTCCACTCCAACACTGGGGAGGAGATTTTAAACTACAGTAGGAATGGGGAGGGGAATGAAACAGATAAACTAAATAGAATACATGAGGAAAATAGGGGTTATGGAGGTAGAATGGGGGCAAGTGCGAGTTTGACAAGCAGCGAGAAACTCATAGTAAATACAGATAATACTAGAAAACTTCTAAAGACTAAACCAAGTTGGCGCAGAAAGGAAGGAGAAGATAAGATAATAGTACAGGCTGAAAAAACCTTAAATGCATGCTTGCTAATTGTAATGGAGTTCTCACCACAAACAAGGAGTGACCGTGATGCCAAGGTGGGAATTTATATATAAACACCAACCATAACCGCATGGGCGTGTCTGCAGTGTAGATAGGTCGAGGTAGCCGGGTCGGGGTTGGAGAGCTATGGATGGTCAGAGATGCTTGCCGAGGTCAGGGTTAGGGAGGTGCGGATCATCGTGGTACTTTGCAGAGGTCGGGGTTGGAGAGGTGCGGATCATCGTTGGTAGCCGGGGTCAGGAGTTTAGAAGAGTGGAGTCCAGGAGAATAGCCGAAGTCAGAAACAGAGGAACTAGGAACCGGAGTACAAAACAAAACTGTGGAGGCAAGGGTAGCAGTGAACACTTCGCACATAGGAAGGTTTATGCTTAGCTGATTTGCCAGTGGGCCGGCTGAGCATATATAGGAGACAGGAACCAATGAGGTAATAGGCTAGAGGATGCGCGTCAGAGAGAATGGATGTGAATGGAGGATACGGTACAGGAGACAAGTGTGAGGAGGATCCCATAGGCGGAGAGATGACGCAGCTCAAGCGTACACTCAACAAGTGCCGCGTGTGCGCGCTATGCACTGCTGATGTTGTCGAATGGGTGGAGTCTGGAGGCTGGACCGGATACGTGGGATGCGTGCACGTGTCTAGCATGGTGGCTGGTCCCAGGAGAAGGAAGAGAAGCATCATGGCTGACAGAAGGAGCGGGGTGCCCGATCACAATTCGGGTAAGTGATGAGTGCGTCGAGCGCATTGCGGATTACGGATCCTGACACTAATGCAAGAAGCCTGACAGATAAAGTGGGGGAGCTTGAATTAATAGCTACAAGGCAGTATGATATCATAGGCATTACTGAAACATGGTGGGATAAAACTCATGACTGGACAGTTCATTTAGAGGGTTATTCCCTCTTTCGGAAGGATCAAGCAAATAGAAGAGGAGGTGGAGTATGCTTATATGTTAAACCGGATCTAAAACCTATTATAAGGGAAGATGTTTATGCAGGGAATTATGAAAATGAAGAGACATTGTGAATCGAAATTAGCAGTGGAGGTAAAAGAAAAAAAAAGAAAATGTGTGTAGGGTTATGCTATAAACCACCAAATATCTATGAGATTGTGGAAGCTAAAATACTTTTGCAAATGGAGAAGGCAACAAAAGTACAGTAGGTCATCTTTGCATAATGGGGGATTTGAATTATCCAGACATAGACTGGGGCAATGAGATTAGCATTACAACAAAAGGAAACAGGTTTTTGGGGATGCTTAAAGACAATTAAATGACCCAAATTGAGGAACCAACCAGGAGAGGGGAAATACTGGATTTGGTAATATCAAACAATGTAGAAGTAATAACAAATATTCAAGTCGAAGAACATTTGGGTAACAGTGATCATGTGGAAAAAAGCACACAAAGTTTTTATATTGTTCTAAAAAAGTAACATCTAGCCATTTCCTAGGGTCTTTAAACAGTAATTTTTCTAATTTAATAAACTATAATTCCACTATGTTGCCCACATTATCATCCACTATTATTTATTCCTCTAATGTCATGTCAAAATTCACATTTCTACGTAATCTTTTAGAAAAAACATTGGAATACCCACTGGAAATTTCCATAACTTAAACACAATAAACAAACAGTAAGCAGCCCAAACACCAGAAAACAGACAAATGTGACAGAGTGATGGTGCAGATCAAGGCGCAAAACACTGAAAGTGAACACTAACTATAAAGTAATATAATAAAAATACAATACCAAACGTGAAAGGGATTTAGGTGAAAAAATATATTTGCCAATTGGTGTGATAAATTGTAACTCCATGCTCAAACCATCTGTCAGGGACTGTCTTCACTGGTCCCCAGAAGGTAGATATGTTTTCTCGGAACCCAGGGGGAGCATGTGGAAAAAAACAACAGAAAACAACCATCTAAATGCAGATGGACAACTTTGTGTGGGTTAATTCACAGGATGTCTTGGCTCATATGTGCAGCCTACTAAAAGATGAAAGTGGTATATGGGCAACAGCTGGTGACTTGAATATGTGTTATCTCCTATTGCCAGGCATTGATACACTCCACCTCAGATGATCAGTGTGATGGTTAAATTCAAAAACAAAAGAACATACAGTACCGGCAGCTTTTATTCGAACAAATGCCGGCGGCATGCCGGGATCTACTCCGGCTGGCGCCAGTCTAGACTGCGTTTCCTCCACGCACCCCCCCTCCACTTCGGGCGCATTTTAGCCCCCCTTCCCGACCCCGAACCCGGCTCCTGCTCTGCCCCTCTGCTTCCCCGCGCCCCCGCTTACCTCACTTTAAACTCCAGGGGTGTCAGGGAAGCCGGAGAAGCCGGGGAAGCCGGGCGTGCACGTGACTGTGACGTCACAGTGCGCCGCAACAAGCCGCGTCACCACGCTTCCCGCACGCATCCTGCCGTGCGCAAAGTGTTCGAATAAAAGCTGCCGGTACTGTATCCATGGTGCAGATCAATGGTATAAAGGTTGGTCTTTTATGTAAGTAATAAAAATGCGCACCTAATTAACTCTATAAACCAGCCCACAAGAGCAGACTATTGATGGGTAAAAAAAGCAAGAATACACTAAAATTACGAAAAAGCAAAAATAGACTAGCATACCAAAAAATATGCCTTTCTATTTATACAATGATGTGGACACATCTGAATACATATACATTTGGATTAACATGACTGAAACAGTACTGGCATTAGTGATTACACAAAAGTGTGGGAAACAATGGGACACAATTCTAATTGTATCTACATTTAGTGGGTAGATGGTACAATATATTACATATCAAAAAATACAGTGTATGATGTAAAAATACATGATGAACATAATATGCATATTCAACTATATTAATGACGACGTGATGATCTCCTAGAAGGAACAGGGATGATTGAAGGAGAAAAAGGAGGCAATGTTAGTGACCATATATGAATGACAGTAATCTTAGATTCACTAGTAATTTCAGTGGTGGTCAAGTCAATTTTCTTAATTTAGTTATTTTCATAGAGGAGAGAATTATCAAAACAAAAAAATATTTCAAAGACACAGATAAAAATATCTATATATTAAGATCAAGCTGTCATCTGCCCAGATGGATGGACAACGTGCCATCTGGGCAGTTTACGCGAATCAAAAGAAACTGTAGTGACAGGGAGACCTTTTTCAAGCAGGCCAATAGACTGAAAGACAGGTTTGTGGAGAAAAATAATAACAAAGGAAGATTAGATGAGGCAATGTCTAGGGTGGATTCGCTTAATAGAGAAGATTTGTTGAAACCCAAAATAAAAGATTCTAAAAGGTAGGATCAATTTGACTTTGCTTTCCTCACAAATTACAATGGGGAAGCAAAGGAAATTAAAAACATTATTAGTAACCACTGGTGTATCCTCAGAAATGACCCTATTTTGGGTGGAATTATACCGGAAAAACCCAATGTGATCTTCAGGAAAGCATGTAATCTCAAAAATAAACTGGCACCTGGTGCATTAAAAAGAGGAACAACAAAACCTATACATTGGTTTCAGCATAGTAAGAGCTTTTTTGGCTGCAGTACTTGCAGAGCATGTCAGTTTAAGTCAATGAATAAAACAGAATCAGTTCCAACTACACAGGGGGGAAATTCCTTATAGAATCCTGTATTACTTGTAGAACAGACCATACCATCTATATGCTCGAGTGCCCATGTAAATTACAATACATAGGAAAAACTGAAAGACCTGTCAGGACAAGAAAAATTGAACATCTAAGCAGCATCAAAAGAAAATTAGTTACAGATAGTGTCTCTAATCACTTCCTGGAAAAGCACCAGGGAAACACTACAAGCCTAACTTACATGGCCATTGAATCTGTGAAACCACATTGGCGAGGGGGGATAGGAATTTAGAATTGATTAAGGGAGAATTCTTTTGGATCCACAGGTTGACAACCCTCACACCAAGGGGTTTAAACATGGAGATAGATGTTGCACCTTTCCTGAGATAAGCATTATGGTCACTAACATTTCCTCCTTTTTCTCCTTCAATCATCCCTGTTCCTTCTAGGAGATCATCACATCGTCATTAATATAGCTGAATATGCATATTATGTTAATTGTGTGTATTTTTACATCATATACTGTATTTTTTGATATGTAATATATTGTACCATCTACCCACTAAATGTAGATACAATTAGAATTGTGTCCCATTGTTTCCCACACTTTTGTGTAATCACTAATGCCAGTACTGTTTCAGTCATGTTAATCCCATTGTAAATGTATTCAGATGTGTCCACATCATTGTATAGATAGAAAGGCATATTTTTTGGTATGCTAGTCTATTTGTGCTTTTTTGTAATTCTAGTGTATTCTCGGTTTTTTAACCATCAATAGTCTGCTCTTGTGGGCTGGTTTATAGAGTTAATTAATTGGTTATTTACACATTTATATTATGCATTTAGCACATATATTTTAATTTTATAAATCATTTTGGAATGCAAATTTGGGGATATTAGACACCCATCCTGCTATAATATTTTTTGTTTTAATGATGTGAACATATCAGTTCTAACGAGTTCTCCATAACTATTGATCAATTAAGGGTCAGGTTCTCTCAATTGTGTCAGATATATAAATGTCTGAAGAGAGAGGGGGCGTCATACTCCTAACGAAGCCATACACTCTTAGTGGTGAAACGCGTAGAGTAATACCACCCAGAGGAAGAGAGGATTGGTGCCGAGTGACTGCCCATCACAGAAGTCCTACCGGAAGTGACATGACGCTCTGGAGAGTGCAACAGAGGGAGTTGCAGGCACTGCAGTGAGCGATCAGGCAGCAGCCAGCTGTATGCGGGAGAGCTGACAGGACACAGAACGGAGGCGGCAGGGTGAGCCACGGCAGTATCCTATCCACACATTTCACTATTATGTGATACACACTGTTTTAATAATATTTTATTTGTAAGTGCCCATTTTTATTACATACATAAAAGACCAACCTTTATACCATTGATCTGCACCATGGACATATTCTTTTGTTTTCTCATTTAACCATCACACTGATCATCTGAGGTGGAGTGTATCAACGCCTGGCTATAGGAGATAACACATATTCAAGTCACCAGCTGTTGCTCATATACCACTTTCATCTTGTGAGTATGCTGCACATATGAGCCAAGATATCCTGTGAATTAACCCACACAAAGTTTTCCATCTGCACTTAGATTGCTGTTTTCTGTTGTTTTTTGTCCACATGCTCCACCTGGGTTCCGAGAAAACGTATCTACCTTCTGGGGTCCAGTAAAGACAGTCCCTGCCAGAGGATTTGAGCAGGGAGTTACAACGTATAATTTATCACGCCAATGGGCAAATATATTTTTTCACCTAAATCACTTTCACGTTTGGTATTGGATTTTTATTATATCACTTTATAGTTAGTGATCACTTTCAGTGTTTAGCACCTTGATTTGCACCATCACTCAGTAACAGTGTTCATAACATGGTCTCAATTGAAATAAATGATCAAAAAACAGATTACTTGGGTTCAACAAAGGTCTTAAACTTTAGAAAGGCAGATTTGAATAAACTGAGGACTAATCTACAAATAATACAATGGGATGATGCTTTTGAATAGAAAATATAGAAGGTATATGGGCAATCTTTAAAACATTGTTAGAAAAGCACACTTATCAGTGTATACCCTTGGGTAATAAGTTTAAAAGAAATAAGTCAAAACCAATGTGGCTAAATAAACAGGTAGGGGAGGAAATGGAAAAGAGGCAGGCGTTTAGATTATTTAAGTCTGAAGGGACGGAGGAGACATTGTATCAGAATTATAAGGAATGTAACAAAAATTGCAAAAGGGCAATCAAATTAGCAAAAATGGATAATGAAAAAAGGAATGCAATAGAAAGTAAGATCAACCCTAAAAAGTACCTTAATAACAAAAAAAATTAGAAAAGAAAATATAGGACCTTTCAGTGTGAGATGGGCACACTTATTGGAAATAAGGAAACAGCAGAGGTATTAAACAAATTATTTGCCTCTGTGTTTACCAGGGAAGAATCAATTTCAATTGTAGTGTCGCAGAAGGAAGCCACAACCTCCATAGTAATGAACAATTGGTTAACTGAGGAAGAAGTTCATAGGCAGCTTGAAAAATTAAAGTAAATAAGGCACCAGGCCCCAAAGGCATACATCCAAGAGTTTTGAAGGAGTTACAGTAAGTTCAATAATAGCCAAACATTCCATTTTATATTCAAGGACTCCATTTCCACAGGCTCCGTATCACAAGATTGGTGTAATGCAGATGTGGTGCCTATATTTAAAAAAGGAGCTATATCACAACCAGGGAATTACAGACCTGTAATCCTGACTTCAATAGTGGGGGAACTACTTGAAGGTGTATAATTCAGGAATACCAAATGGAAAACAAAATTATTATTAATAGTCAGCATGGATTTATGAAGGATAGATAATGCCAAACTAACCTTATTTGTTTCTTTGAGGAAGTAAGTAAGAATTTAGTCCGGGGTAATGCAGTTGATGTGGTCTACTTAGATTTTGCAAAGGCTTTTGATACAGTTCCACACAAGAGGTTAGTGTACAAAATAAAGCAAATTGGACTCAGTAATAATATATACACCTGGATTGAAAACTGGTTGAAGGACAGATAACAGAGGGTTGCCATAAATTTAACTTTTACAGGTTAAGCTAGAGTCAAGAGTGGAGTACCTCAGGTATCGATACTGGGACCATTGCTTATTAACTTGTTTATTAATGACCTTGTGGTGGGCATGGAGAGTAAAGTCTCCATCTTTGCTGATGATACTAACTTGTGTAATGTACTGTAGTAGAAGAAGAGACGGATGTAATTTATTTCCAGAAGGACTTGGAGAGACAGGAAACTTGGGCAGGTAAATGACAGATTGGGTTTAATACAGATACATTTTAACCCTGTTATAGCGCAGTCCACGGGGGCCACCCGCGACCACCGCGTTATAAACGATGTCGCAAAAAAAAATGGCCGTACAAATTTTTAATTTTTTTTAAAGTTTTTTTTTTTTGTGGTGGTACCACGTCCACCGGAGGGGGAAAGCTGACAACTCTCCAAGCATTCCCAGACCCGGTGGGGCAGCAGCAACAGCACGCAGCACTTACCCAGCACCTGGCAGCTCTTCTCCCTGTCTCTGCTTTCTGCTTCCATCTTGCGAGAGCAAGCTCCCTTAAAGAGACAGTGTGTCTCTGTGTGTGTGTGTTTGTGTGTGTATTTGACTGTGTGTGTGTGTCAGTGTGTCAGTGTGTGTGTGTGTGTGTGTGTGTGTGTGTGTGTGTATGTGTGTGTGTGTGTGTGTGTGTGTGTGTGTGTGTGTGTGTGTGTGTGTGTGTGTGTGTGTGTGTGTGTGTGTGTGTGTGTGTGTGTGTGTGTGTGTGTGTGTGTGTGTGTGTGTGTGTGTGTGTGTGTGTGTGTGTGTGTGTGTGTGCAGTGGGCTGTGAGTGTGTGCAGTGTGCTGTGAGTGTATGCAGTGTGCTGTAAGTGTGTGCTGTGAGTGTATGTAGTGTGCTGTGCAGTGTGCAGTGAGTGTGTTCAGTGTGTGTGCAAAAAAAAAAAAAACTTTTTAATTCGGGGTCCACGCCCAAACCGCGATATAGCGGATCCGCGTTATAGCGGATCGCGCTATAACGGGGTTGAGCTGTATATGTATGAATTGTGGATGCAAGAATAAACAGGCGACTTACAAATTAACTGGGGATAAATTGGGGAATCCTTGATGGAGAAGGATTAAGGAGAGCTTGTAGACAGCAGACTTATCAATAGTGCCCAAAGTCATGCAGTAGCTGCAAAGGCAAACAAGGTCTTTTCTTGCCTTAAATGGGCAATGGATGGAACGGAATTAAACACAATTATGCCCCTGTATTAGTAAGACCACATCTTGAATATGAAGTTCAATTTTGAGCACTACTCCTTAGAAAATACATTATGGAACTAGAGAGAGTGCAGAGAAGAGCCACCACATTAATAAAGGGGATAGACAATCTAACTTATGAGGAGAGGCTAGCTAAATTAGATTTATTTACATTAGAAAAGAGGCGTCAAAGAGGGGATATGATAACTATATATAAATATATTCGGGGACAGTACAGGGATCTTTCAAAATAGCTATTCATCCCAAGGGCAGTACAAATGACTCGGGGGCATCCCATTAGGTTGGAGGAAAGGAGATTTCACCAGCAACAAAGGAAAGGGTTCATTACGGTAAGGGCAGTTAAAATGTGGAATTCATGACCCATGGAGACCGTGATGGCAGTTACAGTAGATTTTTTCAAAAAAAGGTTGGACATCTTTTTAGAAAGTAAAAGGTATACAGGAATATACCAAATAAGTAAACATGGGAAGATTGTTGATTCAGGGAATAATCCGATTGCCAATTGTTGGAGTTAGGAAAGAATTTATTTCCCCCTTTAAGAGATATCATTGGATGATATGACACTGGGGTTTTTTTGTTTGCCTTCTCTGGATCAATAAGGAAGTATCCTATATCTATAAAGTATCTGTTGTCTAAATTTAGCATACTGTAGGTTGAACTTGATTTTTCAACCTCATCTACTATGTAACTATATGCAACTGTGAACAGTGTCTTCTCTCTGGTAAGGATGCTACAATGCTTGCCTGGTGTGTAGCACAGCTGTGTTGTGCAAGAGAAGGTTTCCCTTCAAATCACTGGACTTCCTACAGTGTGTCTATAGAATATGTTCCTTATATACGTTTTATATATACTTTTTTTATACACGTTCATTCTTCATGTATATGTATACATATATGCACACACATATATATATATATATATATATATATATATATATATATATGCACACATACACACACATTTGTATTGGTATTAATTATTGTTTATGCTTTATTATCTCTCATGTATAGGATACACCATCGATTCTATTCCCTTTATTACTATGTTATTATATCATTAGATTATTATGGTTTGACATACATGTTGATTATTAGATTTATATATGTAGACATTATGATAAATTCATTCATTTTTTTTAATCTATTTCACCATCCTTTAGACTATTATGTTTTTATGTTTTATGATCCCAGGATTTTTGTCACTATTCGATTTGAGTTGGACTTATATATTTACAGAACCAAATAGTGTTAAATGTTATAATAAATATTGCATTGCAATTGAGATCACATGTGATACTTGGTTTTAAGTGTACTCAGTACCATAGTAATCTCACTAATGGGCCTTTTGGCCATTCATTTTCATTAGTATTTAAAGTTTCTTTATGTTTTTATATGTATCTAATTAAATGCCCACATATATGTCCTATATATAATTATGTTCCAATTGTATTATATTGTATAAATCAATTTTGATCATCCCTACTTGAACTCTTGTTTTAACACAGTGGTGCGCAAACGGGGGGGCGCAAGTTTTGTCTGGGGGGGAACGGGCTGTTGCAGAGGCCCTGCGCTCTTCCCCCAGGCATTTAATTTAATGCCGGGGATCGCACGAGGACTCTGCAACAAGGAAGCTAACCTTGTTTCAGACGCGTCTCCATGGCAACGCGGCATCAAATAACGTTATGTCATACGACCCCAGAGCTTTATTTGACGTATGTGGAAGGTAGGAGAGGGGGCACGAGACCGGGGAGGCCTGGCAGTGGGGAGCAGCTCAAAAAGTTTGCGCTCCTCTGTTTTAATCAATTCGCTTTATTAGACTTGCTGACTCTTTTGTATTTGCACAGAAAGTAAAAAATTGCACAGTTGATCCTTTATTGTATTGCCACAAATGTTCATTAAATGTATTAGGGACACACACACAAACATTTAAAACCAGAGACAGAACATCAATGACACCTATACACGGTACAGTGCCTAAATATATATATAGATATCTTTTGAATAAAATGGCCTTTTAGTTTAACACTTTGGCCAAAGTGTTGTAAGCCCTTGAGCCCCTACATGGCAGACCCCATCTCAAGGGTACCTAACACTAACATAAAATCTTAATATGGAAACAAAGGGGAAAGGGGGAGCACAGGTGGAGATACACTAAATGACAAATTGTACAACTCTGGGATATATGTCCCCAAGTTAGTGAATGGGCTGATGGTAGAGTGTATAATAACAGAATTACTTACATGGCCTTGTGTAAGTGTTATCACATCACGGTTTCTTTTCTTTGCCTTCTTCTTTCTGTACCCTCTTTAAACCGAATTTCTTTTCTTCTTCTAGGATCTTGATGGTAGGTTCTTCTGATAGCCTGCTGCCGTTCACAAGCAAAGTTTCCCTCAAAAAGAATTGATAACACAAAAAGGTTTCAGAGATGGTGCAATTCAATTCCAGAGGGGCCACGATTAATTACAAGGTGGTAACGGGGATATATATACAAATGCAGGAAAAAATACTGCATGCACTCACACAGGCAAATGTGGGTGTAATCTTGAGGAGGGTATCTCTATTCTCTCCACATCCAATAAAAGTAAATAAAAACAGGGAATACTCCAGTAAAAATTAAAGGAGATCAAGGTTAAGGGGAATGGGAAAAAGTAATTGATAATAAAGTACTCACACGGCCACGTGTAAGACCCCACGTGGAATGGTATCTTTTCTTGCTGTCCCAATGCTGTAGCAGTTCTTCCAGATGAAAGAAATGCTTGAAGATCCAAGTTCAAGTGGCAAAAGTGCTTTATTAAAACATATAAAACAAAAAAAACCTTTGGTCTAACACCAAGGGGGTTGGAGATCTAAAACGCCAATCAATCCTTCAGGAGGTTTATATACAGGGCGCGTGGTGCGCAGGCAAACTCAACCCACGTCCGGGTACAGTCCTTTGCTCCTCTGCCCTGCTCCTAGATTGTGGCCTCACTAGTTCAAAATGGCTCAGAGGTTTGAACAAAGCGTTTCGCCCTTTCTTTGGCTTCCTCAGGTTCCGTAGTTGGGAGTGGACAATGTCTTGAATATATACATTTCGGATAGCCAATCCCATACCACCCTCTGAGCATACTCCCTCTTAGAAGCATAAAAACGACTTTCCTGGAGTTTCTAGCTACTGAAGCCCAAATCACCAATTAATACATTACATAATCAAATAAAACTGGATCAATAAAGAATGCTTAAATTGATGTGCAAAACCTAATCTGTAAATGCTAAGTAATTAATAAATAAATCGTGACTTCAATATGTGTTTAAATAAATAAATAAATCCCGTGATGAGACACGTGAATGATAATCAATGATCCTTAAAATCTTCTAAAGGGTAAATGATTGCAAAGAAAAAAGCCTTACTGACCAATGCTGTGACTTAATATGAATATAGATCAAAGTGTTACACGTGAGGGACCCTAAATGCCCTCAAACCTATAGTTAATTTAATATATAAACAAATAGTGGAATACCTTATAAATTAAAGTGTTGTAAGTGGGGGTCCTTAAATGCCCTCATACATATAATCACATTATACACAACAATAATAATAATACATAATTAGTACATAAAGAATGATTTAAAACAGTGATAACATTGTATAAAGCACATATCATTACAATAATATGAATTTAATATGGTTCAAAACCCAATACTGGTTAATAAAGTGATAAGGACATATAAACCCTTACAATAAACCCTCTAAGCTAAAGATAGAAAATAAATTTAATTTACTGTGATTAACAATAAGAAGTATACACACGTGCATAAGTTAATTCAAACAGTGTAGATCTATTGGAAAATAGCCGCAAATTAGTGCGCTAATAAAATCATTAATAATATGAGATTATGTATAAGGAACTGTCTCATAATTTAAAAAAAAATTAAATATTTTTTTTTAAATACTTTTACTTACAATGGTGATTAGAACAGCAACATGATCTTAATGGACAAATGTAACAAGAGAGTGCCAATAAATATAGAAATATATAAACATATGGAACCAATATGTCAGAAGAAACATCTGCAATACAAATGTCGAGGCTTGCTGCACTGTTTTTTTACTGCCTGACCGCAAAGCCGCAAGATCGGCAACATTGTAAAAAAAGAGCAATGAGCGCGCAATTGGCATGGGAACTAGGTCAATTGGCGTGGGAACTTCTGTTCTAGGGCACCTAGAGATAAAATTTTGCCCCTAGATGTTAGGAACCCCCTCACTTCACCCCAACAGGGTCTGAGCAGTAATGGCGATGAGAAAGGGTCACGCCGGAAAGGGTCACGCCTACCATTGAGCGTAATGGCTGAGAAAGCTTTGAACCGGCTAAGTCAGAATGAGCAGAAACCTGGAACACACAACTCCGGTTCTGTTCAACCTAGAGGGCTCAGATTCAGTCACCATGTAGTCCTAGTTGCGGCAGGATTGCATGGCAAATTGCGACCCTCTGGTGGCAACAGAACGGAGTCAGGGTAATGTTAAAGTTCAGGTTTCTGCCATTGACTTGCATGGCAGAAAAAAAGCCACTTTGGTAATGTGCTTTTAAACTGTCTTTTGGTATCTCCGGTTCCGGGGGTCGTGGAAGGCTGATTTTTTGCCACTATGGCAAGGGTCCTTCCGCATGAGGACCAGGCGAATTTCAACCCGCTCAGACCCACAGAACGGTTTATTTAAAATTATATTCGAGCAATTGGCGTGGGAACTACTTAGGGCCTCGGTCAAGTTCACGGCCAATTGGGTTGGGAACTTCTGTTCTAGGGCACCTAGAAATAAAATTATTTTTGCCCATAGATGTTAGGCACTGTATACCACTGTACAGTATACTGTAGAAGACACATAATGAAACGATACTGTACATGTAGAATAAATGCATAGTTTTTTTATTTTTTCGGGTTTATTACACAGTATACTGTACGGCCGGAAAACATCAGCATACAGTACAATATTATCCATTGAAATCCCCCCATTAGCCGTTTTCTTTTCTGAGGAAAAACAAAAAGAAAAGTTTTAATGTACAGTAATGGTAAGCCCCTTAAACAAGTACCCAGCCAGCCCCACCAAAATAATATGGCAACTAAACAGTACTCACCATAGAATTTCCCATTCAGCTGGTCCAGCGATGGTCCACTGCCAGTCCAGTTTTCTTCATCATCCACGTCGATAGTTTGCAGCGGGACTAGTCCACTTGTAGTCAGCATGTGAGGCTGGAAATCGCTTAGGTACATGCAAGCTTCATCAAAACTGCACGACTCAGGCTCAGGGTTGTCACTGACGGTGGGACCATCATTGGAAGCTGGTGCTGGTGCTGGTGCATTGCTTGGCAGCGACTGTCGCTTCTTAGTTGGTTTTAACACGACCCTTCGCCTTTTGCCGCCTCCATGATCATAGATACGGGAAAAATGCGGTGATACACACCAATATCCTCCAACAAATTGGGGCTCAATACGGTGAAAACAGGGATCGCTACATAACCTTTTCCTTACTGCACGCTTCCACGTATGAGGATTTGGCGAAAATTTGTAAAAGTCATAGTTTTCGATAAAATACTGATAAATTTGAGCAACTGTTGCCATCTTATCATCTGTTGCATTAATCGCGGCCCATATCAAATACGCATAACTTCTGTCGGGTTTTTGGAAAGCGGGCTGCACTTGAACACTCATGGCGGGTGGGTCTCTGGAGAAACAAAGTGTCCCAGAATTGCTTCAAGGTATGACCATTGCTACCAAAATTGTGCATACAAAGACACTACAAATAATCCAAACGATATCCGATGGACAAATAATGTAATAAAACGTTCCCGATCAGAGTCCAACTTAGAAGATGATTAGTTAATGTGAGCCCTGTATGTGCTCAGTGTGTTAGTGACTCAGCCACCGGATGGGGTAATCATGTGTAAGGAGGATAGATGCAAACGGCAGCGCCGTGTCTCCAGCCAGGAGACTATGACCGGCAACACACACTGCAATCCTCCGCCACTGCCCTCACAGACCCAGTGTCACACACAGAAAGCAGTCCCACTGCGGGGATGAAGGGTATGTACTCACAGTCTTGACACATCGCATCCGACTCAAATGCTGAGAGAAGTTACTCTGATCCGGGACCGTGATGACGCGTGCTCCAGCCCATGCAGGTAAGATAGTCACAAGGGGGTAATCAGGTGGTGCACAGCTGCCGTCAGGATATGAATCAGGAAGTCCACACGCTTAATATCTAAAAGGCTATATTTAATGAGTGCATAACACAAAAAAACAAACTGCTACAAAAAACTTCTTGACGCGTTTCGTCCTGCTGGGGACTTTGTCAAAAGAGTAACTGGCATTGACCCCCGTGACGCTTATATAGGGAGACAAGAATGTCTATTGGGTGGATGTGATTGAATCAGATGTTAAACACACCAGATGTATAATGAAATAATCATGGTTTAGGTAACATAACCTCTAATTAACCCTCTCACAGATCCTCACTTATAAGACGTCACTCAGGGCCAATCTCATGCAGTAACATACAAAAGTAACAAACAAGTAACCACACAATATTTAAAAACAATCCTTAACACTGCCATCTAGATACAAAGATCTATCTTGCACCAAACAATTGCCAGTGGTAATGTAGCAGAAACAGCAACATATATCATATAACATGTATGGTAAAGAATGGACAAAATCACAATTCATGTAAAGCTATTATAGTACACTATGGACTTTGTATAGAATATGTTGAGTCATATCTCTGAAAACATGAATAATGTCTACTCTAATCTAATCACACAATAGAATATATTTATATTTAATAATATTAAATCATACAATTTTATAATAATCATTATACCGCTAGATATAAAAATAAAAATATACACCACTATAAATCTAATAGTGCTTCTACATAATATCACATTAGCAACAACACTATCTAAAAATTATTCAAAGATCATATATAAAGGAACTTATACAAAAACCTTAAATGTATATCAAACTAAAAAGTGCTTGAGATCCCACTCTACATTAATTCCTGTGGGGTGTAATGTGTTCATGGCATGTATCCAATACATCTCCCCTGTATTAAGTTTGTTAATTCTATCTCCCCCTCTAGGATGGATACCTACATGTTCAAGAGCTGAGAAAGAAAATGTGGAAATATCTCCTAGACTACACATTGAAAAATGTCAAGACACTGGATGTAACATATCCTTCTTTAGAATATGTCTAATGTGTTCTTGAATCCTTACTCTCACCGGTCTAATGGTACGGCCAATATAAGACATTTTACACCCACATTGTAAATGATAGATCACGTAACTGGAGTGACAATTCATAAATTTACCAATACGATGAATACCCTCACATGTGGGAACACTTTTTTTAGCTTGAGCATATTTACAAACTGAGCACCGCCCACATGGGAAAAAACCTCTTGGTATATTACTAAACTGTGATCTTTGGGGATTGGCATTAAATAGACTTGGTGAGAGGTGAGAACCTAAAGTTTTAGTTTTTTTATAGATAAACCTTGGTCCTCCCTGTACCAGGGGTGCTATGTCCTTGTCTAGAGTAAGTATTTTCCAATGCTTGTGAAATATATCTCTGATCGCTTTAGCTTGTCTACTATAGACTGAAATAAAGGATGGACACATAGAGTCATTTTCATAATTGTATCGTCTCTTGTTCTTATTATATTTTTTAGATTTAATAACTTCTTCTCTATCAAGAGTGTCTGCATATTCAAATGCTTTAATAATATCAACATCTTTGTATCCTCTTTCTTTAAAACTATTTGCCATTTCAAGGGAATGATTCAGAAACATATCATTATTCGAACAGAGTCTTTTTAAACGAATAAACTGAGCCTTTGGTATACTCCTAATCAGAGCTGGAGGGTGACAACTGGTCGCACATAAAAGAGCATTTTTGGACATGGGTTTCCGAAAGATATCTGTCTGTATCTTTTTATTAGTATCTATAAAAAGTGTGATATCTAAGTAATCTATATGGTGAATGTTTTCTGTGTGTGTAAATTTTAAATTATAATCATTAGTGTTAAGTGTATTAATGAAAGTGGAAAGTGAGTCAGAATCCCCATCCCACACCAAAATAAGATCATCAATGAAGCGTTTGTAAAAGATGATGTGACTACGAAATAAATTAGAATCGTGATAAATGTGACGTGACTCCCAAAGACCCATAAAAAGATTCGCATAAGAAGGAGCGAAAGAAGAACCCATAGCTGTGCCTAATTTTTGTAAATAATATTGTGAATCAAACATAAAATAATTGTGTGTTAATAAAAAAGTGACTGATTCCAATAAAAAAGTGCTCAAAGTGACTGATAATTCTGATAAATCCCGAAAATGTTGAAGTGCATATATGCCCTGTTCGTGTGAAATGATGGAATACAGGGAAGCCACATGAAGTGTGACCCACCTGTATCCCCGCTTCCATTCCAAGTCCCTTATGGACCTAATTAGATCTGAAGTATCTTTAATGTAAGATGGTAATTGATATACCAATGGTTGAAGAAACCTATCCACATACCGCGACAACCCATCTCCCAAAGATCCAATACTCGCCACAATGGGTCGACCAGGAGGGTCAACCAGCGACTTATGGATCTTTGGGAGATGATGGAATATAGGTGTCACGGGATGTGGGCAGGCCAAGTACTCTAATTCTTTCTGATTTATAACATTAAAAATCTTTCCCATGTCCAAAAGCTCCATATATTGTTTAAGATAGTCATTAGTCGGATTTGACTTAAGTTGTTGATAAAGGGTTACATCCTTTAATTGCCTATAGGCCTCTTTCACATATTGATCAGAAGATAGGATCACTAGGGCCCCTCCCTTATCTGCCTTTTTAAAAATCAATCTCTGGTCACGTTTTAGAACCTCCAGCTGTTGGACTTCTGAAATTGTAAGGTTGTTATTCCCAACATTTGAAAAAGAAAAACCTTTATTCAACAACTTAATATCCCGTTCTACCAGTTTCTCAAAGGTCATAATGAACGGTCCTCTTTGAGAACTTGGACAAAAAATAGATTTTTTCCTAAACCCAGAATCTTGATAATCAAAAAATGATTGTGTAGACGTGCTAAGCGATTCTCCTTGTTGTTCCAACATATCTTCCATATCGGATAAGAGACATTGATCTTTAAAGTCAAACAATACATGATCATCATTACATACATTATCAGCCATTGAACCTTCTACATTTTTATTAGAGGATATTTGTTTACCCCTTTGAGTAAAAAAAAATTTCAGGGATAATTTTCTGGTGAATTTCTGTAAATCAATTACAGTTTCAAATAATTGAAAATTGCCAGTGGGTGCAAATCCTAACCCACGGTTAAGTAGGGATAACTGATCAATAGTTAACTCAATCCCTGAGAGATTGATCACATTATCTATTGATTCATTCAAGTGTATTTTTTCCTTTTCGTTCTGCCTCTTGTTTCCCCGTTTCCTCTTTGATCTTCGTGTTCTACTGAGTTTTTTGATATACTATTGGAAACCAATTTAGAGTCTGATTTAAGTGGTCTGGAAAACATAAAGGCAGTTGACGTAGATGGTTTAGGGAACACACAAGATGGCGCTCAATACCTAAACACAGTGAATAATATAATATATAAACACTTAATGGAAAAACTATGTATATAAATGTGAAGGTAAACACAAAATACAATGTAAAAATAAAGACACTCAAACCCTTAGACGGACTGTTTCAAGGTCCACACGAAACATAGGAAGAAAAAACCAGGGGAGCGTAGATACCTTTAAAAAGAAAAAAAGACAAACATAGTGCAACCTGTAGCAAAATATGTTATAAGGAGCTCCCAGCTGGACACCACATACTAAGGCCAATGCCTAATAGGATATATCAGCAGGAACAATTCGGAGGAGATAATCTTTAGAAAAGAGAAGCACACATGCAGTATCCAATAAAATACAGTTTATCCAAAAATGATAAAAGTGGAGGCTTACAGAATCCCAATGGGAAAACAGCATTGACGGTGGTGATCTCAAGACCACATCACAGCGTCTCTGTGTCAGCAAACCGCCACGGTACACTTCAGCCTGGAGCCGTCTCGTCACTTCCGGTCTTGGGGCCGTCACGTCACTTCCGGTTGCGCCGCCGGTAGGAAAACAGCTACGGATACCCAGGCACTCTCTCCTTCTTGATTAAGAGGTCACGCTCAACGCGTTTCGCCGTTCTTGCAGACGGCTTCGTCAGGAGT
The DNA here is from genome assembly GCF_040206685.1 of Ascaphus truei. Taxonomy (NCBI): domain Eukaryota; kingdom Metazoa; phylum Chordata; class Amphibia; order Anura; family Ascaphidae; genus Ascaphus; species Ascaphus truei. Next base: position 249,844,879 of record NC_134487.1, on the reverse strand, counting down.
AGCAGTGACCTGTCCTGGGTGTCTTATTTATACCCATACTGCTATCAAACTCCCCTCCTCCATAGGATGATTGATAGAACATCCCCCAAAGTCACGGGCCAATTACATGCATGTGACCGCACACAGGGAAATACATATACTTAAAAACAGTGATAAACATTTAATTATACAATTATAATAAAATAGTTTAATAGTACCAAAGCATATTTTAAAAACATATTAAAAATAATAATAATCCTAACTCATAATAAAATACACATTAAAGTATATAAAAAACACATCAGCTATCCTACTCTTTCTTAGTCATATTGAGCAGACGATAGATGAATCTTAAAAAGACAAAGAAATTAGGTTAGAGTACAACATCAAATTCCAATAATCTTATGAAATGAGGCATAGTTATAAGGACATCTTGACTATTTTAGACATAGATCGGACCACAAAGACTGAACACCAGTCAATAAAAAATGCTCTCAAAAATTATATAAAAGGTGCAATCCCATCTAAATCCTATAAAAATATGAAATTTACAGAAAAAATAGAAAAAACACCAGATTAAAGAAAAACACCAAATTTAAAGAAAAACACCAAGTTCAAAGTCCACATTCAGGCCTTGTGGCACTAAGGTTTTGAGAGAAAAGATCCAAAAACTCTCTCTTTTCTTCAGTGCAACATTTCTGTCCCCACCTCTCCAGTGGGGCAGAACATGTTCAAGCACTGTAAACCTTAGTCCTGAAGTGTCACCTTGGTGTATATTGATGAAGTGATTGGATAAAAAGTGATGTGTTTTTTATATACTTTAATGTGTATTTTATTATGAGTTAGGATTATTATTATTTTTAATATGTTTTTAAAATATGCTTTGGTACTATTAAACTATTTTATTATAATTGTATAATTAAATGTTTATCACTGTTTTTAAGTATATGTATTTCCCTGTGTGCGGTCACATGCATGTAATTGGCCCGTGACTTTGGGGGATGTTCTATCAATCATCCTATGGAGGAGGGGAGTTTGATAGCAGTATGGGTATAAATAAGACACCCAGGACAGGTCACTGCTACTCCTGACGAAGCCGTCTGCAAGAACGGCGAAACGCATTGAGCGTGACCTCTTAATCAAGAAGGAGAGAGTGCCTGGGTATCCGTAGCTGTTTTCCTACCGGCGGCGCAACCGGAAGTGACGTGACGGCCCCAAGACCGGAAGTGACGAGACGGCTCCAGGCTGAAGTGTACCGTGGCGGTTTGCTGACACAGAGACGCTGTGATGTGGTCTTGAGATCACCACCGTCAATGCTGTTTTCCCATTGGGATTCTGTAAGCCTCCACTTTTATCATTTTTGGATAAACTGTATTTTATTGGATACTGCATGTGTGCTTCTCTTTTCTAAAGATTATCTCCTCCGAATTGTTCCTGCTGATATATCCTATTAGGCATTGGCCTTCGTATGTGGTGTCCAGCTGGGAGCTCCTTATAACATATTTTGCTACAGGTTGCACTATGTTTGTCTTTTTTTCTTTTTAAAGGTATCTACGCTCCCCTGGTTTTTTCTTCCTATGTTTCGTGTGGACCTTGAAACAGTCCGTCTAAGGGTTTGAGTGTCTTTATTTTTACATTGTATTTTGTGTTTACCTTCACATTTATATACATAGTTTTTCCATTAAGTGTTTATATATTATATTATTCACTGTGTTTAGGTATTGAGCGCCATCTTGTGTGTTCCATATATCTGTTTTTGTTTTATTAAGATAGGCTGCACTATTTTTCACAATGGAAGATATAGAAATAGATAACAACTGCTCCAATATTTTCACTAGAAGACACACGAGATCTGTGGACTTCAATAGTATTCTGAAATTAGATTTGGATAAAGCCCCTATTATAGGGGAAGCAAATATCCTTGCATCAGAATTTGATAAATTGGAGAAGTTGTTAACTAAAGATATTAAGAAATTTTGGGATTACACCTTTTTAGAGCAATATGTTTTAAGTGGAAGAGTCCCAAGAGGCCTTAGAATTAATAAGGATCCATCCATGGATTTGGAAGATGAAAGCTTCCTTGACAAGTGGTATGGTCTTTTAGAGAAATGTTCTAATGACCTAATGGGTTTAGTTATAGAACAACAGAAACATCATGTGTCACAAATTGACATAGAGGTGAAAGAAATTGAAGAGAGAATTGGTACTTTAGATCAGACCGCTCTCTTCAAAGAAAAAGATGCACAACTGCAAAAGAAATTAGATAAATTATGGAAAGAAACAATTACAAAGAAAGTAAAGAAATTTTTAAGAGATGAGGAGGACTATAAAGACGGGCCCCCTAGAAAACTTGAGAAAATTGAATCCAGTGCTGTTAAAATAGTGGATAAAACCATTCTAAAATCTAAAATAACCCCAAAAAAACCCTCACCAAAAAAGGACATATCTAAGGGAAAGAAAAAACCTAGAAAATACACCCCTAAAAAAACTAGGAAAAGTCCAGAAAGGGAAAATTGGAGGACAAAACCATATAGAACCCCACACCAACAGGGTAATAAATATGCTAAAACACAAGTAAGCATAGAATTAACCCCGAAAAGATCTATGAGTATAGATTATGACTCAGAAGGGGAAATTAGTATATATAATAGAAAAGAACAACGAGAAACCCAAAGAGATAAAATGTTTCAGAAAGGTGGCCTTAAGTTTAACAACAAGAAGGATTTTTTAGGGGAGGGGGGGTCAACTTCTTTTCAGGGAATAAATTCATATGCCCCACTGATGAGAAGGGATCACTCCTCGGAAAAAAGGAAAAGGGAAAAAACCGACGAAAACGGGGAAGGGGACAGAAAGAAATACCAAAAGAAACCCAAGAAATAGGTAAAAACATATTCAACTTGAGCTCTAGGGTATTAACCAAACCCGAAGAGTCCCTTATTTCCAAAGGTTTAAAGTTCGCCCCCACTGTAAGCTCTAGTAATTTTGGCCTTTTTTTGGATGCCCAAAGATTTTTAAGGAAACTAACTATCAAAAGATTCTTTAGGCAGAAGGAGGTTGAGCTTAGAACCAGTGAAAACTCGAAAATAGATTCTAAGATAGATCCTAAAGAAGTTGACACTCAACCTAAAAGAGATATGACACTATCACAAGAAAATGCACATATTGTGATACATTCAGGTCTAAAACCATCCTCTACCTTTTACCCAAAACATATGAAAGGTAAAAACCTAGATGTCTTTACACAACTAGTTCAGAAAGATTTCGAAAAGCTAGCTAGTTCTGATCAGAAATTTGAGAATAATTTGAGTAAAAACGAAAGAGATGCCCTCAAAATCCTGCAGAAAGACACTAGCATTGTAATTAAACAAGCTGACAAGGGAGGAGGAGTGGCCATTCTCAACAGGGAAGACTATATATCTGAGGCACATCGGATTTTAGGTGATAAAAATACTTACACACCTCTAAAAAAGGACCCAACCTCAGACTTTCTGTGTAAATTAAAAACTTTGCTGGACAAGGGGAAACAAGATGGAGTCATAAATGAGAGCGAATACAAGTTTTTGCATAAAGAACATCCTATTAAACCCATCTTTTACTATCTCCCTAAACTCCATAAGAGTTTAGTAAATCCCCCAGGAAGACCAATAATAGCAGGTATAGATTCCCTGACGTCAAACTTGTCGGCATACATAGACACGTATCTGCAGAAATATGTGAAAGAACTTCCGTCATATCTGAAAGACACTACAGATATTCTGCAAGTTATAAATAACCAAAGATGGGAAGAAGGATGGTTTCTTGCCACATGTGATATAACTTCGTTATATACGTGTATTAGTCATAAAGATGGACATGATGCCATAGACAGAGCGTTATCTAAGGATACAAATATGCCTCCTGAACAGGCAAACTTTATCCTAGACGGGATAAAATTTATCCTAGAGCACAACTATTTCCTGTTTGAAGGAGTATACTACCTTCAGAAGTGTGGTACCGCCATGGGCACGAAATTTGCACCCAGCTATGCAAATCTTCTCATGGGTGCATGGGAGGAAGACCATATTTGGTCTATTGCAGAGCTGGGTGTGGATTTGTGCCTGTGGCGGAGATATATCGACGATATATTCTTTATTTGGAGAGGGGACGAGGAAAGTCTCAAAAGATTTATAAACTATCTTAATGATAACTTACTCAACCTCAAATTCAACTGTGAGTACAGTCGGGAAAGGGTTAACTTCCTGGACCTGACTGTACTCATAGAAGAGGGAGAGATTAGGACTCAAACCTTCTTCAAAGACGTCGATATCAATAACTTTATCACACCCTCCAGTTGCCATCACCCGAAATGGCTACAAAATGTACCATATGGTCAAATACGAAGGGTCAAGAGGAACTGTTCGAATGATGACGTGTTTAATACACAATCTCAATTTATGCAAGAAAGGTTTAGGGAAAAGAAATATGAAGAGCAAGTTATTCAAGATGCAGTAGAAAAAGTAGGATGTCTAGAAAGGAAAGATCTTATAAAAAACACAGAAAAAGTTAAAACTAAAAAGAACTTTGACTTCTCTTTTCTCACAAACTATAATAGACAATCCGAAAAAATAACTAAAATAATACGCAAACACTGGCATATTGTCCAAAATGACACTATCCTAGGTGAAATAGTACCTGAAAGACCGACAGTCATTTTTAAAAAAGCTAATTCACTAAAAAATGCACTTGCACCTAGTGCTTTACAAAAGGTTTGTAAAGAGAGTAATAGGTGGTTACCCCAAATAAAGGGGTTTTTTGGGTGTACCACATGCCTGGCATGTAGACATAGATCGGACGATAAGTTTGGATTCCAGTCTAATATTACCAAAGAAAAGTTTTTCATAAAACAACACATTACGTGTAGATCAGAATACGTGGTTTACCTAATACAGTGCCCTTGTGGGCTTCAATACGTAGGCCAGACCACTAGGCCAGTTAAAACACGTATTCTGGAACACATTGGTAATGTGCGTAGAGGTGTCACTACTCACTTTTTATCCAATCACTTCATCAATATACACCAAGGTGACACTTCAGGACTAAGGTTTACAGTGCTTGAACATGTTCTGCCCCACTGGAGAGGTGGGGACAGAAATGTTGCACTGAAGAAAAGAGAGAGTTTTTGGATCTTTTCTCTCAAAACCTTAGTGCCACAAGGCCTGAATGTGGACTTTGAACTTGGTGTTTTTCTTTAAATTTGGTGTTTTTCTTTAATCTGGTGTTTTTTCTATTTTTTCTGTAAATTTCATATTTTTATAGGATTTAGATGGGATTGCACCTTTTATATAATTTTTGAGAGCATTTTTTATTGACTGGTGTTCAGTCTTTGTGGTCCGATCTATGTCTAAAATAGTCAAGATGTCCTTATAACTATGCCTCATTTCATAAGATTATTGGAATTTGATGTTGTACTCTAACCTAATTTCTTTGTCTTTTTAAGATTCATCTATCGTCTGCTCAATATGACTAAGAAAGAGTAGGATAGCTGATGTGTTTTTTATATACTTTAATGTGTATTTTATTATGAGTTAGGATTATTATTATTTTTAATATGTTTTTAAAATATGCTTTGGTACTATTAAACTATTTTATTATAATTGTATAATTAAATGTTTATCACTGTTTTTAAGTATATGTATTTCCCTGTGTGCGGTCACATGCATGTAATTGGCCCGTGACTTTGGGGGATGTTCTATCAATCATCCTATGGAGGAGGGGAGTTTGATAGCAGTATGGGTATAAATAAGACACCCAGGACAGGTCACTGCTACTCCTGACGAAGCCGTCTGCAAGAACGGCGAAACGCGTTGAGCGTGACCTCTTAATCAAGAAGGAGAGAGTGCCTGGGTATCCGTAGCTGTTTTCCTACCGGCGGCGCAACCGGAAGTGACGTGACGGCCCCAAGACCGGAAGTGACGAGACGGCTCCAGGCTGAAGTGTACCGTGGCGGTTTGCTGACACAGAGACGCTGTGATGTGGTCTTGAGATCACCACCGTCAATGCTGTTTTCCCATTGGGATTCTGTAAGCCTCCACTTTTATCATTTTTGGATAAACTGTATTTTATTGGATACTGCATGTGTGCTTCTCTTTTCTAAAGATTATCTCCTCCGAATTGTTCCTGCTGATATATCCTATTAGGCATTGGCCTTAGTATGTGGTGTCCAGCTGGGAGCTCAATATAACATATTTTGCTACAGGTTGCACTATGTTTGTCTTTTTTTCTTTTTAAACGTAGATGGTTTAGGATCTGATCTACGGGTATCATTATGTTCCCTCCCATAGTCATCTGACCTATCGAATGATACTGAATGTGATCTAGTTTCATTCTCAGAGTGATCAGAGTCGAAGCTAGATGTGTCTACCCTTTTACTTTTTAATATAGATTTATTGGGTACACGATTATCTCTTCCCTTCTCAAAATATTTTTTAGGGGTTCTAGATCGTGATCCTTCTCTCTGAGGGGTTTTTTGCCAGCAATAGATATGGCCCCTACTATAATCCGCCTTATCTCTTTCATATTTAATTTGTTTTTTTTCACTAATCCCCTCCTCAATTATTTCTAAGTTCTCCAAAAGGGTAACATCATTCTTAATAAATTGGTCCCTTGTTTCAAAGGGTTTCAGTTTATTCTGAAAGGCAGTAATCTCTACATTTAACACATCTTTTTCATGAATTTTCTGTTGAATAATCAACTCCATCAATCTAACTGAACATTTATCTAAGATCTTAATCCAGTCCTGTTCGAACTGGCGATTGGCAAACCCAAATGTTGGCACTTTCTTGACGCGGAGGCCTCTGGGGATCCTATTGGTGTTAATATAGTTTTCAAGAGTAGTAATGTCCCACCAGAGTCTTATGTCCTCAACCAACAATTTTTCCAATTTCACAAAGTGATTAGTTAAATCAGAAGGCTCCTCACATGTCAGTTCTTTCTCCTCCCCAAACACATGGGAGGCTTTCTTAGCCCGTTTGCTGTTATTAACTGCTTCATAAGTATAAATCCGCTGCTTAGGTTGATGTGCAGAATCATTCATACAGTATCATCCATAGTGTAAGAGGTATATCAAAATCACCACACTTGATGTCTGTTATCAGTGGATCACTGAAAAAACTTAGATATAAGGGACATTCAAAAAAACGGATCCCAATATATGCTCAATAAAAATCCTCAATAAGAATATTGCATGTGTATGCACTCTATGGTGTATTGTGTAAACAATAAAAGTCTCTAATAACCCGATAGCGTGTTCATATCCACAACGGAAAAAACTTGGCAATATATATATTGAAAACACATTTCATTCCAAGTTCTTGATTGTAGAGATGTGCCTCAATGAGCAAACAGTCTATTCAACATAGATACAATGTGTCCCAGAATTGCTTCAAGGTATGACCGTTGCTACCAAAATTGTGCACACAAAGACACTACAAATAATCCAAACGATATCCGATGGACAAATAATGTAATAAAAAGTTCCCGATCAGAGTCCAACTTAGAAGATGATTAGTAAATGTGAGCCCTGTATGTGCTCAGTGTGTTAGTGACTCAGCCACCGGACGGGGTAATCATGTGGTAAGGAGGATAGATGCAAACGGCGGCACCGTGTCTCCAGCCAGGAGACTATGACCGGCAACACACACCGCAATCCTCCGCCACTGCCCTCACAGACCCAGTGTCACACATAGAAAGCAGTCCCACTGCGGGGATGAAGGGTATGTACTCACAGTCTTGACACATCGCATCCGACTCAAATGCTGAGAGAAGTTACTCTGATCCGGTACCGTGATGACGCATGCTCCAGCCCATGTAGGTAAGATAGTCACAAGGGGGTAATCAGGTGGTGCACAGCTGCCGTCAGGATATGAATCAGGAAGTCCACACGCTTAATATCTAAAAGGCTATATTTAATGAGTGCATAACACAAAAAAACAAACTGCTACAAAAAACTTCTTGACGCGTTTCGTCCTGCTGGGGACTTTGTCAAAAGAGTAACTGGCATTGACCCCCGTGACGCTTATATAGGGAGACAAGAATGTCTATTGGGTGGATGTGATTGAATCAGATGTTAAACACACCAGATGTATAATGAAATAATCATGGTTTAGGTAACATAACCTCTAATTAACCCTCTCACAGATCCTCACTTATAAGACGTCACTCAGGGCCAATCTCATGCAGTAACATACAAAAGTAACAAACAAGTAACCACACAATATTTAAAAACAATCCTTAACACTGCCATCTAGATACAAAGATCTATCTTGCACCAAACAATTGCCAGTGGTAATGTAGCAGAAACAGCAACATATATCATATAACATGTATGGTAATGAATGGACAAAATCACAATTCATGTAAAGCTATTATAGTACACTATGGACTTTGTATAGAATATGTAGAGTCATATCTCTGAAAACATGAATAATGTCTACTCTAATCTAATCACACAATAGAATATATTTATATTTAATAATATTAAATCATACAATTTTATAATAATCATTATACCGCTAGATATAAAAATAAAAATATACACCACTATAAATCTAATAGTGCTTCTACATAATATCACATTAGCAACAACACTATCTAAAAATTATTCAAAGATCATATATAAAGGAACTTATACAAAAACCTTAAATGTATATCAAACTAAAAAGTGCTTGAGATCCCACTCTACATTAATTCCTGTGGGGTGTAATGTGTTCATGGCATGTATCCAATACATCTCCCCTGTATTAAGTTTGTTAATTCTATCTCCCCCTCTAGGATGGATACCTACATGTTCAAGAGCTGAGAAAGAAAATGTGGAAATATCTCCTAGACTACACATTGAAAAATGTCAAGACACTGGATGTAACATATCCTTCTTTAGAATATGTCTAATGTGTTCTTGAATCCTTACTCTCACCGGTCTAATGGTACGGCCAATATAAGACATTTTACACCCACATTGTAAATGATAGATCACGTAACTGGAGTGACAATTCATAAATTTACCAATACGATGAATACCCTCACATGTGGGAACACTTTTTTTAGCTCGAGCATATTTACAAACTGAGCACCGCCCACATGGGAAAAAACCTCTTGGTATATTACTAAACTGTGATCTTTGGGGATTGGCATTAAATAGACTTGGTGAGAGGTGAGAACCTAAAGTTTTAGTTTTTTTATAGATAAACCTTGGTCCTCCCTGTACCAGGGGTGCTATGTCCTTGTCTAGAGTAAGTATTTTCCAATGCTTGTGAAATATATCTCTGATCGCTTTAGCTTGTCTACTATAGACTGAAATAAAGGATGGACACATAGAGTCATTTTCATAATTGTATCGTCTCTTGTTCTTATTATATTTTTTAGATTTAATAACTTCTTCTCTATCAAGAGTGTCTGCATATTCAAATGCTTTAATAATATCAACATCTTTGTATCCTCTTTCTTTAAAACTATTTGCCATTTCAAGGGAATGATTCAGAAACATATCATTATTCGAACAGAGTCTTTTTAAACGAATAAACTGAGCCTTTGGTATACTCCTAATCAGAGCTGGAGGGTGACAACTGGTCGCACATAAAAGAGCATTTTTGGACATGGGTTTCCGAAAGATATCTGTCTGTATCTTTTTATTAGTATCTATAAAAAGTGTGATATCTAAGTAATCTATATGGTGAATGTTTTCTGTGTGTGTAAATTTTAAATTATAATCATTAGTGTTAAGTGTATTAATGAAAGTGGAAAGTGAGTCAGAATCCCCATCCCACACCAAAATAAGATCATCAATGAAGCGTTTGTAAAAGATGATGTGACTACGAAATAAATTAGAATCGTGATAAATGTGACGTGACTCCCAAAGACCCATAAAAAGATTCGCATAAGAAGGAGCGAAAGAAGAACCCATAGCTGTGCCTAATTTTTGTAAATAATATTGTGAATCAAACATAAAATAATTGTGTGTTAATAAAAAAGTGACTGATTCCAATAAAAAAGTGCTCAAAGTGACCGATAATTCTGATAAATCCCGAAAATGTTGAAGTGCATATATGCCCTGTTCGTGTGAAATGATGGAATACAGGGAAGCCACATGAAGTGTGACCCACCTGTATCCCCGCTTCCATTCCAAGTCCCTTATGGACCTAATTAGATCTGAAGTATCTTTAATGTAAGATGGTAATTGATATACCAATGGTTGAAGAAACCTATCCACATACCGCGACAACCCATCTCCCAAAGATCCAATACTCGCCACAATGGGTCGACCAGGAGGGTCAACCAGCGACTTATGGATCTTTGGGAGATGATGGAATATAGGTGTCACGGGATGTGGGCAGGCCAAGAACTCTAATTCTTTCTGATTTATAACATTAAAAATCTTTCCCATGTCCAAAAGCTCCATATATTGTTTAAGATAGTCATTAGTCAGATTTGACTTAAGTTGTTGATAAAGGGTTACATCCTTTAATTGCCTATAGGCCTCTTTCACATATTGATCAGAAGATAGGATCACTAGGGCCCCTCCCTTATCTGCCTTTTTAAAAATCAATCTCTGGTCACGTTTTAGAACCTCCAGCTGTTGGACTTCTGAAATTGTAAGGTTGTTATTCCCAACATTTGAAAAAGAAAAACCTTTATTCAACAACTTAATATCCCGTTCTACCAGTTTCTCAAAGGTCATAATGAACGGTCCTCTTTGAGAACTTGGACAAAAAATAGATTTTTTCCTAAACCCAGAATCTTGATAATCAAAAAATGATTGTGTAGACGTGCTAAGCGATTCTCCTTGTTGTTCCAACATATCTTCCATATCGGATAAGAGACATTGATCTTTAAAGTCAAACAATACATGATCATCATTACATACATTATCAGCCATTGAACCTTCTACATTTTTATTAGAGGATATTTGTTTACCCCTTTGAGTAAAAAAAAAATTCAGGGATAATTTTCTGGTGAATTTCTGTAAATCAATTACAGTTTCAAATAATTGAAAATTGCCAGTGGGTGCAAATCCTAACCCACGGTTAAGTAGGGATAACTGATCAATAGTTAACTCAATCCCTGAGAGATTGATCACATTATCTATTGATTCATTCAAGTGTATTTTTTCCTTTTCGTTCTGCCTCTTGTTTCCCCGTTTCCTCTTTGATCTTCGTGTTCTACTGAGTTTTTTGATATACTATTGGAAACCAATTTAGAGTCTGATTTAAGTGGTCTGGAAAACATAAAGGCAGTTGACGTAGATGGTTTAGGATCTGATCTACGGGTATCATTATGTTCCCTCCCATAGTCATCTGACCTATCGAATGATACTGAATGTGATCTAGTTTCATTCTCAGAGTGATCAGAGTCGAAGCTAGATGTGTCTACCCTTTTACTTTTTAATATAGATTTATTGGGTACACGATTATCTCTTCCCTTCTCAAAATATTTTTTAGGGGTTCTAGATCGTGATCCTTCTCTCTGAGGGGGTTTTTGCCAGCAATAGATATGGCCCCTACTATAATCCGCCTTATCTCTTTCATATTTAATTTGTTTTTTTTCACTAATCCCCTCCTCAATTATTTCTAAGTTCTCCAAAAGGGTAACATCATTCTTAATAAATTGGTCCCTTGTTTCAAAGGGTTTCAGTTTATTCTGAAAGGCAGTAATCTCTACATTTAACACATCTTTTTCATGAATTTTCTGTTGAATAATCAACTCCATCAATCTAACTGAACATTAATCTAAGATCTTAATCCAGTCCTGTTCGAACTGGCGATTGGCAAACCCAAATGTTGGCACTTTCTTGACGCGGAGGCCTCTGGGGATCCAATTGGTGTTAATATAGTTTTCAAGAGTAGTAATGTCCCACCAGAGTCTTATGTCCTCAACCAACAATTTTTCCAATTTCACAAAGTGATTAGTTAAATCAGAAGGCTCCTCACATGTCAGTTCTTTCTCCTCCCCAAACACATGGGAGGCTTTCTTAGCCCGTTTGCTGTTATTAACTGCTTCATAAGTATAAATCCGCTGCTTAGGTTGATGTGCAGAATCATTCATACAGTATCATCCATAGTGTAAGAGGTATATCAAAATCACCACACTTGATGTCTGTTATCAGTGGATCACTGAAAAAACTTAGATATAAGGGACATTCAAAAAAACGGATCCCAATATATGCTCAATAAAAATCCTCAATAAGAATATTGCATGTGTATGCACTCTATGGTGTATTGTGTAAACAATAAAAGTCTCTAATAACCCGATAGCGTGTTCATATCCACAACGGAAAAAACTTGGCAATATATATATTGAAAACACATTTCATTCCAAGTTCTTGATTGTAGAGATGTGCCTCAATGAGCAAACAGTCTATTCAACATAGATACAATGTGTCCCAGAATTGCTTCAAGGTATGACCGTTGCTAACAAAATTGTGCACACAAAGACACTACAAATAATCCAAACGATATCCGATGGACAAATAATGTAATAAAAAGTTCCCGATCAGAGTCCAACTTAGAAGATGATTAGTAAATGTGAGCCCTGTATGTGCTCAGTGTGTTAGTGACTCAGCCACCGGACGGGGTAATCATGTGGTAAGGAGGATAGATGCAAACGGCGGCACCGTGTCTCCAGCCAGGAGACTATGACCGGCAACACACACCGCAATCCTCCGCCACTGCCCTCACAGACCCAGTGTCACACACAGAAAGCAGTCCCACTGCGGGGATGAAGGGTATGTACTCACAGTCTTGACACATCGCATCCGACTCAAATGCTGAGAGAAGTTACTCTGATCCGGGACCGTGATGACGCATGCTCCAGCCCATGTAGGTAAGATAGTCACAAGGGGGTAATCAGGTGGTGCACAGCTGCCGTCAGGATATGAATCAGGAAGTCCACACGCTTAATATCTAAAAGGCTATATTTAATGAGTGCATAACACAAAAAAACAAACTGCTACAAAAAACTTCTTGACGCGTTTCGTCCTGCTGGGGACTTTGTCAAAAGAGTAACTGGCATTGACCCCCGTGACGCTTATATAGGGAGACAAGAATGTCTATTGGGTGGATGTGATTGAATCAGATGTTAAACACACCAGATGTATAATGAAATAATCATGGTTTAGGTAACATAACCTCTAATTAACCCTCTCACAGATCCTCACTTATAAGACGTCACTCAGGGCCAATCTCATGCAGTAACATACAAAAGTAACAAACAAGTAACCACACAATATTTAAAAACAATCCTTAACACTGCCATCTAGATACAAAGATCTATCTTGCACCAAACAATTGCCAGTGGTAATGTAGCAGAAACAGCAACATATATCATATAACATGTATGGTAATGAATGGACAAAATCACAATTCATGTAAAGCTATTATAGTACACTATGGACTTTGTATAGAATATGTAGAGTCATATCTCTGAAAACATGAATAATGTCTACTCTAATCTAATCACACAATAGAATATATTTATATTTAATAATATTAAATCATACAATTTTATAATAATCATTATACCGCTAGATATAAAAATAAAAATATACACCACTATAAATCTAATAGTGCTTCTACATAATATCACATTAGCAACAACACTATCTAAAAATTATTCAAAGATCATATATAAAGGAACTTATACAAAAACCTTAAATGTATATCAAACTAAAAAGTGCTTAAGATCCCACTCTACATTAATTCCTGTGGGGTGTAATGTGTTCATGGCATGTATCCAATACATCTCCCCTGTATTAAGTTTGTTAATTCTATCTCCCCCTCTAGGATGGATACCTACATGTTCAAGAGCTGAGAAAGAAAATGTGGAAATATCTCCTAGACTACACATTGAAAAATGTCAAGACACTGGATGTAACATATCCTTCTTTAGAATATGTCTAATGTGTTCTTGAATCCTTACTCTCACCGGTCTAATGGTACGGCCAATATAAGACATTTTACACCCACATTGTAAATGATAGATCACGTAACTGGAGTGACAATTCATAAATTTACCAATACGATGAATACCCTCACATGTGGGAACACTTTTTTTAGCTCGAGCATATTTACAAACTGAGCACCGCCCACATGGGAAAAAACCTCTTGGTATATTACTAAACTGTGATCTTTGGGGATTGGCATTAAATAGACTTGGTGAGAGGTGAGAACCTAAAGTTTTAGTTTTTTTATAGATAAACCTTGGTCCTCCCTGTACCAGGGGTGCTATGTCCTTGTCTAGAGTAAGTATTTTCCAATGCTTGTGAAATATATCTCTGATCGCTTTAGCTTGTCTACTATAGACTGAAATAAAGGATGGACACATAGAGTCATTTTCATAATTGTATCGTCTCTTGTTCTTATTATATTTTTTAGATTTAATAACTTCTTCTCTATCAAGAGTGTCTGCATATTCAAATGCTTTAATAATATCAACATCTTTGTATCCTCTTTCTTTAAAACTATTTGCCATTTCAAGGGAATGATTCAGAAACATATCATTATTCGAACAGAGTCTTTTTAAACGAATAAACTGAGCCTTTGGTATACTCCTAATCAGAGCTGGAGGGTGACAACTGGTCGCACATAAAAGAGCATTTTTGGACATGGGTTTCCGAAAGATATCTGTCTGTATCTTTTTATTAGTATCTATAAAAAGTGTGATATCTAAGTAATCTATATGGTGAATGTTTTCTGTGTGTGTAAATTTTAAATTATAATCATTAGTGTTAAGTGTATTAATGAAAGTGGAAAGTGAGTCAGAATCCCCATCCCACACCAAAATAAGATCATCAATGAAGCGTTTGTAAAAGATGATGTGACTACGAAATAAATTAGAATCGTGATAAATGTGACGTGACTCCCAAAGACCCATAAAAAGATTCGCATAAGAAGGAGCGAAAGAAGAACCCATAGCTGTGCCTAATTTTTGTAAATAATATTGTGAATCAAACATAAAATAATTGTGTGTTAATAAAAAAGTGACTGATTCCAATAAAAAAGTGCTCAAAGTGACCGATAATTCTGATAAATCCCGAAAATGTTGAAGTGCATATATGCCCTGTTCGTGTGAAATGATGGAATACAGGGAAGCCACATGAAGTGTGACCCACCTGTATCCCCGCTTCCATTCCAAGTCCCTTATGGACCTAATTAGATCTGAAGTATCTTTAATGTAAGATGGTAATTGATATACCAATGGTTGAAGAAACCTATCCACATACCGCGACAACCCATCTCCCAAAGATCCAATACTCGCCACAATGGGTCGACCAGGAGGGTCAACCAGCGACTTATGGATCTTTGGGAGATGATGGAATATAGGTGTCACGGGATGTGGGCAGGCCAAGTACTCTAATTCTTTCTGATTTATAACATTAAAAATCTTTCCCATGTCCAAAAGCTCCATATATTGTTTAAGATAGTCATTAGTCGGATTTGACTTAAGTTGTTGATAAAGGGTTACATCCTTTAATTGCCTATAGGCCTCTTTCACATATTGATCAGAAGATAGGATCACTAGGGCCCCTCCCTTATCTGCCTTTTTAAAAATCAATCTCTGGTCACGTTTTAGAACCTCCAGCTGTTGGACTTCTGAAATTGTAAGGTTGTTATTCCCAACATTTGAAAAAGAAAAACCTTTATTCAACAACTTAATATCCCGTTCTACCAGTTTCTCAAAGGTCATAATGAACGGTCCTCTTTGAGAACTTGGACAAAAAATAGATTTTTTCCTAAACCCAGAATCTTGATAATCAAAAAATGATTGTGTAGACGTGCTAAGCGATTCTCCTTGTTGTTCCAACATATCTTCCATATCGGATAAGAGACATTGATCTTTAAAGTCAAACAATACATGATCATCATTACATACATTATCAGCCATTGAACCTTCTACATTTTTATTAGAGGATATTTGTTTACCCCTTTGAGTAAAAAAAAATTTCAGGGATAATTTTCTGGTGAATTTCTGTAAATCAATTACAGTTTCAAATAATTGAAAATTGCCAGTGGGTGCAAATCCTAACCCACGGTTAAGTAGGGATAACTGATCAATAGTTAACTCAATCCCTGAGAGATTGATCACATTATCTATTGATTCATTCAAGTGTATTTTTTCCTTTTCGTTCTGCCTCTTGTTTCCCCGTTTCCTCTTTGATCTTCGTGTTCTACTGAGTTTTTTGATATACTATTGGAAACCAATTTAGAGTCTGATTTAAGTGGTCTGGAAAACATAAAGGCAGTTGACGTAGATGGTTTAGGATCTGATCTACGGGTATCATTATGTTCCCTCCCATAGTCATCTGACCTATCGAATGATACTGAATGTGATCTAGTTTCATTCTCAGAGTGATCAGAGTCGAAGCTAGATGTGTCTACCCTTTTACTTTTTAATATAGATTTATTGGGTACACGATTATCTCTTCCCTTCTCAAAATATTTTTTAGGGGTTCTAGATCGTGATCCTTCTCTCTGAGGGGGTTTTTGCCAGCAATAGATATGGCCCCTACTATAATCCGCCTTATCTCTTTCATATTTAATTTGTTTTTTTTCACTAATCCCCTCCTCAATTATTTCTAAGTTCTCCAAAAGGGTAACATCATTCTTAATAAATTGGTCCCTTGTTTCAAAGGGTTTCAGTTTATTCTGAAAGGCAGTAATCTCTACATTTAACACATCTTTTTCATGAATTTTCTGTTGAATAATCAACTCCATCAATCTAACTGAACATTTATCTAAGATCTTAATCCAGTCCTGTTCGAACTGGCGATTGGCAAACCCAAATGTTGGCACTTTCTTGACGCGGAGGCCTCTGGGGATCCTATTGGTGTTAATATAGTTTTCAAGAGTAGTAATGTCCCACCAGAGTCTTATGTCCTCAACCAACAATTTTTCCAATTTCACAAAGTGATTAGTTAAATCAGAAGGCTCCTCACATGTCAGTTCTTTCTCCTCCCCAAACACATGGGAGGCTTTCTTAGCCCGTTTGCTGTTATTAACTGCTTCATAAGTATAAATCCGCTGCTTAGGTTGATGTGCAGAATCATTCATACAGTATCATCCATAGTGTAAGAGGTATATCAAAATCACCACACTTGATGTCTGTTATCAGTGGATCACTGAAAAAACTTAGATATAAGGGACATTCAAAAAAACGGATCCCAATATATGCTCAATAAAAATCCTCAATAAGAATATTGCATGTGTATGCACTCTATGGTGTATTGTGTAAACAATAAAAGTCTCTAATAACCCGATAGCGTGTTCATATCCACAACGGAAAAAACTTGGCAATATATATATTGAAAACACATTTCATTCCAAGTTCTTGATTGTAGAGATGTGCCTCAATGAGCAAACAGTCTATTCAACATAGATACAATGTGTCCCAGAATTGCTTCAAGGTATGACCGTTGCTACCAAAATTGTGCACACAAAGACACTACAAATAATCCAAACGATATCCGATGGACAAATAATGTAATAAAAAGTTCCCGATCAGAGTCCAACTTAGAAGATGATTAGTAAATGTGAGCCCTGTATGTGCTCAGTGTGTTAGTGACTCAGCCACCGGACGGGGTAATCATGTGGTAAGGAGGATAGATGCAAACGGCGGCACCGTGTCTCCAGCCAGGAGACTATGACCGGCAACACACACCGCAATCCTCCGCCACTGCCCTCACAGACCCAGTGTCACACACAGAAAGCAGTCCCACTGCGGGGATGAAGGGTATGTACTCACAGTCTTGACACATCGCATCCGACTCAAATGCTGAGAGAAGTTACTCTGATCCGGGACCGTGATGACGCATGCTCCAGCCCATGTAGGTAAGATAGTCACAAGGGGGTAATCAGGTGGTGCACAGCTGCCGTCAGGATATGAATCAGGAAGTCCACACGCTTAATATCTAAAAGGCTATATTTAATGAGTGCATAACACAAAAAAACAAACTGCTACAAAAAACTTCTTGACGCGTTTCGTCCTGCTGGGGACTTTGTCAAAAGAGTAACTGGCATTGACCCCCGTGACGCTTATATAGGGAGACAAGAATGTCTATTGGGTGGATGTGATTGAATCAGATGTTAAACACACCAGATGTATAATGAAATAATCATGGTTTAGGTAACATAACCTCTAATTAACCCTCTCACAGATCCTCACTTATAAGACGTCACTCAGGGCCAATCTCATGCAGTAACATACAAAAGTAACAAACAAGTAACCACACAATATTTAAAAACAATCCTTAACACTGCCATCTAGATACAAAGATCTATCTTGCACCAAACAATTGCCAGTGGTAATGTAGCAGAAACAGCAACATATATCATATAACATGTATGGTAATGAATGGACAAAATCACAATTCATGTAAAGCTATTATAGTACACTATGGACTTTGTATAGAATATGTAGAGTCATATCTCTGAAAACATGAATAATGTCTACTCTAATCTAATCACACAATAGAATATATTTATATTTAATAATATTAAATCATACAATTTTATAATAATCATTATACCGCTAGATATAAAAATAAAAATATACACCACTATAAATCTAATAGTGCTTCTACATAATATCACATTAGCAACAACACTATCTAAAAATTATTCAAAGATCATATATAAAGGAACTTATACAAAAACCTTAAATGTATATCAAACTAAAAAGTGCTTAAGATCCCACTCTACATTAATTCCTGTGGGGTGTAATGTGTTCATGGCATGTATCCAATACATCTCCCCTGTATTAAGTTTGTTAATTCTATCTCCCCCTCTAGGATGGATACCTACATGTTCAAGAGCTGAGAAAGAAAATGTGGAAATATCTCCTAGACTACACATTGAAAAATGTCAAGACACTGGATGTAACATATCCTTCTTTAGAATATGTCTAATGTGTTCTTGAATCCTTACTCTCACCGGTCTAATGGTACGGCCAATATAAGACATTTTACACCCACATTGTAAATGATAGATCACGTAACTGGAGTGACAATTCATAAATTTACCAATACGATGAATACCCTCACATGTGGGAACACTTTTTTTAGCTCGAGCATATTTACAAACTGAGCACCGCCCACATGGGAAAAAACCTCTTGGTATATTACTAAACTGTGATCTTTGGGGATTGGCATTAAATAGACTTGGTGAGAGGTGAGAACCTAAAGTTTTAGTTTTTTTATAGATAAACCTTGGTCCTCCCTGTACCAGGGGTGCTATGTCCTTGTCTAGAGTAAGTATTTTCCAATGCTTGTGAAATATATCTCTGATCGCTTTAGCTTGTCTACTATAGACTGAAATAAAGGATGGACACATAGAGTCATTTTCATAATTGTATCGTCTCTTGTTCTTATTATATTTTTTAGATTTAATAACTTCTTCTCTATCAAGAGTGTCTGCATATTCAAATGCTTTAATAATATCAACATCTTTGTATCCTCTTTCTTTAAAACTATTTGCCATTTCAAGGGAATGATTCAGAAACATATCATTATTCGAACAGAGTCTTTTTAAACGAATAAACTGAGCCTTTGGTATACTCCTAATCAGAGCTGGAGGGTGACAACTGGTCGCACATAAAAGAGCATTTTTGGACATGGGTTTCCGAAAGATATCTGTCTGTATCTTTTTATTAGTATCTATAAAAAGTGTGATATCTAAGTAATCTATATGGTGAATGTTTTCTGTGTGTGTAAATTTTAAATTATAATCATTAGTGTTAAGTGTATTAATGAAAGTGGAAAGTGAGTCAGAATCCCCATCCCACACCAAAATAAGATCATCAATGAAGCGTTTGTAAAAGATGATGTGACTACGAAATAAATTAGAATCGTGATAAATGTGACGTGACTCCCAAAGACCCATAAAAAGATTCGCATAAGAAGGAGCGAAAGAAGAACCCATAGCTGTGCCTAATTTTTGTAAATAATATTGTGAATCAAACATAAAATAATTGTGTGTTAATAAAAAAGTGACTGATTCCAATAAAAAAGTGCTCAAAGTGACCGATAATTCTGATAAATCCCGAAAATGTTGAAGTGCATATATGCCCTGTTCGTGTGAAATGATGGAATACAGGGAAGCCACATGAAGTGTGACCCACCTGTATCCCCGCTTCCATTCCAAGTCCCTTATGGACCTAATTAGATCTGAAGTATCTTTAATGTAAGATGGTAATTGATATACCAATGGTTGAAGAAACCTATCCACATACCGCGACAACCCATCTCCCAAAGATCCAATACTCGCCACAATGGGTCGACCAGGAGGGTCAACCAGCGACTTATGGATCTTTGGGAGATGATGGAATATAGGTGTCACGGGATGTGGGCAGGCCAAGTACTCTAATTCTTTCTGATTTATAACATTAAAAATCTTTCCCATGTCCAAAAGCTCCATATATTGTTTAAGATAGTCATTAGTCGGATTTGACTTAAGTTGTTGATAAAGGGTTACATCCTTTAATTGCCTATAGGCCTCTTTCACATATTGATCAGAAGATAGGATCACTAGGGCCCCTCCCTTATCTGCCTTTTTAAAAATCAATCTCTGGTCACGTTTTAGAACCTCCAGCTGTTGGACTTCTGAAATTGTAAGGTTGTTATTCCCAACATTTGAAAAAGAAAAACCTTTATTCAACAACTTAATATCCCGTTCTACCAGTTTCTCAAAGGTCATAATGAACGGTCCTCTTTGAGAACTTGGACAAAAAATAGATTTTTTCCTAAACCCAGAATCTTGATAATCAAAAAATGATTGTGTAGACGTGCTAAGCGATTCTCCTTGTTGTTCCAACATATCTTCCATATCGGATAAGAGACATTGATCTTTAAAGTCAAACAATACATGATCATCATTACATACATTATCAGCCATTGAACCTTCTACATTTTTATTAGAGGATATTTGTTTACCCCTTTGAGTAAAAAAAAATTTCAGGGATAATTTTCTGGTGAATTTCTGTAAATCAATTACAGTTTCAAATAATTGAAAATTGCCAGTGGGTGCAAATCCTAACCCACGGTTAAGTAGGGATAACTGATCAATAGTTAACTCAATCCCTGAGAGATTGATCACATTATCTATTGATTCATTCAAGTGTATTTTTTCCTTTTCGTTCTGCCTCTTGTTTCCCCGTTTCCTCTTTGATCTTCGTGTTCTACTGAGTTTTTTGATATACTATTGGAAACCAATTTAGAGTCTGATTTAAGTGGTCTGGAAAACATAAAGGCAGTTGACGTAGATGGTTTAGGATCTGATCTACGGGTATCATTATGTTCCCTCCCATAGTCATCTGACCTATCGAATGATACTGAATGTGATCTAGTTTCATTCTCAGAGTGATCAGAGTCGAAGCTAGATGTGTCTACCCTTTTACTTTTTAATATAGATTTATTGGGTACACGATTATCTCTTCCCTTCTCAAAATATTTTTTAGGGGTTCTAGATCGTGATCCTTCTCTCTGAGGGGGTTTTTGCCAGCAATAGATATGGCCCCTACTATAATCCGCCTTATCTCTTTCATATTTAATTTGTTTTTTTTCACTAATCCCCTCCTCAATTATTTCTAAGTTCTCCAAAAGGGTAACATCATTCTTAATAAATTGGTCCCTTGTTTCAAAGGGTTTCAGTTTATTCTGAAAGGCAGTAATCTCTACATTTAACACATCTTTTTCATGAATTTTCTGTTGAATAATCAACTCCATCAATCTAACTGAACATTTATCTAAGATCTTAATCCAGTCCTGTTCGAACTGGCGATTGGCAAACCCAAATGTTGGCACTTTCTTGACGCGGAGGCCTCTGGGGATCCTATTGGTGTTAATATAGTTTTCAAGAGTAGTAATGTCCCACCAGAGTCTTATGTCCTCAACCAACAATTTTTCCAATTTCACAAAGTGATTAGTTAAATCAGAAGGCTCCTCACATGTCAGTTCTTTCTCCTCCCCAAACACATGGGAGGCTTTCTTAGCCCGTTTGCTGTTATTAACTGCTTCATAAGTATAAATCCGCTGCTTAGGTTGATGTGCAGAATCATTCATACAGTATCATCCATAGTGTAAGAGGTATATCAAAATCACCACACTTGATGTCTGTTATCAGTGGATCACTGAAAAAACTTAGATATAAGGGACATTCAAAAAAACGGATCCCAATATATGCTCAATAAAAATCCTCAATAAGAATATTGCATGTGTATGCACTCTATGGTGTATTGTGTAAACAATAAAAGTCTCTAATAACCCGATAGCGTGTTCATATCCACAACAGAAAAAACTTGG
Source organism: Ascaphus truei (assembly GCF_040206685.1). Taxonomy (NCBI): domain Eukaryota; kingdom Metazoa; phylum Chordata; class Amphibia; order Anura; family Ascaphidae; genus Ascaphus; species Ascaphus truei. The sequence continues at coordinate 249,822,579 of NC_134487.1, read as the reverse complement.
CAATATATATTATATTGAAAACACATTTCATTCCAAGTTCTTGATTGTAGAGATGTGCCTCAATGAGCAAACAGTCTATTCAACATAGATACAATGTGTTCCAGAATTGCTTCAAGGTATGACCGTTGCTACCAAAATTGTGCACACAAAGACACTACAAATAATCCAAACGATATCCGATGGACAAATAATGTAATAAAAAGTTCCCGATCAGAGTCCAACTTAGAAGATGATTAGTAAATGTGAGCCCTGTATGTGCTCAGTGTGTTAGTGACTCAGCCACCGGACGGGGTAATCATGTGGTAAGGAGGATAGATGCAAACGGCGGCACCGTGTCTCCAGCCAGGAGACTATGACTGGCAACACACACCGCAATCCTCCGCCACTGCCCTCACAGACCCAGTGTCACACACAGAAAGCAGTCCCACTGCGGGGATGAAGGGTATGTACTCACAGTCTTGACACATCGCATCCGACTCAAATGCTGAGAGAAGTTACTCTGATCCGGGACCGTGATGACGCATGCTCCAGCCCATGTAGGTAAGATAGTCACAAGGGGGTAATCAGGTGGTGCACAGCTGCCGTCAGGATATGAATCAGGAAGTCCACACGCTTAATATCTAAAAGGCTATATTTAATGAGTGCATAACACAAAAAAACAAACTGCTACAAAAAACTTCTTGACGCGTTTCGTCCTGCTGGGGACTTTGTCAAAAGAGTAACTGGCATTGACCCCCGTGACGCTTATATAGGGAGACAAGAATGTCTATTGGGTGGATGTGATTGAATCAGATGTTAAACACACCAGATGTATAATGAAATAATCATGGTTTAGGTAACATAACCTCTAATTAACCCTCTCACAGATCCTCACTTATAAGACGTCACTCAGGGCCAATCTCATGCAGTAACATACAAAAGTAACAAACAAGTAACCACTCAATATTTAAAAACAATCCTTAACACTGCCATCTAGATACAAAGATCTATCTTGCACCAAACAATTGCCAGTGGTAATGTAGCAGAAACAGCAACATATATCATATAACATGTATGGTAATGAATGGACAAAATCACAATTCATGTAAAGCTATTATAGTACACTATGGACTTTGTATAGAATATGTAGAGTCATATCTCTGAAAACATGAATAATGTCTACTCTAATCTAATCACACAATAGAATATATTTATATTTAATAATATTAAATCATACAATTTTATAATAATCATTATACCGCTAGATATAAAAATAAAAATATACACCACTATAAATCTAATAGTGCTTCTACATAATATCACATTAGCAACAACACTATCTAAAAATTATTCAAAGATCATATATAAAGGAACTTATACAAAAACCTTAAATGTATATCAAACTAAAAAGTGCTTGAGATCCCACTCTACATTAATTCCTGTGGGGTGTAATGTGTTCATGGCATGTATCCAATACATCTCCCCTGTATTAAGTTTGTTAATTCTATCTCCCCCTCTAGGATGGATACCTACATGTTCAAGAGCTGAGAAAGAAAATGTGGAAATATCTCCTAGACTACACATTGAAAAATGTCAAGACACTGGATGTAACATATCCTTCTTTAGAATATGTCTAATGTTTTCTTGAATCCTTACTCTCACCGGTCTAATGGTACGGCCAATATAAGACATTTTACACCCACATTGTAAATGATAGATCACGTAACTGGAGTGACAATTCATAAATTTACCAATACGATGAATACCCTCACATGTGGGAACACTTTTTTTAGCTCGAGCATATTTACAAACTGAGCACCGCCAACATGGGAAAAAACCTCTTGGTATATTACTAAACTGTGATCTTTGGGGATTGGCATTAAATAGACTTGGTGAGAGGTGAGAACCTAAAGTTTTAGTTTTTTTATAGATAAACCTTGGTCCTCCCTGTACCAGGGGTGCTATGTCCTTGTCTAGAGTAAGTATTTTCCAATGCTTGTGAAATATATCTCTGATCGCTTTAGCTTGTCTACTATAGACTGAAATAAAGGATGGACACATAGAGTCATTTTCATAATTGTATCGTCTCTTGTTCTTATTATATTTTTTAGATTTAATAACTTCTTCTCTATCAAGAGTGTCTGCATATTCAAATGCTTTAATAATATCAACATCTTTGTATCCTCTTTCTTTAAAACTATTTGCCATTTCAAGGGAATGATTCAGAAACATATCATTATTCGAACAGAGTCTTTTTAAACGAATAAACTGAGCCTTTGGTATACTCCTAATCAGAGCTGGAGGGTGACAACTGGTCGCACATAAAAGAGCATTTTTGGACATGGGTTTCCGAAAGATATCTGTCTGTATCTTTTTATTAGTATCTATAAAAAGTGTGATATCTAAGTAATCTATATGGTGAATGTTTTCTGTGTGTGTAAATTTTAAATTATAATCATTAGTGTTAAGTGTATTAATGAAAGTGGAAAGTGAGTCAGAATCCCCATCCCTCACCAAAATAAGATCATCAATGAAGCGTTTGTAAAAGATGATGTGACTACGAAATAAATTAGAATCGTGATAAATGTGACGTGACTCCCAAAGACCCATAAAAAGATTCGCATAAGAAGGAGCGAAAGAAGAACCCATAGCTGTGCCTAATTTTTGTAAATAATATTGTGAATCAAACATAAAATAATTGTGTGTTAATAAAAAAGTGACTGATTCCAATAAAAAAGTGCTCAAAGTGACCGATAATTCTGATAAATCCCGAAAATGTTGAAGTGCATATATGCCCTGTTCGTGTGAAATGATGGAATACAGGGAAGCCACATGAAGTGTGACCCACCTGTATCCCCGCTTCCATTCCAAGTCCCTTATGGACCTAATTAGATCTGAAGTATCTTTAATGTAAGATGGTAATTGATATACCAATGGTTGAAGAAACCTATCCACATACCGCGACAACCCATCTCCCAAAGATCCAATACTCGCCACAATGGGTCGACCAGGAGGGTCAACCAGCGACTTATGGATCTTTGGGAGATGATGGAATATAGGTGTCACGGGATGTGGGCAGGCCAAGAACTCTAATTCTTTCTGATTTATAACATTAAAAATCTTTCCCATGTCCAAAAGCTCCATATATTGTTTAAGATAGTCATTAGTCGGATTTGACTTAAGTTGTTGATAAAGGGTTACATCCTTTAATTGCCTATAGGCCTCTTTCACATATTGATCAGAAGATAGGATCACTAGGGCCCCTCCCTTATCTGCCTTTTTAAAAATCAATCTCTGGTCACGTTTTAGAACCTCCAGCTGTTGGACTTCTGAAATTGTAAGGTTGTTATTCCCAACATTTGAAAAAGAAAAACCTTTATTCAACAACTTAATATCCCGTTCTACCAGTTTCTCAAAGGTCATAATGAACGGTCCTCTTTGAGAACTTGGACAAAAAATAGATTTTTTCCTAAACCCAGAATCTTGATAATCAAAAAATGATTGTGTAGACGTGCTAAGCGATTCTCCTTGTTGTTCCAACATATCTTCCATATCGGATAAGAGACATTGATCTTTAAAGTCAAACAATACATGATCATCATTACATACATTATCAGCCATTGAACCTTCTACATTTTTATTAGAGGATATTTGTTTACCCCTTTGAGTAAAAAAAAATTTCAGGGATAATTTTCTGGTGAATTTCTGTAAATCAATTACAGTTTCAAATAATTGAAAATTGCCAGTGGGTGCAAATCCTAACCCACGGTTAAGTAGGGATAACTGATCAATAGTTAACTCAATCCCTGAGAGATTGATCACATTATCTATTGATTCATTCAAGTGTATTTTTTCCTTTTCGTTCTGCCTCTTGTTTCCCCGTTTCCTCTTTGATCTTCGTGTTCTACTGAGTTTTTTGATATACTATTGGAAACCAATTTAGAGTCTGATTTAAGTGGTCTGGAAAACATAAAGGCAGTTGACGTAGATGGTTTAGGATCTGATCTACGGGTATCATTATGTTCCCTCCCATAGTCATCTGACCTATCGAATGATACTGAATGTGATCTAGTTTCATTCTCAGAGTGATCAGAGTCGAAGCTAGATGTGTCTACCCTTTTACTTTTTAATATAGATTTATTGGGTACACGATTATCTCTTCCCTTCTCAAAATATTTTTTAGGGGTTCTAGATCGTGATCCTTCTCTCTGAGGGTTTTTTTGCCAGCAATAGATATGGCCCCTACTATAATCCGCCTTATCTCTTTCATATTTAATTTGTTTTTTTTCACTAATCCCCTCCTCAATTATTTCTAAGTTCTCCAAAAGGGTAACATCATTCTTAATAAATTGGTCCCTTGTTTCAAAGGGTTTCAGTTTATTCTGAAAGGCAGTAATCTCTACATTTAACACATCTTTTTCATGAATTTTCTGTTGAATAATCAACTCCATCAATCTAACTGAACATTTATCTAAGATCTTAATCCAGTCCTGTTCGAACTGGCGATTGGCAAACCCAAATGTTGGCACTTTCTTGACGCGGAGGCCTCTGGGGATCCTATTGGTGTTAATATAGTTTTCAAGAGTAGTAATGTCCCACCAGAGTCTTATGTCCTCAACCAACAATTTTTCCAATTTCACAAAGTGATTAGTTAAATCAGAAGGCTCCTCACATGTCAGTTCTTTCTCCTCCCCAAACACATGGGAGGCTTTCTTAGCCCGTTTGCTGTTATTAACTGCTTCATAAGTATAAATCCGCTGCTTAGGTTGATGTGCAGAATCATTCATACAGTATCATCCATAGTGTAAGAGGTATATCAAAATCACCACACTTGATGTCTGTTATCAGTGGATCACTGAAAAAACTTAGATATAAGGGACATTCAAAAAAACGGATCCCAATATATGCTCAATAAAAATCCTCAATAAGAATATTGCATGTGTATGCACTCTATGGTGTATTGTGTAAACAATAAAAGTCTCTAATAACCCGATAGCGTGTTCATATCCACAACGGAAAAAACTTGGCAATATATATATTGAAAACACATTTCATTCCAAGTTCTTGATTGTAGAGATGTGCCTCAATGAGCAAACAGTCTATTCAACATAGATACAATGTGTCCCAGAATTGCTTCAAGGTATGACCGTTGCTACCAAAATTGTGCACACAAAGACACTACAAATAATCCAAACGATATCCGATGGACAAATAATGTAATAAAAAGTTCCCGATCAGAGTCCAACTTAGAAGATGATTAGTAAATGTGAGCCCTGTATGTGCTCAGTGTGTTAGTGACTCAGCCACCGGACGGGGTAATCATGTGGTAAGGAGGATAGATGCAAACGGCGGCACCGTGTCTCCAGCCAGGAGACTATGACCGGCAACACACACCGCAATCCTCCGCCACTGCCCTCACAGACCCAGTGTCACACACAGAAAGCAGTCCCACTGCGGGGATGAAGGGTATGTACTCACAGTCTTGACACATCGCATCCGACTCAAATGCTGAGAGAAGTTACTCTGATCCGGGACCGTGATGACGCATGCTCCAGCCCATGTAGGTCAGATAGTCACAAGGGGGTAATCAGGTGGTGCACAGCTGCCGTCAGGATATGAATCAGGAAGTCCACACGCTTAATATCTAAAAGGCTATATTTAATGAGTGCATAACACAAAAAAACAAACTGCTACAAAAAACTTCTTGACGCGTTTCGTCCTGCTGGGGACTTTGTCAAAAGAGTAACTGGCATTGACCCCCGTGACGCTTATATAGGGAGACAAGAATGTCTATTGGGTGGATGTGATTGAATCAGATGTTAAACACACCAGATGTATAATGAAATAATCATGGTTTAGGTAACATAACCTCTAATTAACCCTCTCACAGATCCTCACTTATAAGACGTCACTCAGGGCCAATCTTATGCAGTAACATACAAAAGTAACAAACAAGTAACCACACAATATTTAAAAACAATCCTTAACACTGCCATCTAGATACAAAGATCTATCTTGCACCAAACAATTGCCAGTGGTAATGTAGCAGAAACAGCAACATATATCATATAACATGTATGGTAATGAATGGACAAAATCACAATTCATGTAAAGCTATTATAGTACACTATGGACTTTGTATAGAATATGTAGAGTCATATCTCTGAAAACATGAATAATGTCTACTCTAATCTAATCACACAATAGAATATATTTATATTTAATAATATTAAATCATACAATTTTATAATAATCATTATACCGCTAGATATAAAAATAAAAATATACACCACTATAAATCTAATAGTGCTTCTACATAATATCACATTAGCAACAACACTATCTAAAAATTATTCAAAGATCATATATAAAGGAACTTATACAAAAACCTTAAATGTATATCAAACTAAAAAGTGCTTAAGATCCCACTCTACATTAATTCCTGTGGGGTGTAATGTGTTCATGGCATGTATCCAATACATCTCCCCTGTATTAAGTTTGTTAATTCTATCTCCCCCTCTAGGATGGATACCTACATGTTCAAGAGCTGAGAAAGAAAATGTGGAAATATCTCCTAGACTACACATTGAAAAATGTCAAGACACTGGATGTAACATATCCTTCTTTAGAATATGTCTAATGTGTTCTTGAATCCTTACTCTCACCGGTCTAATGGTACGGCCAATATAAGACATTTTACACCCACATTGTAAATGATAGATCACGTAACTGGAGTGACAATTCATAAATTTACCAATACGATGAATACCCTCACATGTGGGAACACTTTTTTTAGCTCGAGCATATTTACAAACTGAGCACCGCCCACATGGGAAAAAACCTCTTGGTATATTACTAAACTGTGATCTTTGGGGATTGGCATTAAATAGACTTGGTGAGAGGTGAGAACCTAAAGTTTTAGTTTTTTTATAGATAAACCTTGGTCCTCCCTGTACCAGGGGTGCTATGTCCTTGTCTAGAGTAAGTATTTTCCAATGCTTGTGAAATATATCTCTGATCGCTTTAGCTTGTCTACTATAGACTGAAATAAAGGATGGACACATAGAGTCATTTTCATAATTGTATCGTCTCTTGTTCTTATTATATTTTTTAGATTTAATAACTTCTTCTCTATCAAGAGTGTCTGCATATTAAAATGCTTTAATAATATCAACATCTTTGTATCCTCTTTCTTTAAAACTATTTGCCATTTCAAGGGAATGATTCAGAAACATATCATTATTCGAACAGAGTCTTTTTAAACGAATAAACTGAGCCTTTGGTATACTCCTAATCAGAGCTGGAGGGTGACAACTGGTCGCACATAAAAGAGCATTTTTGGACATGGGTTTCCGAAAGATATCTGTCTGTATCTTTTTATTAGTATCTATAAAAAGTGTGATATCTAAGTAATCTATATGGTGAATGTTTTCTGTGTGTGTAAATTTTAAATTATAATCATTAGTGTTAAGTGTATTAATGAAAGTGGAAAGTGAGTCAGAATCCCCATCCCACACCAAAATAAGATCATCAATGAAGCGTTTGTAAAAGATGATGTGACTACGAAATAAATTAGAATCGTGATAAATGTGACGTGACTCCCAAAGACCCATAAAAAGATTCGCATAAGAAGGAGCGAAAGAAGAACCCATAGCTGTGCCTAATTTTTGTAAATAATATTGTGAATCAAACATAAAATAATTGTGTGTTAATAAAAAAGTGACTGATTCCAATAAAAAAGTGCTCAAAGTGACCGATAATTCTGATAAATCCCGAAAATGTTGAAGTGCATATATGCCCTGTTCGTGTGAAATGATGGAATACAGGGAAGCCACATGAAGTGTGACCCACCTGTATCCCCGCTTCCATTCCAAGTCCCTTATGGACCTAATTAGATCTGAAGTATCTTTAATGTAAGATGGTAATTGATATACCAATGGTTGAAGAAACCTATCCACATACCGCGACAACCCATCTCCCAAAGATCCAATACTCGCCACAATGGGTCGACCAGGAGGGTCAACCAGCGACTTATGGATCTTTGGGAGATGATGGAATATAGGTGTCACGGGATGTGGGCAGGCCAAGAACTCTAATTCTTTCTGATTTATAACATTAAAAATCTTTCCCATGTCCAAAAGCTCCATATATTGTTTAAGATAGTCATTAGTCGGATTTGACTTAAGTTGTTGATAAAGGGTTACATCCTTTAATTGCCTATAGGCCTCTTTCACATATTGATCAGAAGATAGGATCACTAGGGCCCCTCCCTTATCTGCCTTTTTAAAAATCAATCTCTGGTCACGTTTTAGAACCTCCAGCTGTTGGACTTCTGAAATTGTAAGGTTGTTATTCCCAACATTTGAAAAAGAAAAACCTTTATTCAACAACTTAATATCCCGTTCTACCAGTTTCTCAAAGGTCATAATGAACGGTCCTCTTTGAGAACTTGGACAAAAAATAGATTTTTTCCTAAACCCAGAATCTTGATAATCAAAAAATGATTGTGTAGACGTGCTAAGCGATTCTCCTTGTTGTTCCAACATATCTTCCATATCGGATAAGAGACATTGATCTTTAAAGTCAAACAATACATGATCATCATTACATACATTATCAGCCATTGAACCTTCTACATTTTTATTAGAGGATATTTGTTTACCCCTTTGAGTAAAAAAAAATTTCAGGGATAATTTTCTGGTGAATTTCTGTAAATCAATTACAGTTTCAAATAATTGAAAATTGCCAGTGGGTGCAAATCCTAACCCACGGTTAAGTAGGGATAACTGATCAATAGTTAACTCAATCCCTGAGAGATTGATCACATTATCTATTGATTCATTCAAGTGTATTTTTTCCTTTTCGTTCTGCCTCTTGTTTCCCCGTTTCCTCTTTGATCTTCGTGTTCTACTGAGTTTTTTGATATACTATTGGAAACCAATTTAGAGTCTGATTTAAGTGGTCTGGAAAACATAAAGGCAGTTGACGTAGATGGTTTAGGATCTGATCTACGGGTATCATTATGTTCCCTCCCATAGTCATCTGACCTATCGAATGATACTGAATGTGATCTAGTTTCATTCTCAGAGTGATCAGAGTCGAAGCTAGATGTGTCTACCCTTTTACTTTTTAATATAGATTTATTGGGTACACGATTATCTCTTCCCTTCTCAAAATATTTTTTAGGGGTTCTAGATCGTGATCCTTCTCTCTGAGGGTTTTTTTGCCAGCAATAGATATGGCCCCTACTATAATCCGCCTTATCTCTTTCATATTTAATTTGTTTTTTTTCACTAATCCCCTCCTCAATTATTTCTAAGTTCTCCAAAAGGGTAACATCATTCTTAATAAATTGGTCCCTTGTTTCAAAGGGTTTCAGTTTATTCTGAAAGGCAGTAATCTCTACATTTAACACATCTTTTTCATGAATTTTCTGTTGAATAATCAACTCCATCAATCTAACTGAACATTTATCTAAGATCTTAATCCAGTCCTGTTCGAACTGGCGATTGGCAAACCCAAATGTTGGCACTTTCTTGACGCGGAGGCCTCTGGGGATCCTATTGGTGTTAATATAGTTTTCAAGAGTAGTAATGTCCCACCAGAGTCTTATGTCCTCAACCAACAATTTTTCCAATTTCACAAAGTGATTAGTTAAATCAGAAGGCTCCTCACATGTCAGTTCTTTCTCCTCCCCAAACACATGGGAGGCTTTCTTAGCCCGTTTGCTGTTATTAACTGCTTCATAAGTATAAATCCGCTGCTTAGGTTGATGTGCAGAATCATTCATACAGTATCATCCATAGTGTAAGAGGTATATCAAAATCACCACACTTGATGTCTGTTATCAGTGGATCACTGAAAAAACTTAGATATAAGGGACATTCAAAAAAACGGATCCCAATATATGCTCAATAAAAATCCTCAATAAGAATATTGCATGTGTATGCACTCTATGGTGTATTGTGTAAACAATAAAAGTCTCTAATAACCCGATAGCGTGTTCATATCCACAACGGAAAAAACTTGGCAATATATATATTGAAAACACATTTCATTCCAAGTTCTTGATTGTAGAGATGTGCCTCAATGAGCAAACAGTCTATTCAACATAGATACAATGTGTCCCAGAATTGCTTCAAGGTATGACCGTTGCTACCAAAATTGTGCACACAAAGACACTACAAATAATCCAAACGATATCCGATGGACAAATAATGTAATAAAAAGTTCCCGATCAGAGTCCAACTTAGAAGATGATTAGTAAATGTGAGCCCTGTATGTGCTCAGTGTGTTAGTGACTCAGCCACCGGACGGGGTAATCATGTGGTAAGGAGGATAGATGCAAACGGCGGCACCGTGTCTCCAGCCAGGAGACTATGACCGGCAGCACACACCGCAATCCTCCGCCACTGCCCTCACAGACCCAGTGTCACACACAGAAAGCAGTCCCACTGCGGGGATGAAGGGTATGTACTCACAGTCTTGACACATCGCATCCGACTCAAATGCTGAGAGAAGTTACTCTGATCCGGGACCGTGATGACGCATGCTCCAGCCCATGTAGGTAAGATAGTCACAAGGGGGTAATCAGGTGGTGCACAGCTGCCGTCAGGATATGAATCAGGAAGTCCACACGCTTAATATCTAAAAGGCTATATTTAATGAGTGCATAACACAAAAAAACAAACTGCTACAAAAAACTTCTTGACGCGTTTCGTCCTGCTGGGGACTTTGTCAAAAGAGTAACTGGCATTGACCCCCGTGACGCTTATATAGGGAGACAAGAATGTCTATTGGGTGGATGTGATTGAATCAGATGTTAAACACACCAGATGTATAATGAAATAATCATGGTTTAGGTAACATAACCTCTAATTAACCCTCTCACAGATCCTCACTTATAAGACGTCACTCAGGGCCAATCTCATGCAGTAACATACAAAAGTAACAAACAAGTAACCACACAATATTTAAAAACAATCCTTAACACTGCCATCTAGATACAAAGATCTATCTTGCACCAAACAATTGCCAGTGGTAATGTAGCAGAAACAGCAACATATATCATATAACATGTATGGTAATGAATGGACAAAATCACAATTCATGTAAAGCTATTATAGTACACTATGGACTTTGTATAGAATATGTAGAGTCATATCTCTGAAAACATGAATAATGTCTACTCTAATCTAATCACACAATAGAATATATTTATATTTAATAATATTAAATCATACAATTTTATAATAATCATTATACCGCTAGATATAAAAATAAAAATATACACCACTATAAATCTAATAGTGCTTCTACATAATATCACATTAGCAACAACACTATCTAAAAATTATTCAAAGATCATATATAAAGGAACTTATACAAAAACCTTAAATGTATATCAAACTAAAAAGTGCTTGAGATCCCACTCTACATTAATTCCTGTGGGGTGTAATGTGTTCATGGCATGTATCCAATACATCTCCCCTGTATTAAGTTTGTTAATTCTATCTCCCCCTCTAGGATGGATACCTACATGTTCAAGAGCTGAGAAAGAAAATGTGGAAATATCTCCTAGACTACACATTGAAAAATGTCAAGACACTGGATGTAACATATCCTTCTTTAGAATATGTCTAATGTGTTCTTGAATCCTTACTCTCACCGGTCTAATGGTACGGCCAATATAAGACATTTTACACCCACATTGTAAATGATAGATCACGTAACTGGAGTGACAATTCATAAATTTACCAATACGATGAATACCCTCACATGTGGGAACACTTTTTTTAGCTCGAGCATATTTACAAACTGAGCACCGCCCACATGGGAAAAAACCTCTTGGTATATTACTAAACTGTGATCTTTGGGGATTGGCATTAAATAGACTTGGTGATAGGTGAGAACCTAAAGTTTTAGTTTTTTTATAGATAAACCTTGGTCCTCCCTGTACCAGGGGTGCTATGTCCTTGTCTAGAGTAAGTATTTTCCAATGCTTGTGAAATATATCTCTGATCGCTTTAGCTTGTCTACTATAGACTGAAATAAAGGATGGACACATAGAGTCATTTTCATAATTGTATCGTCTCTTGTTCTTATTATATTTTTTAGATTTAATAACTTCTTCTCTATCAAGAGTGTCTGCATATTCAAATGCTTTAATAATATCAACATCTTTGTATCCTCTTTCTTTAAAACTATTTGCCATTTCAAGGGAATGATTCAGAAACATATCATTATTCGAACAGAGTCTTTTTAAACGAATAAACTGAGCCTTTGGTATACTCCTAATCAGAGCTGGAGGGTGACAACTGGTCGCACATAAAAGAGCATTTTTGGACATGGGTTTCCGAAAGATATCTGTCTGTATCTTTTTATTAGTATCTATAAAAAGTGTGATATCTAAGTAATCTATATGGTGAATGTTTTCTGTGTGTGTAAATTTTAAATTATAATCATTAGTGTTAAGTGTATTAATGAAAGTGGAAAGTGAGTCAGAATCCCCATCCCACACCAAAATAAGATCATCAATGAAGCGTTTGTAAAAGATGATGTGACTACGAAATAAATTAGAATCGTGATAAATGTGACGTGACTCCCAAAGACCCATAAAAAGATTCGCATAAGAAGGAGCGAAAGAAGAACCCATAGCTGTGCCTAATTTTTGTAAATAATATTGTGAATCAAACATAAAATAATTGTGTGTTAATAAAAAAGTGACTGATTCCAATAAAAAAGTGCTCAAAGTGACCGATAATTCTGATAAATCCCGAAAATGTTGAAGTGCATATATGCCCTGTTCGTGTGAAATGATGGAATACAGGGAAGCCACATGAAGTGTGACCCACCTGTATCCCCGCTTCCATTCCAAGTCCCTTATGGACCTAATTAGATCTGAAGTATCTTTAATGTAAGATGGTAATTGATATACCAATGGTTGAAGAAACCTATCCACATACCGCGACAACCCATCTCCCAAAGATCCAATACTCGCCACAATGGGTCGACCAGGAGGGTCAACCAGCGACTTATGGATCTTTGGGAGATGATGGAATATAGGTGTCACGGGATGTGGGCAGGCCAAGAACTCTAATTCTTTCTGATTTATAACATTAAAAATCTTTCCCATGTCCAAAAGCTCCATATATTGTTTAAGATAGTCATTAGTCGGATTTGACTTAAGTTGTTGATAAAGGGTTACATCCTTTAATTGCCTATAGGCCTCTTTCACATATTGATCAGAAGATAGGATCACTAGGGCCCCTCCCTTATCTGCCTTTTTAAAAATCAATCTCTGGTCACGTTTTAGAACCTCCAGCTGTTGGACTTCTGAAATTGTAAGGTTGTTATTCCCAACATTTGAAAAAGAAAAACCTTTATTCAACAACTTAATATCCCGTTCTACCAGTTTCTCAAAGGTCATAATGAACGGTCCTCTTTGAGAACTTGGACAAAAAATAGATTTTTTCCTAAACCCAGAATCTTGATAATCAAAAAATGATTGTGTAGACGTGCTAAGCGATTCTCCTTGTTGTTCCAACATATCTTCCATATCGGATAAGAGACATTGATCTTTAAAGTCAAACAATACATGATCATCATTACATACATTATCAGCCATTGAACCTTCTACATTTTTATTAGAGGATATTTGTTTACCCCTTTGAGTAAAAAAAAAATTCAGGGATAATTTTCTGGTGAATTTCTGTAAATCAATTACAGTTTCAAATAATTGAAAATTGCCAGTGGGTGCAAATCCTAACCCACGGTTAAGTAGGGATAACTGATCAATAGTTAACTCAATCCCTGAGAGATTGATCACATTATCTATTGATTCATTCAAGTGTATTTTTTCCTTTTCGTTCTGCCTCTTGTTTCCCCGTTTCCTCTTTGATCTTCGTGTTCTACTGAGTTTTTTGATATACTATTGGAAACCAATTTAGAGTCTGATTTAAGTGGTCTGGAAAACATAAAGGCAGTTGACGTAGATGGTTTAGGATCTGATCTACGGGTATCATTATGTTCCCTCCCATAGTCATCTGACCTATCGAATGATACTGAATGTGATCTAGTTTCATTCTCAGAGTGATCAGAGTCGAAGCTAGATGTGTCTACCCTTTTACTTTTTAATATAGATTTATTGGGTACACGATTATCTCTTCCCTTCTCAAAATATTTTTTAGGGGTTCTAGATCGTGATCCTTCTCTCTGAGGGTTTTTTTGCCAGCAATAGATATGGCCCCTACTATAATCCGCCTTATCTCTTTCATATTTAATTTGTTTTTTTTCACTAATCCCCTCCTCAATTATTTCTAAGTTCTCCAAAAGGGTAACATCATTCTTAATAAATTGGTCCCTTGTTTCAAAGGGTTTCAGTTTATTCTGAAAGGCAGTAATCTCTACATTTAACACATCTTTTTCATGAATTTTCTGTTGAATAATCAACTCCATCAATCTAACTGAACATTTATCTAAGATCTTAATCCAGTCCTGTTCGAACTGGCGATTGGCAAACCCAAATGTTGGCACTTTCTTGACGCGGAGGCCTCTGGGGATCCTATTGGTGTTAATATAGTTTTCAAGAGTAGTAATGTCCCACCAGAGTCTTATGTCCTCAACCAACAATTTTTCCAATTTCACAAAGTGATTAGTTAAATCAGAAGGCTCCTCACATGTCAGTTCTTTCTCCTCCCCAAACACATGGGAGGCTTTCTTAGCCCGTTTGCTGTTATTAACTGCTTCATAAGTATAAATCCGCTGCTTAGGTTGATGTGCAGAATCATTCATACAGTATCATCCATAGTGTAAGAGGTATATCAAAATCACCACACTTGATGTCTGTTATCAGTGGATCACTGAAAAAACTTAGATATAAGGGACATTCAAAAAAACGGATCCCAATATATGCTCAATAAAAATCCTCAATAAGAATATTGCATGTGTATGCACTCTATGGTGTATTGTGTAAACAATAAAAGTCTCTAATAACCCGATAGCGTGTTCATATCCACAACGGAAAAAACTTGGCAATATATATATTGAAAACACATTTCATTCCAAGTTCTTGATTGTAGAGATGTGCCTCAATGAGCAAACAGTCTATTCAACATAGATACAATGTGTCCCAGAATTGCTTCAAGGTATGACCGTTGCTACCAAAATTGTGCACACAAAGACACTACAAATAATCCAAACGATATCCGATGGACAAATAATGTAATAAAAAGTTCCCGATCAGAGTCCAACTTAGAAGATGATTAGTAAATGTGAGCCCTGTATGTGCTCAGTGTGTTAGTGACTCAGCCACCGGACGGGGTAATCATGTGGTAAGGAGGATAGATGCAAACGGCGGCACCGTGTCTCCAGCCAGGAGACTATGACCGGCAACACACACCGCAATCCTCCGCCACTGCCCTCACAGACCCAGTGTCACACACAGAAAGCAGTCCCACTGCGGGGATGAAGGGTATGTACTCACAGTCTTGACACATCGCATCCGACTCAAATGCTGAGAGAAGTTACTCTGATCCGGGACCGTGATGACGCATGCTCCAGCCCATGTAGGTCAGATAGTCACAAGGGGGTAATCAGGTGGTGCACAGCTGCCGTCAGGATATGAATCAGGAAGTCCACACGCTTAATATCTAAAAGGCTATATTTAATGAGTGCATAACACAAAAAAACAAACTGCTACAAAAAACTTCTTGACGCGTTTCGTCCTGCTGGGGACTTTGTCAAAAGAGTAACTGGCATTGACCCCCGTGACGCTTATATAGGGAGACAAGAATGTCTATTGGGTGGATGTGATTGAATCAGATGTTAAACACACCAGATGTATAATGAAATAATCATGGTTTAGGTAACATAACCTCTAATTAACCCTCTCACAGATCCTCACTTATAAGACGTCACTCAGGGCCAATCTCATGCAGTAACATACAAAAGTAACAAACAAGTAACCACACAATATTTAAAAACAATCCTTAACACTGCCATCTAGATACAAAGATCTATCTTGCACCAAACAATTGCCAGTGGTAATGTAGCAGAAACAGCAACATATATCATATAACATGTATGGTAATGAATGGACAAAATCACAATTCATGTAAAGCTATTATAGTACACTATGGACTTTGTATAGAATATGTAGAGTCATATCTCTGAAAACATGAATAATGTCTACTCTAATCTAATCACACAATAGAATATATTTATATTTAATAATATTAAATCATACAATTTTATAATAATCATTATACCGCTAGATATAAAAATAAAAATATACACCACTATAAATCTAATAGTGCTTCTACATAATATCACATTAGCAACAACACTATCTAAAAATTATTCAAAGATCATATATAAAGGAACTTATACAAAAACCTTAAATGTATATCAAACTAAAAAGTGCTTGAGATCCCACTCTACATTAATTCCTGTGGGGTGTAATGTGTTCATGGCATGTATCCAATACATCTCCCCTGTATTAAGTTTGTTAATTCTATCTCCCCCTCTAGGATGGATACCTACATGTTCAAGAGCTGAGAAAGAAAATGTGGAAATATCTCCTAGACTACACATTGAAAAATGTCAAGACACTGGATGTAACATATCCTTCTTTAGAATATGTCTAATGTGTTCTTGAATCCTTACTCTCACCGGTCTAATGGTACGGCCAATATAAGACATTTTACACCCACATTGTAAATGATAGATCACGTAACGGGAGTGACAATTCATAAATTTACCAATACGATGAATACCCTCACATGTGGGAACACTTTTTTTAGCTCGAGCATATTTACAAACTGAGCACCGCCCACATGGGAAAAAACCTCTTGGTATATTACTAAACTGTGATCTTTGGGGATTGGCATTAAATAGACTTGGTGAGAGGTGAGAACCTAAAGTTTTAGTTTTTTTATAGATAAACCTTGGTCCTCCCTGTACCAGGGGTGCTATGTCCTTGTCTAGAGTAAGTATTTTCCAATGCTTGTGAAATATATCTCTGATCGCTTTAGCTTGTCTACTATAGACTGAAATAAAGGATGGACACATAGAGTCATTTTCATAATTGTATCGTCTCTTGTTCTTATTATATTTTTTAGATTTAATAACTTCTTCTCTATCAAGAGTGTCTGCATATTCAAATGCTTTAATAATATCAACATCTTTGTATCCTCTTTCTTTAAAACTATTTGCCATTTCAAGGGAATGATTCAGAAACATATCATTATTCGAACAGAGTCTTTTTAAACGAATAAACTGAGCCTTTGGTATACTCCTAATCAGAGCTGGAGGGTGACAACTGGTCGCACATAAAAGAGCATTTTTGGACATGGGTTTCCGAAAGATATCTGTCTGTATCTTTTTATTAGTATCTATAAAAAGTGTGATATCTAAGTAATCTATATGGTGAATGTTTTCTGTGTGTGTAAATTTTAAATTATAATCATTAGTGTTAAGTGTATTAATGAAAGTGGAAAGTGAGTCAGAATCCCCATCCCACACCAAAATAAGATCATCAATGAAGCGTTTGTAAAAGATGATGTGACTACGAAATAAATTAGAATCGTGATAAATGTGACGTGACTCCCAAAGACCCATAAAAAGATTCGCATAAGAAGGAGCGAAAGAAGAACCCATAGCTGTGCCTAATTTTTGTAAATAATATTGTGAATCAAACATAAAATAATTGTGTGTTAATAAAAAAGTGACTGATTCCAATAAAAAAGTGCTCAAAGTGACCGATAATTCTGATAAATCCCGAAAATGTTGAAGTGCATATATGCCCTGTTCGTGTGAAATGATGGAATACAGGGAAGCCACATGAAGTGTGACCCACCTGTATCCCCGCTTCCATTCCAAGTCCCTTATGGACCTAATTAGATCTGAAGTATCTTTAATGTAAGATGGTAATTGATATACCAATGGTTGAAGAAACCTATCCACATACCGCGACAACCCATCTCCCAAAGATCCAATACTCGCCACAATGGGTCGACCAGGAGGGTCAACCAGCGACTTATGGATCTTTGGGAGATGATGGAATATAGGTGTCACGGGATGTGGGCAGGCCAAGTACTCTAATTCTTTCTGATTTATAACATTAAAAATCTTTCCCATGTCCAAAAGCTCCATATATTGTTTAAGATAGTCATTAGTCGGATTTGACTTAAGTTGTTGATAAAGGGTTACATCCTTTAATTGCCTATAGGCCTCTTTCACATATTGATCAGAAGATAGGATCACTAGGGCCCCTCCCTTATCTGCCTTTTTAAAAATCAATCTCTGGTCACGTTTTAGAACCTCCAGCTGTTGGACTTCTGAAATTGTAAGGTTGTTATTCCCAACATTTGAAAAAGAAAAACCTTTATTCAACAACTTAATATCCCGTTCTACCAGTTTCTCAAAGGTCATAATGAACGGTCCTCTTTGAGAACTTGGACAAAAAATAGATTTTTTCCTAAACCCAGAATCTTGATAATCAAAAAATGATTGTGTAGACGTGCTAAGCGATTCTCCTTGTTGTTCCAACATATCTTCCATATCGGATAAGAGACATTGATCTTTAAAGTCAAACAATACATGATCATCATTACATACATTATCAGCCATTGAACCTTCTACATTTTTATTAGAGGATATTTGTTTACCCCTTTGAGTAAAAAAAATTTTCAGGGATAATTTTCTGGTGAATTTCTGTAAATCAATTACAGTTTCAAATAATTGAAAATTGCCAGTGGGTGCAAATCCTAACCCACGGTTAAGTAGGGATAACTGATCAATAGTTAACTCAATCCCTGAGAGATTGATCACATTATCTATTGATTCATTCAAGTGTATTTTTTCCTTTTCGTTCTGCCTCTTGTTTCCCCGTTTCCTCTTTGATCTTCGTGTTCTACTGAGTTTTTTGATATACTATTGGAAACCAATTTAGAGTCTGATTTAAGTGGTCTGGAAAACATAAAGGCAGTTGACGTAGATGGTTTAGGATCTGATCTACGGGTATCATTATGTTCCCTCCCATAGTCATCTGACCTATCGAATGATACTGAATGTGATCTAGTTTCATTCTCAGAGTGATCAGAGTCGAAGCTAGATGTGTCTACCCTTTTACTTTTTAATATAGATTTATTGGGTACACGATTATCTCTTCCCTTCTCAAAATATTTTTTAGGGGTTCTAGATCGTGATCCTTCTCTCTGAGGGGTTTTTTGCCAGCAATAGATATGGCCCCTACTATAATCCGCCTTATCTCTTTCATATTTAATTTGTTTTTTTTCACTAATCCCCTCCTCAATTATTTCTAAGTTCTCCAAAAGGGTAACATCATTCTTAATAAATTGGTCCCTTGTTTCAAAGGGTTTCAGTTTATTCTGAAAGGCAGTAATCTCTACATTTAACACATCTTTTTCATGAATTTTCTGTTGAATAATCAACTCCATCAATCTAACTGAACATTTATCTAAGATCTTAATCCAGTCCTGTTCGAACTGGCGATTGGCAAACCCAAATGTTGGCACTTTCTTGACGCGGAGGCCTCTGGGGATCCTATTGGTGTTAATATAGTTTTCAAGAGTAGTAATGTCCCACCAGAGTCTTATGTCCTCAACCAACAATTTTTCCAATTTCACAAAGTGATTAGTTAAATCAGAAGGCTCCTCACATGTCAGTTCTTTCTCCTCCCCAAACACATGGGAGGCTTTCTTAGCCCGTTTGCTGTTATTAACTGCTTCATAAGTATAAATCCGCTGCTTAGGTTGATGTGCAGAATCATTCATACAGTATCATCCATAGTGTAAGAGGTATATCAAAATCACCACACTTGATGTCTGTTATCAGTGGATCACTGAAAAAACTTAGATATAAGGGACATTCAAAAAAACGGATCCCAATATATGCTCAATAAAAATCCTCAATAAGAATATTGCATGTGTATGCACTCTATGGTGTATTGTGTAAACAATAAAAGTCTCTAATAACCCGATAGCGTGTTCATATCCACAACAGAAAAAACTTGGCAATATATATTATATTGAAAACACATTTCATTCCAAGTTCTTGATTGTAGAGATGTGCCTCAATGAGCAAACAGTCTATTCAACATAGATACAATGTGTCCCAGAATTGCTTCAAGGTATGACCGTTGCTACCAAAATTGTGCACACAAAGACACTACAAATAATCCAAACGATATCCGATGGACAAATAATGTAATAAAAAGTTCCCGATCAGAGTCCAACTTAGAAGATGATTAGTAAATGTGAGCCCTGTATGTGCTCAGTGTGTTAGTGACTCAGCCACCGGACGGGGTAATCATGTGGTAAGGAGGATAGATGCAAACGGCGGCACCGTGTCTCCAGCCAGGAGACTATGACCGGCAACACACACCGCAATCCTCCGCCACTGCCCTCACAGACCCAGTGTCACACACAGAAAGCAGTCCCACTGCGGGGATGAAGGGTATGTACTCACAGTCTTGACACATCGCATCCGACTCAAATGCTGAGAGAAGTTACTCTGATCCGGGACCGTGATGACGCATGCTCCAGCCCATGTAGGTAAGATAGTCACAAGGGGGTAATCAGGTGGTGCACAGCTGCCGTCAGGATATGAATCAGGAAGTCCACACGCTTAATATCTAAAAGGCTATATTTAATGAGTGCATAACACAAAAAAACAAACTGCTACAAAAAACTTCTTGACGCGTTTCGTCCTGCTGGGGACTTTGTCAAAAGAGTAACTGGCATTGACCCCCGTGACGCTTATATAGGGAGACAAGAATGTCTATTGGGTGGATGTGATTGAATCAGATGTTAAACACACCAGATGTATAATGAAATAATCATGGTTTAGGTAACATAACCTCTAATTAACCCTCTCACAGATCCTCACTTATAAGACGTCACTCAGGGCCAATCTCATGCAGTAACATACAAAAGTAACAAACAAGTAACCACACAATATTTAAAAACAATCCTTAACACTGCCATCTAGATACAAAGATCTATCTTGCACCAAACAATTGCCAGTGGTAATGTAGCAGAAACAGCAACATATATCATATAACATGTATGGTAATGAATGGACAAAATCACAATTCATGTAAAGCTATTATAGTACACTATGGACTTTGTATAGAATATGTAGAGTCATATCTCTGAAAACATGAATAATGTCTACTCTAATCTAATCACACAATAGAATATATTTATATTTAATAATATTAAATCATACAATTTTATAATAATCATTATACCGCTAGATATAAAAATAAAAATATACACCACTATAAATCTAATAGTGCTTCTACATAATATCACATTAGCAACAACACTATCTAAAAATTATTCAAAGATCATATATAAAGGAACTTATACAAAAACCTTAAATGTATATCAAACTAAAAAGTGCTTAAGATCCCACTCTACATTAATTCCTGTGGGGTGTAATGTGTTCATGGCATGTATCCAATACATCTCCCCTGTATTAAGTTTGTTAATTCTATCTCCCCCTCTAGGATGGATACCTACATGTTCAAGAGCTGAGAAAGAAAATGTGGAAATATCTCCTAGACTACACATTGAAAAATGTCAAGACACTGGATGTAACATATCCTTCTTTAGAATATGTCTAATGTGTTCTTGAATCCTTACTCTCACCGGTCTAATGGTACGGCCAATATAAGACATTTTACACCCACATTGTAAATGATAGATCACGTAACTGGAGTGACAATTCATAAATTTACCAATACGATGAATACCCTCACATGTGGGAACACTTTTTTTAGCTCGAGCATATTTACAAACTGAGCACCGCCCACATGGGAAAAAACCTCTTGGTATATTACTAAACTGTGATCTTTGGGGATTGGCATTAAATAGACTTGGTGAGAGGTGAGAACCTAAAGTTTTAGTTTTTTTATAGATAAACCTTGGTCCTCCCTGTACCAGGGGTGCTATGTCCTTGTCTAGAGTAAGTATTTTCCAATGCTTGTGAAATAAATCTCTGATCGCTTTAGCTTGTCTACTATAGACTGAAATAAAGGATGGACACATAGAGTCATTTTCATAATTGTATCGTCTCTTGTTCTTATTATATTTTTTAGATTTAATAACTTCTTCTCTATCAAGAGTGTCTGCATATTCAAATGCTTTAATAATATCAACATCTTTGTATCCTCTTTCTTTAAAACTATTTGCCATTTCAAGGGAATGATTCAGAAACATATCATTATTCGAACAGAGTCTTTTTAAACGAATAAACTGAGCCTTTGGTATACTCCTAATCAGAGCTGGAGGGTGACAACTGGTCGCACATAAAAGAGCATTTTTGGACATGGGTTTCCGAAAGATATCTGTCTGTATCTTTTTATTAGTATCTATAAAAAGTGTGATATCTAAGTAATCTATATGGTGAATGTTTTCTGTGTGTGTAAATTTTAAATTATAATCATTAGTGTTAAGTGTATTAATGAAAGTGGAAAGTGAGTCAGAATCCCCATCCCACACCAAAATAAGATCATCAATGAAGCGTTTGTAAAAGATGATGTGACTACGAAATAAATTAGAATCGTGATAAATGTGACGTGACTCCCAAAGACCCATAAAAAGATTCGCATAAGAAGGAGCGAAAGAAGAACCCATAGCTGTGCCTAATTTTTGTAAATAATATTGTGAATCAAACATAAAATAATTGTGTGTTAATAAAAAAGTGACTGATTCCAATAAAAAAGTGCTCAAAGTGACCGATAATTCTGATAAATCCCGAAAATGTTGAAGTGCATATATGCCCTGTTCGTGTGAAATGATGGAATACAGGGAAGCCACATGAAGTGTGACCCACCTGTATCCCCGCTTCCATTCCAAGTCCCTTATGGACCTAATTAGATCTGAAGTATCTTTAATGTAAGATGGTAATTGATATACCAATGGTTGAAGAAACCTATCCACATACCGCGACAACCCATCTCCCAAAGATCCAATACTCGCCACAATGGGTCGACCAGGAGGGTCAACCAGCGACTTATGGATCTTTGGGAGATGATGGAATATAGGTGTCACGGGATGTGGGCAGGCCAAGAACTCTAATTCTTTCTGATTTATAACATTAAAAATCTTTCCCATGTCCAAAAGCTCCATATATTGTTTAAGATAGTCATTAGTCGGATTTGACTTAAGTTGTTGATAAAGGGTTACATCCTTTAATTGCCTATAGGCCTCTTTCACATATTGATCAGAAGATAGGATCACTAGGGCCCCTCCCTTATCTGCCTTTTTAAAAATCAATCTCTGGTCACGTTTTAGAACCTCCAGCTGTTGGACTTCTGAAATTGTAAGGTTGTTATTCCCAACATTTGAAAAAGAAAAACCTTTATTCAACAACTTAATATCCCGTTCTACCAGTTTCTCAAAGGTCATAATGAACGGTCCTCTTTGAGAACTTGGACAAAAAATAGATTTTTTCCTAAACCCAGAATCTTGATAATCAAAAAATGATTGTGTAGACGTGCTAAGCGATTCTCCTTGTTGTTCCAACATATCTTCCATATCGGATAAGAGACATTGATCTTTAAAGTCAAACAATACATGATCATCATTACATACATTATCAGCCATTGAACCTTCTACATTTTTATTAGAGGATATTTGTTTACCCCTTTGAGTAAAAAAAAAATTCAGGGATAATTTTCTGGTGAATTTCTGTAAATCAATTACAGTTTCAAATAATTGAAAATTGCCAGTGGGTGCAAATCCTAACCCACGGTTAAGTAGGGATAACTGATCAATAGTTAACTCAATCCCTGAGAGATTGATCACATTATCTATTGATTCATTCAAGTGTATTTTTTCCTTTTCGTTCTGCCTCTTGTTTCCCCGTTTCCTCTTTGATCTTCGTGTTCTACTGAGTTTTTTGATATACTATTGGAAACCAATTTAGAGTCTGATTTAAGTGGTCTGGAAAACATAAAGGCAGTTGACGTAGATGGTTTAGGATCTGATCTACGGGTATCATTATGTTCCCTCCCATAGTCATCTGACCTATCGAATGATACTGAATGTGATCTAGTTTCATTCTCAGAGTGATCAGAGTCGAAGCTAGATGTGTCTACCCTTTTACTTTTTAATATAGATTTATTGGGTACACGATTATCTCTTCCCTTCTCAAAATATTTTTTAGGGGTTCTAGATCGTGATCCTTCTCTCTGAGGGTTTTTTTGCCAGCAATAGATATGGCCCCTACTATAATCCGCCTTATCTCTTTCATATTTAATTTGTTTTTTTTCACTAATCCCCTCCTCAATTATTTCTAAGTTCTCCAAAAGGGTAACATCATTCTTAATAAATTGGTCCCTTGTTTCAAAGGGTTTCAGTTTATTCTGAAAGGCAGTAATCTCTACATTTAACACATCTTTTTCATGAATTTTCTGTTGAATAATCAACTCCATCAATCTAACTGAACATTTATCTAAGATCTTAATCCAGTCCTGTTCGAACTGGCGATTGGCAAACCCAAATGTTGGCACTTTCTTGACGCGGAGGCCTCTGGGGATCCTATTGGTGTTAATATAGTTTTCAAGAGTAGTAATGTCCCACCAGAGTCTTATGTCCTCAACCAACAATTTTTCCAATTTCACAAAGTGATTAGTTAAATCAGAAGGCTCCTCACATGTCAGTTCTTTCTCCTCCCCAAACACATGGGAGGCTTTCTTAGCCCGTTTGCTGTTATTAACTGCTTCATAAGTATAAATCCGCTGCTTAGGTTGATGTGCAGAATCATTCATACAGTATCATCCATAGTGTAAGAGGTATATCAAAATCACCATACTTGATGTCTGTTATCAGTGGATCACTGAAAAAACTTAGATATAAGGGACATTCAAAAAAACGGATCCCAATATATGCTCAATAAAAATCCTCAATAAGAATATTGCATGTGTATGCACTCTATGGTGTATTGTGTAAACAATAAAAGTCTCTAATAACCCGATAGCGTGTTCATATCCACAACGGAAAAAACTTGGCAATATATATATTGAAAACACATTTCATTCCAAGTTCTTGATTGTAGAGATGTGCCTCAATGAGCAAACAGTCTATTCAACATAGACACAATGTGTCCCAGAATTGCTTCAAGGTATGACCGTTGCTACCAAAATTGTGCACACAAAGACACTACAAATAATCCAAACGATATCCGATGGACAAATAATGTAATAAAAAGTTCCCGATCAGAGTCCAACTTAGAAGATGATTAGTAAATGTGAGCCCTGTATGTGCTCAGTGTGTTAGTGACTCAGCCACCGGACGGGGTAATCATGTGGTAAGGAGGATAGATGCAAACGGCGGCACCGTGTCTCCAGCCAGGAGACTATGACCGGCAACACACACCGCAATCCTCCGCCACTGCCCTCACAGACCCAGTGTCACACACAGAAAGCAGTCCCACTGCGGGGATGAAGGGTATGTACTCACAGTCTTGACACATCGCATCCGACTCAAATGCTGAGAGAAGTTACTCTGATCCGGGACCGTGATGACGCATGCTCCAGCCCATGTAGGTAAGATAGTCACAAGGGGGTAATCAGGTGGTGCACAGCTGCCGTCAGGATATGAATCAGGAAGTCCACACGCTTAATATCTAAAAGGCTATATTTAATGAGTGCATAACACAAAAAAACAAACTGCTACAAAAAACTTCTTGACGCGTTTCGTCCTGCTGGGGACTTTGTCAAAAGAGTAACTGGCATTGACCCCCGTGACGCTTATATAGGGAGACAAGAATGTCTATTGGGTGGATGTGATTGAATCAGATGTTAAACACACCAGATGTATAATGAAATAATCATGGTTTAGGTAACATAACCTCTAATTAACCCTCTCACAGATCCTCACTTATAAGACGTCACTCAGGGCCAATCTCATGCAGTAACATACAAAAGTAACAAACAAGTAACCACACAATATTTAAAAACAATCCTTAACACTGCCATCTAGATACAAAGATCTATCTTGCACCAAACAATTGCCAGTGGTAATGTAGCAGAAACAGCAACATATATCATATAACATGTATGGTAATGAATGGACAAAATCACAATTCATGTAAAGCTATTATAGTACACTATGGACTTTGTATAGAATATGTAGAGTCATATCTCTGAAAACATGAATAATGTCTACTCTAATCTAATCACACAATAGAATATATTTATATTTAATAATATTAAATCATACAATTTTATAATAATCATTATACCGCTAGATATAAAAATAAAAATATACACCACTATAAATCTAATAGTGCTTCTACATAATATCACATTAGCAACAACACTATCTAAAAATTATTCAAAGATCATATACAGTATAAAGGAACTTAAACAAAAACCTTAAATGTATATCAAACTAAAAAGTGCTTGAGATCCCACTCTACATTAATTCCTGTGGGGTGTAATGTGTTCATGGCATGTATCCAATACATCTCCCCTGTATTAAGTTTGTTAATTCTATCTCCCCCTCTAGGATGGATACCTACATGTTCAAGAGCTGAGAAAGAAAATGTGGAAATATCTCCTAGACTACACATTGAAAAATGTCAAGAAACTGGATGTAACATATCCTTCTTTAGAATATGTCTAATGTGTTCTTGAATCCTTACTCTCACCGGTCTAATGGTACGGCCAATATAAGACATTTTACACCCACATTGTAAATGATAGATCACGTAACTGGAGTGACAATTCATAAATTTACCAATATGTGGGAACACTTGTATACCTCACATGTGGGAACACTTTTTTTAGCTCGAGCATATTTACAAACTGAGCACCGCCCATATGGGAAAAAACCTCTAAGATTGGTAAAAGCTATCCCTGCTTCATTTTTGCATAGCCAGTATAACCAACCCCACACTGATGAGACCCACTAAGTTCGAAACGGCTGTCTGCTGGTGGGTTTACTGGCTATGCATCTTAACCCTGGCTGTACTCAAAGTTGTGACCATGTAGCAAGCTTAAGCCTATAGAGAACCATGTTAATAGTTTTGAAGCAAAAGGTGGCACTGAGTGCTCATTTGCATGTTATTTCCAAGAATCCCTTGCTGCAGTGGAAGTGCTGTGTGCTGGGTGATAATGGTGAAATGTGGGGTTGCAGACCTGTCTAAGACATGCAAATGAGCATTCAGTAATATTTCCATTTGCTATATGCTTTGCTGTGGAGGGTTTTTGTCACTTTTTTCACACACCATATCTTAGCTAAGTATGGTAAAACCTATCCTTGCTTCATTTTTGCATAGCCAGTATAACCAACCCCACACTGATGAGACCCTATATGGTCAAAACGGCTGTCTGTCTGTGGGTGGGTTTACTGGCTATGCATCTTAATCCTGGCTGTGCTCAAAGCTGTGACCATGCAGCAAGCTTAAGCCTATAGGGAACCATGTTAATAGTTTTGAAGCAAAAGGTGGCACCTACCATATCTTAACTAAGTATATATATATATATATATATATATATATATATATATATATATATATATATATATACTTAGTTAAGATATATATATATATATATATATATAAAACAAGAAGAGAATACAGCGCAAAACCTCATAGTGTAGTAAAATATAAATTATATTGGTATATCAGCGGGTGAGTTTTACACGTACATCAATCAAATCATATATTAGCATGACATGTTTGGGACATAGACAGCTGAACACCGTTATTATGTGGTGCTCAGGGTCCACAGAATGAGATCGTGTTATAACTGGGAACGCTATGAAATATAATTTTTTTTTACATGGCTGCCGCGATCAGGGGATCCATGTCCGCCAGAGGGGGAGAGCTTGGATGACTCTCCCAGCTCTCCCTGAAGCCGGCGTCGTAACGGCACCCCAAAGCAGGACTTACCCAGCAGCTCATCTGTGTCCTGTGTAGGAGAAGCTGGTGAGTCTGCAAGTGGGGGGGGAGGGGGGCAGCGAGAGGATCTCACGGAGTCTTGCGAAGCCGGGATGTCAGCTGACTATGTGAGTCCCTGTGATGGTGATGAGGTACCCAGGCCAATAATAAAGGTATTATACCCAGCCGGGTGCCCCTGAGCCATATTGGGGAGTTTGAAGTGACAGCTATGCAACCCTGTTATGGCATGTACACTGTATTGTAATAAAGATGTATGTGTATGTTTTTCTGTTTTAGGAGGGTCAACCAGTGGAGATTCACAGGGCATGAGTTTCGGGGTTGATTTTACGGTAAAATGTGTTGTCAGGGTGTGGTTGGGTAGAAGGGGGCAAGACTTGCTGGTTACCCCAAAACATGTACTCAGGAATCCTACCAGATTCCTGGGGAAATTAAGACACAGACCACCGGACAAAATCCTCCCAAGGAAGCAGTTTGCAGCTTATTGCCAGATCTCCCTGCATTACCACAGACCAAAACAGTAATCCAGGCAGGGGAAAATCACATTCCAGGGTGCCTTGGTATATACCCAAACCCCCAGAATTCAGTATAGAGGTCCAGTGTCTTTCCCACCAGGTATAAGTTGGCGAGAGGAAACATGTTTTAAAAACTCAGTGCTTGAGGAATAAAAGCGCCTGTGTGCTAACTTTGGTTAGAAAGCCCCCAGCGCACTTAAATTTGCTGTGCACGTAGTTCAGGGAGAAACATGAAAAACACCCATAGCGTAATTTTTATAAGTTTGGATAAAAATTGATGAATGAAAGTCCCCCTCAAATAGTGTATCAAACATGTTAGACAATTGTGGGCTTTAATTCAGACTACCGGGGACCGGGAGTTACTCATTTATTGTAGCTCCCACTTGGTATGCGTCTAGTGACTCATTAAAGCAGATAAGAATGTGCAGCTCCAGACTTCTAAGACATCCCACTGGCTTGGTGCCCTGATGTCTGTTAAAGCCCAGAGTTGAAAGGGCTCAGTGTCCCCAAGCTGTTAGTTGGGGAGGGAATCCTCAAGTACCCCCATCCTAGTGTAAGTCCGAGCAGTTTGGCAAATAGTGGCCAGCCCAGACTTAGTGTCGCCAGGGAGAGGGGCTGGGTCTCCCATGCTAAGGAGCAAATGTGCTAAGTTGCCACATGCTCTTAGCAGAATGAGAAGCCCCCATCTGCTAGGTTTCCAAAGTATTGGCAAATCCAGGATAGGTGGGAAAACGTATTCCCACGGAGGGATTGGCTGCACAAGTTAGAGATAGGGATTTAAACTCTATAATAATTCCTGCAGCCCATCGGGAATCAGATTCACCTAAGATTTCATCAAGCTTCGTAAGAAACATCTAAGATTTCATAAGATACAAGGATTCCAAGTGCCATTACAGCAGAGACAGAAAGAAAGAAGCAGCTCTGTCTGAGTACACAGCAGTTGCAGGTAGCACAGTTGCAGGTAGCGCAGTTGCAGGGCTGTTTCAAGCCATTTTGCGAGCAACTCCCGCTCCTGGGAAATTGCTCCTAGAGACTCTGTTTTTAAAGATTTCGTTTTGGGAACATTTTATTTAGTTTGGCCCGTCCAAAAAGTGTATTTTGATTGTAAATGTGTAACATTGTGTGTATGTCCATTCGTGAAATAAATTACAATTTATTTTATCTCCTTGCTTTTCTCAATCATATGCTCCCTGGGTATAAATGTGTTAAAAGCATTGGTCTCCCATGACAGGCACTGGAGACAACGCTGGCTAGTGCACCCATGCTGGCTGCACCCATCTACAGCAAAAAGTTTCTGATACAGACCAATGCCTCTGACTATATTCACAGTGCTGTACTCAGCCAGGTGGCCAAGTAAGGGGATGAACATCCCAGTATGTTTCTGAGCAGCAACCTGCTGCCCAGAGAAGTGGTGTATGCCACTGTTGAGAAAATGTATCTGGCCATAGTTGGTGTGCTGAAGAAACTGTAGTACTACCTATATGGCTGGTCACACAGTGATCACTGATCACAACCCTCAAAGGTGGCTACAAAATATGTCGGGAAAGGGGCCAAGATGCTATCCTGGAGTCTTGTGTTACAGGAGGGTGACTTCCCTATCCAACCCAAGAAAGGCAGCAGCAGGCATGGAATGCTACTGGATTCTCCAAACAGGACATCCCAAGTGAGCCAAAAACCTCAATAGTCTCCGGGTGTGTGTGTAACAGGGGATTTATCCCTGTTCAGGAGATGTGCCTCTAATCCAGCAGTGTGGTGGTTAACTGCTGGTAGTCAATTAACCAACACCACCTGGCTGATTAGGTTTGTTAGAAAAGCCTGCCTTTGAGACAGGAAGTGAGATTTTTCCTGAGTCTCACAAGTTGTGGGACTGACCATAGAAACAGATGCCAGAAAGACACAGGGGAAAGGACTTCTAAAACCTGGAGAAAAAAAGAAGCCTTCCCCTACAAGAAACAGATAAGACTTTCCTTTCTAAGACTTTTTGTATATCTGCACATATCAAGATATATGTTAGGGGCTGGGAGACATGGGAGTTGTTGACTGCATAGGTTTAACTAGAAATACTCCCAAGTGGAACAGAAGCTTTGTTTGACCCCTTATTTGCATACGTATGGATGTTTTCTTGTGTTAAAGAAACAGGCGCAAAAAAAGCCTTATTTAATTTCACCTTAATACAGTCTCCATTGCATACCTCTGCACATGTCCTCTTACATTGTGGAACCATCAGAAGAGGGGGTTGCTCCAAACCCTGCCTCTTGATCAGGGAGGTGTGACGGTGAGGGGGTAACCAGGCTTTATAATAAATTTTAAGCCCACTTGGTTGCCCTTGAACTGTGTTTTGGTGATCCTAGAGAGTCAGCTCTTTGCCGGGTATTGTGCATGCATTGCTGTGACTGTGTGCAAATTATGCAACAATAAAGATTTGTCTGTGCTATGCCTTTCCTGGGGTGCTGGGACTGGGAGATTTCTAGGCGGTGACTTTCAGGGTAGGTTTGACTGAGAAATTTCTTTCAGATTGTGTCTATTTAGCAGGGATCCAAAGTTATTGGAGACCCCACAAATGTACCCAGGATTCAGGATATATTCTCGGCTACATTGAAGCACAGTGCTCTGGTCAAAATCCTACCATGAAAAGCATTCTTGCGACTCAACACTAGGAGGTCCTGCTTCAGCATAGACCAGAATAGGTAAATGGGCAGGAAGGGGTTAATGTGTCCCCCAGTGTAAGGAGGGGGTGCCCAGTTCTTGCCCCGGTCACCCTAACTCAGCTATAAGGAGTTTAGGGTTTTCTCCAGCCCAAAAATAAAACTGAGAGGGTTTTATGAAGAAAAGGCTGAGCAGGTTTTTATTAAAATAAGAAGTTTATTTATTGAGTGTCAGATATATGGTTGGTGGGAGAAAAAACACAGTTACAGTTTCACTCTATCTTCCACATCAAATAAACTTAGCAAATTTTAATAAAGAAGAATAGAAAAGTATAGGTTATTAAAGTTGGTATATTTTAAAATGTTATATACTGTGTCCATGAAACAAAGCAGGGTCTTTCCCCTCCTAGCCACCTGGGCGTTGGTGCCAGGGAGTCTAACCTTTGGTCCTTAATTAACGGGACACCAGATGGCTAGAGGTGTGAACCATTTGTTAGAAATAAAGGCTAAGTGAAGCACCCACATCCTCAACTCAAAGGGGCCCTTGCGATTGCAAGGAGGAAGGCTGCAGGACTTTTTTAAACTGGAATGTTTTCTAAGTCCCCACTTCAGCACTAGACTGTTTTAAAGACTTTATTTCAACTAGTAAATTCAGTTTGTCAACCCCAGATCCCCAATAAGTTTATCTTTTTCTGTCTATTGTAATTCAATGTGTGTTTGCCGGTTTATATGGAATAAATTACAATTTATTTTACTTATTTTCTTTGCTCAATGATAAGATCCCGGTATAAAGGTGTATTTTGCCTGGTCTCTTGTGACAGTCCCCCAGCCCGAACCCATCTCCCCTCTCTCCTCCCCCCCGGAGGAGGTTCAAGTAGGGAGGGGGGGAAGTGGTGTGTGTGTGTATGTCTCAGCAAGGGTGGAGAAGCAGCAGCATGATGGTGGGCTTTTTGTCTGGTGTAGCATGAGATGAGGCTACTAGGATGCATGGGGGAGTTAAGAAGACACTAAGTCAGAGGTATGGGAATCAAGAAAGCAATGGAATTGATTGGGAGTTCACGAGGGCAGTGAGATTCATGGGAGTTAATAGTTGTATTGGGATGCATGGGAGCATAATGGTTGCACTGGGATACTCTTCTGTTTTAATTGTCTTACTCATAATTGCCTAATGGGTGAGGTATACATTATGCATGTATTATATCAGAGTAAAAGTGTGTGTATGTGTCAAAGTGTATAAGGAAGGATATATGTGTATGCATGTGTATCAGATGGGATACATGTATATAATGTGTGTATATTTCTTTTTGTATATACTTCATAACTATGTGATGTGTAATAATTATTAAATATATTGTACAAAACAAAACACGTAAAATCGCAGTGGGGCTGGCCAGGTCACTTTCTGTGGTTTCAAACTGATTTTAGTGCCTCCAGGACAGTTGATATCTCATCAGTTTTTAAAGTTTACCCTCTGTGAACACTGTTCCTTTCAGAATGGGGTTTTCCTATTATCTCTTACCAGTATCCTCTTTTTCAAATTGCCCTTCAAAGATGCAGTGTGCGTGTGCATATGCACGCATGTGCGCGCTATTGGTGAAGGTACCCGTGATGTGTTATTAAAGTTTGCCCCCCCACAAAAAAAACAGGAGCCACACACAGACCGAATTATAAGCGGATTTGCATTGTAGCGGATCGCGCTATAACGGGGTTGAGCCGTATAAATTAGTCCAAATAGAAAAGGTATCACCTAATACTGAAGAACACGTTTATTCTGCAATATCGCAACTGGACTAACACAGCTATTTCCGATATATATATACAGTGGTCGACAAATCACCAAAAAATCTACTCGCGAACAAAAAAATCTACTCGCCACCTAGTACTACACATGTGCTGCTTGGGCCAATAGGAGCTCGCCACGATGTTAAATCCACTTGCCCGGGGCGTGCAAATGTATAGGTTTGTCGAACACTGTATATATATATATATATAAAACAAAAAGCAGCAGCCAGCACTCCAAGCAACAAATGTAAAGTCAAGGTGCATGCTCCATAGAAATTAATATAGAAACCCTGTCTTCCCATAAGAGAAGGCACAAAAGCAGCAACACTCAGATATAGCAAAAAGACATGTATTAGCAGTGACAAAACAGCACACTATAAATCCAACGTATCGGTCCTGGCAGGACCTTCCTCAGAATCCATAAAAAATAATAATTATAACAGGAAAACAGGAAAATAATGAAGATAAATAAATTCTCAATAAAAGTAATAGAGAAAAATGAAATGAACATAAAATGGTGAAATATATGTCATAAATCAATATAATAAATGTGTAGAAGTATATATGGATGAGTGTGGAATTCAGACTGCATATTATAAAATGTAAAAACAATCTCACAGCTTCTGTAGGATAAAACAAACCCTCAAATAATATCAAAATAAAAAGAGAAGCATGTACAACATAACATAAAATATTGACATTAAATACATAATTAATAATATAATAGACACACCAAATTCAATAGAAAAATAAAAAACTAAAAATGTGCCAATGAGGTGCAGCTCTAAAAAATATATTGAAGAGTCCTGATACAAAAACAGCATAAGATCCAACAAAAGGTTAAAAATTTGAGATAATTTCTAAAGGTGACGTCACCTAGTGGTAATTATGTCCAAAATTCAGTAGTTAGATACTTAAGACACTAGTTAGTGTCAAAGATATGTATCAACCTCAATAAACAGATTATCCAGATTGAGTTAAACTACAGGTAACTCCTATATATTCATCCAACCCAGCATTCATGATCAGCCTTAACTGTACAGATGGGGACACATCAGATGAGCTATACGAGCTGTCCTCTCACTCCAGCCTCAAATGCTAATTTTACTGTGTAAACTTCTTAGATACTGGGACACATGTGGAAAAAGCAATGTGTAACCACAACAAAGATCTTCTCAATTTTATAGCAGAAAGTTGCATTTAGAGTAAATTGGTTCACAAATTATCCATAATCTAGTAGTGGCTGCTAGCATGCAGGGAGGGGGGGGGATGATAGAATGTAGTAACACAAGCTGTGTAAATAGTGCCCTTACCCCCTGCAGCAAACACTGTCCATGGACCAGCCTGGTATCTGCTTTTTGCTTGTAGTTTGTGGCAATTTGCAGCTGTTAATGAGCAAAACAGGATCTGTACTCGATAATGAAGACATCACCTCATGTGATCTAGAGCAGGCAAAGTCAAAAGGGCATGCTAATAACTATTCCAGTAGTAAGCAGATAGTTTGTAACTGCTGTTTTTTGCTGACAAGCAGGAGGAGATCAAAAGATCAGACTCGGACATGATGACATCACCTCATGAGCTGCAACTCTATTCGTTTTGTCACCGAAGTGTGACTTCGTCAGGAGTTTGTGATAGAGACATCCCACATGAACTATATATAATCATTAAAAATACACACACCAGCTACCAGTATCTGGTAAATGTCTGGTAAATGTCTAATAGCTCTCAATCACATAAACACATGAAAAAATAGAATCCATATAATACTTTGAAAACTTTGAATGGACAACTTTAAATGCAAATACAATACAATAATATGCTATAAAAATATATATTAAAACTGAACATTGGGGTACAGAATACAATACAATTGTACTGTACAGTGCAAAAGGCTACAGCATGTTACATTGTATATTATTGTATTATTTTACCCTCAAATATGATGATGCGTCCTGGGCCATGTCTAGAGATCGCACCCCACACATGCATCTGCACTGGATGCTTAGGACGCAGCTTCAGAGATACTGCTGCGGCAGCTTTTATTTTAAAACTTCTCGGGGGCGTAGCGGTTGCATTTTCTAAATTCCACGCGCTTTACCGAATTCATGCCGCATCATGCCGCATTATGCTGCATTCATGCCGCAGTCGTGCCGCCCAGCACCTGCGGCGGATCCGCGGTTGATCTTTTTAATTATAATGGTTCGGATTTAATTGGGGGCAATTCTTCATGGTTCCGCCAGGTGGCAGATATTCATGAATTGTAATGAATTCTAATGTGTACAGACAGTAATGTGTCGACTTGAAGGTGTTTAAAAAAAACCACAGTGGTCCATTGTGAATTGACCTTGGTACTGAAGAAGTTACAATATCAATTTAGGCGTGTCATAATAAAAACTCAATGCACAGTGTCTTTTTTACATAACTGAACTGGATTTCTCCTGTCCTGCAATGAATACACCAGCGCTGCAGTCCGTGTGCAAAATGCCCGACATAACGTACGCTTATTTAATATGGTCCGCAATTAATGCAGCAGATGATAATATGGCCACAGTTGGTCAAATTTATCAATATTTTATCGAAAATTATGACTTTTACAAATTTTCACCAGATGCTCGTGTGTGGAAGCGTGCAATAAGGAAAAAGTTATGTATCGATCCGTGTTTTTATCGTATTGCTCCTGCACCCGGAGTTAGAGGAGGGTATTGGTGTGATGCGCCAGATTTTTCCAGTGTCTTTGATCATGGAGACTTCAAAAGGCGTAAAGTCAAGGTAAAACCATCTAAGATTCGTCAGTCCCAGTCCCAATGGAACAGCGCCAGCGCCAGCAGCGGTTTTCAACAACTGTCTGACCGTCAGTGAAACCTGGTGACCGGCAACCCTTGCTATCTGTCCCCGCCTGGATACCTGTAGCCTGAGCAAGATTTCACGTACAGATACCAGCAAGCTTGCATGCACCAAAAAGATTTTCATCTTCATCAGCTCTCAACTAAAGGTGTAGCAGGCCCGCTGTCACCTGTCAACTACGTGTATAATCAAGAATACGGGACTGGTGGCAGTGACTATGCGCCAACCGATTGGCAAAGTCTATGGTGACGGTACAGTACAGCTGCGGTATTTTATTCTTTTTTTTAAATATTAATACATTATGCACACAGTCAAGCGATTAGTTAATCGGTCCGTTCTCCTGTAATCAATCGCTTTGCTTATGGTTATTTAGTTCTATTATTTTAGCCACAAATCGAGAAAATGTAGTCCAGCAATATCATTGGCTGAGCAGCTTCTACAGTAGATACTGAACAATTGGTGGACAGCTAAGCGCATGTGCGTAATGTATGTCTCATTGGAACCTTGTTGAAACGCATATGCATGTCATCCCATTTAGGCACATGCATGTATGTGAACAAGAGACGCCCCCCAAGAAAATTATTGTGGGGACTGACTGAGGGGACTATGGGGACTGACTGTGGAAACTTCTTTAGGGGACTGACTAATTTTAACCAACCATTACAGTATGTAAAATGTTATACAGTACTTACAGTATGTTTTAGAAAACACTGACATTTTCATAAAAGGTTGCACAATGAAACAATGAAACAATTTAAAAAATATTCAACTTTGTTTTATTTTTTTTGGAGTTAAAACATTATGGTATAAATTTTGAACAATAGAACAATCTATAAGCAGCAATAACGGAAAAATATAACATAAAGTACAGTACCAGTAATAATTTTATTTTTCCTGAGAAAATAAACTTTGCCATCAAGCGGAGAACGGCAAATGGAGGGATTTCGATGGATAATATCGCTTTTTGTAATGTTGCTCGTGCATTGATGACTCTGATTTAAAAATCCATGTACTGGAGGCAACAATTTAGTGACATTGCCATTTTTATTGATTAGGATAGCTTTAGAGAAAACGTTAAACAGTATGCTGCTGTTTTCATACAGTATACAATACTTTTTTACATACTGTATAATAAAGCCCAAAAATAAAAAATATTATCTTTTATGCTATATAGTATGTATTTATTCTACAGTATACAGTATGTGTATTCTATACCTGTATGTATTGTTTTAATACTGTTTTGATTTAATGCGCATGCTTACAATATACAGTACAGTATGTCTCATGGAACCTTGTTGAAAAGCATATGCCTGTCTACACATTTATACGCATGCGTGTATGTGAACAAGAGACACCACACATCCCTCCCAAGCCATTCATGAAAATTCTTATGTTTACTAACTAATCCTGCACACACTTCAACAGTAGCAGTTCCCACCCCCGCCCCCGAGCCATTCATGCAAATTCTTATAGCCTTTCGAAAGTGTTTAGAAATGTTTTAGAAACACTATATTTTTTTTATAAAAGGTGACACAATGAAACAATTTAAAAGAATTAACATGTTTTTATTTATTTGGAGTACAGTAAGTAAAACATGTATATATAACTTTTGAACAGACAAACAATCACACAGTGAATTCGATCCCCACCAGACTGTCCTTCAGGGATGAGCCCTTGTGTGTCTTAAAATGCCATTTATTGAGTCTCTCACGATTCTCATTAAATGATCGGTAATTGTAAAATAGCGCCGCAATTCCTCCACAATAGTTCTCCTTAAATTTTCAGGAAGAGCCTTTTTGACGCGACTCCCTTCGTAACTTATGTGGTGTTTGAAGATGTACATGGCATATCTATGGGTGATACAAGCACTTGCAACCCCATATTTCTCCCTGACTTGCTGGGGCAGGTCGTGCAAGCTGAAGTCGGGCACCGTTTCAATGCAAGCGTGTGTGTGTGTGATTCTGGGAGCGGGTGTGCTTGTGGCAGCGGGTGAGGGTAGGTGATCTGGGAGGATGCTTTCCTCCTGTCTTAGTCGACTTATCTGTGTTGTCATCTCCTGGCATGGTCTTGACGGGTTGTCATGTCATCCTTGTCAATAGCATACATGTATACATATTCTTCAGACAGAGGGTGTGCGCTTGGTGATGGAAGGGTGAAGGTCACGTCCATGCCACCCTCCTGCTCTTGCATCCGACATACAGGGGCAGGAACTCCAAGCAAAATATGTATCCCCGCTATGTCAGTCTCTATCTTCTCCATACGCTTATCCATCTTCTCCATCCGCTTATCCATATTTAGCATGGTCTCTAAAAGAAGCTATCTTTACCACCATGGAGTTCTCGCGGATATCGACACTTAACCCATTCAGCATGCGGGCGAATTAGCTGGATCTTGTGCTAGGGGTGCTGTGGACATCGGAGTGGAAGGGTGCAGGAGAAGGTGACCTGGGGGTTCTGTGGAGAATAGCGTCGTCGATGGGTGCAGGAGAAGATGACCTGGGGGATCTGTGGAGAGCAGTGTCGTCGATGGGTGCAGGAGAAGATGACCTGGGGGTTCCGTGGAGAATAGGGTCGTCGATGGGTGCAGGAAAAGATGACCTGGGGGATCTGTGGAGAGCAGTGTCGTCGATGGGTGCAGAAGAAGATGACCTGGTGGTTCCGTGGAGAGCAGCGTCGTCGATGGGTGGCTGCCATTTGTTTTGCGTTCTTTCTACATCAGCGAATTTCTTCTTGAAATGATAAGGCACAGGCTTCTTAGCCTTTGGAGTCGTCAGAAGGTTTTCTTTATTAGCCTTGGCCTTTCGCTTTGGCTTTGGCTTGGAAAAGGCTTCCGCCTTTCACTTTTTCGGCACCACAGACACGGCAGTAGAGACTGGGTTCCTGCACCCGTAGAATCGGGGTTGATCCATGGATGCAGATGGAATAAAGCACAATGCAGTATCTGGACAAGAGCAAGTTCAGATACAGATCAGAGTGTGGTGGACTATGCAATTTGAGTCACCTTTTAAACACTGTGTCCCTATTGTGATTGAGGTGCAGGTGTTAAAAGTGGGCGTACTGTAATGTGTACTAAATTTTTTTTCGCGTGCATGGCCACGAGGTGCATTGTTAAAAGTGGGAGTACTGTAATGAGACTCATTAAAGTATAAATAAACCATCCATTTTGTTTGTTCACTGCACATTGAATACACATCGTCTACACATCGAATATACATTCTTGTGCTTGTATTTCTTTCTAAACTCAGCGATGATGGTTAAAAAGATTTGAAAGGATCTCAGCATGAGAATACAGGATATATACAAGAGAGGACACCGAATTTCAGATATTCAACGCTGGTTAAGTACTTCTGGCCTCGTTGTACCAGCAGCCACCATGAGCTATTACTATTACTACCGCGTAAGTAAAGTATTTTCAATATGTTTTCTTTACCGTACAGTACTGTAATAGCACTTTTACTGGTTAAATGGCTTATTGTTTTTAACAGAACCTTTTTCCTAGCAATTATTTGAGATAAAAAAATGTGTATGTTGCACCTCTTTCCTTAATTATCACTCACTTCATTATTACTCATTATGACTCACTCACTCACAACCCCCAATGCAGTACACAGTATGCTGTTTACTGTAAACAGTATGACACACACACATTTTTTACATTTATTATAACACACACATAATTTATATCACTGTATATTTATATAACTATATTATATACAGTATATTATTATAATTTATATCGCTGTATATTTATATAACTATATTATATACAGTATATATCTATTATAATTTATATAGCTGTATATTTATATAACCATATTATATATTATATATCAATTATAATTTATATTGCTGTATATTTAT
This sequence comes from Ascaphus truei, assembly GCF_040206685.1. NCBI lineage: Eukaryota > Metazoa > Chordata > Amphibia > Anura > Ascaphidae > Ascaphus > Ascaphus truei. The sequence goes on along the minus strand of NC_134487.1, from coordinate 249,783,018 downwards.
ATAACTATATTACAGTATATATATTTCGCTATACTGTAGGCCTGAGCATTAATGATGGAGCAACACAGATGAATATACTGTAGCTACCAGTAATCCAGTACAGTACAGTATGTACTTGTGGCCTACTGTAACTAATTGTTGTTTTTCCTTTACACACTGTTGGGCGACAAGTCTTCTGGTTGACCAAATAAGTGAGGAGAATGATGAGGAGTGCCACAAGGGTCAAGGACGCTCTAGAGAAAAATCACAATATAACCGCATCTGAGAGCAGCATCAAGAAGATGAGACGCAGAATGGGATGGAAATATGGACGTGTGAGGTTAGTACGGGACAGTACAGTAGGTAAAAGTGTGGTTTAAGTAACTGTACAGTACATTTAAAATTATTCCTTGTCATTACAGAGCATACCCTATTATATGGGACGTCAACAAGATCAAAAGAGTGGATCAGGTATGGGCAAGGATCAAAAGTGGCGAGACTTTTCAGGATTGCATCTTTACTGACGAGTCAACTGTATCGCTTGAGAGATTTGCCACCTTTGCATTCCACAAAAAAGGATGCATATATATGAAGCCGCATCCAAAACACCCAGTGAAGCTGTATGTGTGGGGTGCCATCTCTAGGTGAAGACCAGGATGCATCATCGTCTTTGGCAGTAAAATAATGCACAAAGTCACATGCTGTAGCCTTATGCAGTGTACTGTACTATTGTGCAGTATTTTGAGTACTTTTCATTTCTTGTTACAGAATCATGAATAAAGTATTTTTTCAAGAGAAAACAGTGCCCGAGATTGTGGAATACATCACATGTGAATTCCCAGACGGTCACCGGTTATTCCAGGACAATGACCCCAAACACAACGGGTTTAATGCGCATATGCTTGCCAGCGGTATCAACTGGGTTAAGATGCCAGCGGAGTAAGCACGGTAACCGTGTAGAAGTATATATGGATGAGTGTGGAATTCAGACTGCATATTATAAAATGTAAAAACAATCTCACAGCTTCTGTAGGATAAAACAAACCCTCAAATAATATCAAAATAAAAAGAGAAGCATGTACAACATAACATAAAATATTGACATTAAATACATAATTAATAATATAATAGACACACCAAATTCAATAGAAAAATAAAAAACTAAAAATGTGCCAATGAGGTGCAGCTCTAAAAAATATATTGAAGAGTCCTGATACAAAAACAGCATAAGATCCAACAAAAGGTTAAAAATTTGAGATAATTTCTAAAGGTGACGTCACCTAGTGGTAATTATGTCCAAAATTCAGTAGTTAGATACTTAAGACACTAGTTAGTGTCAAAGATATGTATCAACCTCAATAAACAGATTATCCAGATTGAGTTAAACTACAGGTAACTCCTATATATTCATCCAACCCAGCATTCATGATCAGCCTTAACTGTACAGATGGGGACACATCAGATGAGCTATACGAGCTGTCCTCTCACTCCAGCCTCAAATGCTAATTTTACTGTGTAAACTTCTTAGATACTGGGACACATGTGGAAAAAGCAATGTGTAACCACAACAAAGATCTTCTCAATTTTATAGCAGAAAGTTGCATTTAGAGTAAATTGGTTCACAAATTATCCATAATCTAGTAGTGGCTGCTAGCATGCAGGGAGGGGGGGGGATGATAGAATGTAGTAACACAAGCTGTGTAAATAGTGCCCTTACCCCCTGCAGCAAACACTGTCCATGGACCAGCCTGGTATCTGCTTTTTGCTTGTAGTTTGTGGCAATTTGCAGCTGTTAATGAGCAAAACAGGATCTGTACTCGATAATGAAGACATCACCTCATGTGATCTAGAGCAGGCAAAGTCAAAAGGGCATGCTAATAACTATTCCAGTAGTAAGCAGATAGTTTGTAACTGCTGTTTTTTGCTGACAAGCAGGAGGAGATCAAAAGATCAGACTCGGACATGATGACATCACCTCATGAGCTGCAACTCTATTCGTTTTGTCACCGAAGTGTGACTTCGTCAGGAGTTTGTGATAGAGACATCCCACATGAACTATATATAATCATTAAAAATACACACACCAGCTACCAGTATCTGGTAAATGTCTGGTAAATGTCTAATAGCTCTCAATCACATAAACACATGAAAAAATAGAATCCATATAATACTTTGAAAACTTTGAATGGACAACTTTAAATGCAAATACAATACAATAATATGCTATAAAAATATATATTAAAACTGAACATTGGGGTACAGAATACAATACAATTGTACTGTACAGTGCAAAAGGCTACAGCATGTTACATTGTATATTATTGTATTATTTTACCCTCAAATATGATGATGCGTCCTGGGCCATGTCTAGAGATCGCACCCCACACATGCATCTGCACTGGATGCTTAGGACGCAGCTTCAGAGATACTGCTGCGGCAGCTTTTATTTTAAAACTTCTCGGGGGCGTAGCGGTTGCATTTTCTAAATTCCACGCGCTTTACCGAATTCATGCCGCATCATGCCGCATTATGCTGCATTCATGCCGCAGTCGTGCCGCCCAGCACCTGCGGCGGATCCGCGGTTGATCTTTTTAATTATAATGGTTCGGATTTAATTGGGGGCAATTCTTCATGGTTCCGCCAGGTGGCAGATATTCATGAATTGTAATGAATTCTAATGTGTACAGACAGTAATGTGTCGACTTGAAGGTGTTTAAAAAAAACCACAGTGGTCCATTGTGAATTGACCTTGGTACTGAAGAAGTTACAATATCAATTTAGGCGTGTCATAATAAAAACTCAATGCACAGTGTCTTTTTTACATAACTGAACTGGATTTCTCCTGTCCTGCAATGAATACACCAGCGCTGCAGTCCGTGTGCAAAATGCCCGACATAACGTACGCTTATTTAATATGGTCCGCAATTAATGCAGCAGATGATAATATGGCCACAGTTGGTCAAATTTATCAATATTTTATCGAAAATTATGACTTTTACAAATTTTCACCAGATGCTCGTGTGTGGAAGCGTGCAATAAGGAAAAAGTTATGTATCGATCCGTGTTTTTATCGTATTGCTCCTGCACCCGGAGTTAGAGGAGGGTATTGGTGTGATGCGCCAGATTTTTCCAGTGTCTTTGATCATGGAGACTTCAAAAGGCGTAAAGTCAAGGTAAAACCATCTAAGATTCGTCAGTCCCAGTCCCAATGGAACAGCGCCAGCGCCAGCAGCGGTTTTCAACAACTGTCTGACCGTCAGTGAAACCTGGTGACCGGCAACCCTTGCTATCTGTCCCCGCCTGGATACCTGTAGCCTGAGCAAGATTTCACGTACAGATACCAGCAAGCTTGCATGCACCAAAAAGATTTTCATCTTCATCAGCTCTCAACTAAAGGTGTAGCAGGCCCGCTGTCACCTGTCAACTACGTGTATAATCAAGAATACGGGACTGGTGGCAGTGACTATGCGCCAACCGATTGGCAAAGTCTATGGTGACGGTACAGTACAGCTGCGGTATTTTATTCTTTTTTTTAAATATTAATACATTATGCACACAGTCAAGCGATTAGTTAATCGGTCCGTTCTCCTGTAATCAATCGCTTTGCTTATGGTTATTTAGTTCTATTATTTTAGCCACAAATCGAGAAAATGTAGTCCAGCAATATCATTGGCTGAGCAGCTTCTACAGTAGATACTGAACAATTGGTGGACAGCTAAGCGCATGTGCGTAATGTATGTCTCATTGGAACCTTGTTGAAACGCATATGCATGTCATCCCATTTAGGCACATGCATGTATGTGAACAAGAGACGCCCCCCAAGAAAATTATTGTGGGGACTGACTGAGGGGACTATGGGGACTGACTGTGGAAACTTCTTTAGGGGACTGACTAATTTTAACCAACCATTACAGTATGTAAAATGTTATACAGTACTTACAGTATGTTTTAGAAAACACTGACATTTTCATAAAAGGTTGCACAATGAAACAATGAAACAATTTAAAAAATATTCAACTTTGTTTTATTTTTTTTGGAGTTAAAACATTATGGTATAAATTTTGAACAATAGAACAATCTATAAGCAGCAATAACGGAAAAATATAACATAAAGTACAGTACCAGTAATAATTTTATTTTTCCTGAGAAAATAAACTTTGCCATCAAGCGGAGAACGGCAAATGGAGGGATTTCGATGGATAATATCGCTTTTTGTAATGTTGCTCGTGCATTGATGACTCTGATTTAAAAATCCATGTACTGGAGGCAACAATTTAGTGACATTGCCATTTTTATTGATTAGGATAGCTTTAGAGAAAACGTTAAACAGTATGCTGCTGTTTTCATACAGTATACAATACTTTTTTACATACTGTATAATAAAGCCCAAAAATAAAAAATATTATCTTTTATGCTATATAGTATGTATTTATTCTACAGTATACAGTATGTGTATTCTATACCTGTATGTATTGTTTTAATACTGTTTTGATTTAATGCGCATGCTTACAATATACAGTACAGTATGTCTCATGGAACCTTGTTGAAAAGCATATGCCTGTCTACACATTTATACGCATGCGTGTATGTGAACAAGAGACACCACACATCCCTCCCAAGCCATTCATGAAAATTCTTATGTTTACTAACTAATCCTGCACACACTTCAACAGTAGCAGTTCCCACCCCCGCCCCCGAGCCATTCATGCAAATTCTTATAGCCTTTCGAAAGTGTTTAGAAATGTTTTAGAAACACTATATTTTTTTTATAAAAGGTGACACAATGAAACAATTTAAAAGAATTAACATGTTTTTATTTATTTGGAGTACAGTAAGTAAAACATGTATATATAACTTTTGAACAGACAAACAATCACACAGTGAATTCGATCCCCACCAGACTGTCCTTCAGGGATGAGCCCTTGTGTGTCTTAAAATGCCATTTATTGAGTCTCTCACGATTCTCATTAAATGATCGGTAATTGTAAAATAGCGCCGCAATTCCTCCACAATAGTTCTCCTTAAATTTTCAGGAAGAACCTTTTTGACGCGACTCCCTTCGTAACTTATGTGGTGTTTGAAGATGTACATGGCATATCTATGGGTGATACAAGCACTTGCAACCCCATATTTCTCCCTGACTTGCTGGGGCAGGTCGTGCAAGCTGAAGTCGGGCACCGTTTCAATGCAAGCGTGTGTGTGATTCTGGGAGCGGGTGTGCTTGTGGCAGCGGGTGAGGGTAGGTGATCTGGGAGGATGCTTTCCTCCTGTCTTAGTCGACTTATCTGTGTTGTCATCTCCTGGCATGGTCTTGACGGGTTGTCATGTCATCCTTGTCAATAGCATACATGTATACATATTCTTCAGACAGAGGGTGTGCGCTTGGTGATGGAAGGGTGAAGGTCACGTCCATGCCACCCTCCTGCTCTTGCATCCGACATACAGGGGCAGGAACTCCAAGCAAAATATGTATCCCCGCTATGTCAGTCTCTATCTTCTCCATACGCTTATCCATCTTCTCCATCCGCTTATCCATATTTAGCATGGTCTCTAAAAGAAGCTATCTTTACCACCATGGAGTTCTCGCGGATATCGACACTTAACCCATTCAGCATGCGGGCGAATTAGCTGGATCTTGTGCTAGGGGTGCTGTGGACATCGGAGTGGAAGGGTGCAGGAGAAGGTGACCTGGGGGTTCTGTGGAGAATAGCGTCGTCGATGGGTGCAGGAGAAGATGACCTGGGGGATCTGTGGAGAGCAGTGTCGTCGATGGGTGCAGGAGAAGATGACCTGGGGGTTCCGTGGAGAATAGGGTCGTCGATGGGTGCAGGAAAAGATGACCTGGGGGATCTGTGGAGAGCAGTGTCGTCGATGGGTGCAGAAGAAGATGACCTGGTGGTTCCGTGGAGAGCAGCGTCGTCGATGGGTGGCTGCCATTTGTTTTGCGTTCTTTCTACATCAGCGAATTTCTTCTTGAAATGATAAGGCACAGGCTTCTTAGCCTTTGGAGTCGTCAGAAGGTTTTCTTTATTAGCCTTGGCCTTTCGCTTTGGCTTTGGCTTGGAAAAGGCTCCCGCCTTTCACTTTTTCGGCACCACAGACACGGCAGTAGAGACTGGGTTCCTGCACCCGTAGAATCGGGGTTGATCCATGGATGCAGATGGAATAAAGCACAATGCAGTATCTGGACAAGAGCAAGTTCAGATACAGATCAGAGTGTGGTGGACTATGCAATTTGAGTCACCTTTTAAACACTGTGTCCCTATTGTGATTGAGGTGCAGGTGTTAAAAGTGGGCGTACTGTAATGTGTACTAAATTTTTTTTCGCGTGCATGGCCACGAGGTGCATTGTTAAAAGTGGGAGTACTGTAATGAGACTCATTAAAGTATAAATAAACCATCCATTTTGTTGATTCACTGCACATTGAATACACATCGTCTACACATCGAATATACATTCTTGTGCTTGTATTTCTTTCTAAACTCAGCGATGATGGTTAAAAAGATTTGAAAGGATCTCAGCATGAGAATACAGGATATATACAAGAGAGGACACCGAATTTCAGATATTCAACGCTGGTTAAGTACTTCTGGCCTCGTTGTACCAGCAGCCACCATGAGCTATTACTATTACTACCGCGTAAGTAAAGTATTTTCAATATGTTTTCTTTACCGTACAGTACTGTAATAGCACTTTTACTGGTTAAATGGCTTATTGTTTTTAACAGAACCTTTTTCCTAGCAATTATTTGAGATAAAAAAATGTGTATGTTGCACCTCTTTCCTTAATTATCACTCACTTCATTATTACTCATTATGACTCACTCACTCACAACCCCCAATGCAGTACACAGTATGCTGTTTACTGTAAACAGTATGACACACACACATTTTTTACATTTATTATAACACACACATAATTTATATCACTGTATATTTATATAACTATATTATATACAGTATATTATTATAATTTATATCGCTGTATATTTATATAACTATATTATATACAGTATATATCTATTATAATTTATATAGCTGTATATTTATATAACCATATTATATATTATATATCAATTATAATTTATATTGCTGTATATTTATATAACTATATTACAGTATATATATTTCGCTATACTGTAGGCCTGAGCATTAATGATGGAGCATCACAGATGAATATACTGTAGCTACCAGTAATCCAGTACAGTACAGTATGTACTTGTGGCCTACTGTAACTAATTGTTGTTTTTCCTTTACACACTGTTGGGCGACAAGTCTTCTGGTTGACCAAATAAGTGAGGAGAATGATGAGGAGTGCCACAAGGGTCAAGGACGCTCTAGAGAAAAATCACAATATAACCGCATCTGAGAGCAGCATCAAGAAGATGAGACGCAGAATGGGATGGAAATATGGACGTGTGAGGTTAGTACGGGACAGTACAGTAGGTAAAAGTGTGGTTTAAGTAACTGTACAGTACATTTAAAATTATTCCTTGTCATTACAGAGCATACCCTATTATATGGGACGTCAACAAGATCAAAAGAGTGGATCAGGTATGGGCAAGGATCAAAAGTGGCGAGACTTTTCAGGATTGCATCTTTACTGACGAGTCAACTGTATCGCTTGAGAGATTTGCCACCTTTGCATTCCACAAAAAAGGATGCATATATATGAAGCCGCATCCAAAACACCCAGTGAAGCTGTATGTGTGGGGTGCCATCTCTAGGTGAAGACCAGGATGCATCATCGTCTTTGGCAGTAAAATAATGCACAAAGTCACATGCTGTAGCCTTATGCAGTGTACTGTACTATTGTGCAGTATTTTGAGTACTTTTTGTTACAGAATCATGAATAAAGTATTTTTTCAAGAGAAAACAGTGCCCGAGATTGTGGAATACATCACATGTGAATTCCCAGACGGTCACCGGTTATTCCAGGACAATGACCCCAAACACAACGGGTTTAATGCGCATATGCTTGCCAGCGGTATCAACTGGGTTAAGATGCCAGCGGAGTAAGCACGGTAACCGTTTCTCAATTTTTTTACACTGTTTACTGTGTATCTCTTTAACTAATTCTCCTTCGTTTCCCCCTCCAGTGACAGATCGCCAGACTTCAATCCTATCGAAATGGTATGGCATCAGCTGAAGGATCATTTCCGAAAAGTGGTGAAACCCTCAAAAAAGGATGAATTGGCGGATGGCATACTGAATTTTTGGAACAATGTATTCACCGTCGAAAGATGTAATATATAGATAGATCATATTGCGACTGTTTTGCCCATTGTGATAGAGCGTAATGGGCATGCATCAGGAAGGTTGTAAGGTACAGTACAGTACTGTAGTATGGTAAGTACAGGTACACCAAGTATGATACAGGTAAGTACAGTACCGACACACTTTATTAGAGGAGATTTCCCGGCTTGCTAGTGGCCGCCCCTCGGCGTGCCGCGCGTCATAGACGCGCGGTCACGCGTCTTCGGGAGCGTGCGCCCCCTGCACGCGCGTCCAGGGGCTCCCCGAGGGAGCCCTGGTGTCCCGCGATCGCGGGACAGCGGCAGGGGGTTCCGGGGGACCCGGCGGACCCGGCAGCGGTAGGGAGAGCGCCCCGATCGGAGGGCGCTCTTCCGCTGCTTCGGCGCGCGCCCGTCACTCTCGGGCGCGCGCCAGGCTACTGCTGCGGCCAAGAACGGGCAAATGCTCGAATAAACTTGGCCGCAGCAGTATGGCACAGATTGTTTTACAGTATATGCACTGTACTGTAGTATGTTAAGTACAGGTACAGCAAGTACAGTATGATACAGGTAAGTATGTCACAGATTGTCATTAATATGCACTTTACTGCACTCACTAAAAATCTTGTTATAAAGTAGTTATACAGTAGTTATAATGTAGTATAGAGTTCCAGTATACAGTAGTTTGACAGTAATAACTGCATAGTCCAATATGGAGTAGTGATACTGTACACAATGCCATTATATGCACTTAACTGCACTCATTTTTTCTTTTCTTATCAGAGAGAGATGCACTAAAAAAGGACGGGTGGGGGGAGGGGGGTATCATGTGTAAAATTAGTGAACTGTGTGTACTGTATAGTGTATCATCAGTCATAATTTACACAACCCCCCCTCCTCTCTCAATGCAAAGCAGCCATGACGAAGAAGATAAAGACTGAAAATTTGTATTACTGTTTTTATTATTATAAATTTGTATTATTCATGATTATTTGTATTTTTCATCCTGATAAAATAAAAAAAAATCTTTAAATTCATGATTAGCATAGAAACACCCACACCCCCCCCAAAGAAAAAGAAAGAATGGCAAAAATTGGTAACTTATCAAAAACATGATTCAGATGATGTCTCTTTCTTTTTTTTAGAACTTTAATTAAATTCAGTTTGAATGTGTGGGGGGATTCTTCAAGAAGGGGTTGGGTTTGTGTGTGAAGTGGTTAGTGCTGGGCTAAGAAGCACCAAGAAGTGCTTATCAGATTAACATATTAAATTCGGGAATGTGTGGATAAACATTTCTATTCACGTTGTAAGGCCCTTAAACTTGAAATGCTCTTGTACCAGTATGTGTGTGGATGAGTCCTTCGAGAAGGGATTATCACGTGCGCATGCGTTACCGTAAACAAAGCCTCAAAGATTTTAATGAATGGCTTTGGGGTTGGGGGGTGGATGGAGGAGTAATTCTCGCCAATACAAATAAATAGAAATGAATGGTTTGAGAGTGGTGTCGATAAGAAGTAGAAATATGCGTTTCAACAAAGTTCCAATGAGATATACATGCATGCGCAGAAAAGTGAGAACATGCTCGGGAAGATTAAAGCCAGAAAGCCACCCATTATAAATGAATGGTTTGGGAGAGGTGTCGATAAGAAGTAGAAATACTTTAGCCTTGTGTGTGCGGGGGGGGGGGGGGGAGGGGGAGAGCGCTGTATGATGGATTATCAGTTCAAATAAATATTTTCAACAGATTATCATAATGTTTTGAACCCCACACCCCCAAATAAAAATCACAGTATGCCACCCACCTCATAAAGTACATACATGACTAGTGTAGAATTAAAAAGCTACAGTAATTGATTCTCAGAATATCAAGAATTGTTATGCAGGCACATGTCAAGAAGCCAAAAATATATATATTTTTTTCAGACTTTAAATTCTAATTGAATGGGAAGTCATACACGCATGCGCATAAATAATCAACAAAGTTCCAATGAAACATACACGCATGTGAAGAAATGTGAGAACACGCTCGGGAAGATTAAAGCCAGAAAGCCAACCATTACAAATGAATGGTGTGGGAGAGGTGTACTGTAGAAAAGAATTAGAAATACTTTAGCCTTGTGTGTGTGCCGGAGCGAGGGGGAGAGTGCTATATAATGGATTATCAATTCAAAGAAATATTTTCAACAAGTCATCATAATGTTTAATGTGCAGAAATGTGATACTGTAACACGCCTATGCATTTCAACAAGGTTGAAATAAAAACAGTATGAAAAGTAAGCCAAGCAAAAGTATTGATCAATAAATAAAACATATAGAAATGTGATGACACGCGTACAGTAACTGCATGAGCGGGATAATCCGGGATAACAATATTTTATATGCGGATGAAGACGCAACGTTATATTTTTGTAATACTGTAATTCCTTTCCCTTTAGTATCCTGTATACAGTACAGTACTGTATGTGTCCTCATATTTTTTATGTGTATGGCTAAGGAGCCTCATAGTACTGTATATATACTACTGTATACAGTATGAACAGTATACAGAAATGTACGGCTGTAGGTTGAATTGCTATTAGACTTTGAAGACAACAGCACATGATCGCCCACTTGAGTTTCTAGACGATATTGCAGACAATGCTAAAACACCGATCGCAAAGATATCGAAAACAGATCGAAAAAAATAAACCATTTTCTAAACGGTTGGAAAACAGAGCGCGTCTGGCCGTGTTATCAGAGCGGCTTGGCTTCGGCTGCTTAGAATAAAGGCTGGCGCAGTTATAGGCATCCTTTTTTGTGGAATGCAAAAGTGGCAAACCTCTCAAGAGCTGCAGTTGTCTCATCAGAAAAGATGACATCCTGAAAAGTCTCGCCACTTTCGATCCATGCCCGTGTTTGATCCACACTTTTTACTTTGTTGGCATCCCTTGTCATTAGATACGCTCTGTTAAGACAAGGAAGAATTTTACAGGTACAGTAAAACCACACTTTTACCTTCAGTATAGTAGTGTACAGTACAACACTTTACCTTTACTGTCCTAACTAAGGCACAGTAATTACAGTATCAACCCTGTTCTGTCACTGCATACTACAGTATTGCATTATGCTGATGCAGCGGCCATTATTCGAACACTTCATGTGGCAATTAATGCGAGAAACCGTGATCACAACGGGGACAAAGCTCGCTGTGTTTAGAGAACTGACCGCGGCGCATTGGCTTCCCAAAGCAGGGACCCCTGCTGTGTGAATGCTACCGGCCTCTGCCTGTGTGTAATAGACGCACAGAAAGAGAGTCTGAATCAGTCCCTCTAACTGCACGCCTCTCACAGGCGATCGCGGGAGTTTTATTAAAATTCTAAAATTACAGTTTTTTTAGCAGGGGGTCTCCTGAGCTGAACAAAGTTTATTTCAGCCTTGGAGACCCCCTACTTCCCGAGTTACAGGCCCAGTTATGGGGTGCCGGTATCCCAGCCATGTTAAAATCCTGTGGGTCACGTGACCGCGGGAATAGAGGGATATGGGCACCCCATAACTGGGCCTGTAACTCGGGAAGTAGGGGGTCTCCAAGGCTGAAATAAACTTTGTTTAGCTCGGAAGACCCCTGCTCCCCCACACTAGTATCAAACCCCCCTCCAAATTAAAATCATTACCTTAGCGGGTAGCTGCTAAGGTAATATAGCTGCTTACATTTTATTTTTATTCATAGTGTGCGTGAGCAGGGGGTCTCCTGATCTGAACAAAATTTATTTCAGCCTTGGAGACCCCATACTTTCCGAGTTACAGGCCCAGTTATGGGGTGCCGGTATCCCCGCAATGTTAAAATTGTGGTCAAGTGACCGCGGGACTAGAGGGACACGGGCACCCCATAACTGGGTCTGTAACTCTGGAAGACACTTACTTGACACGTCCATATGTCCATCCCAATTGGCGTCTCATCACCTTTATGCTGGTCTCAGATGCTGTGATATTGTGACTTTTCTCTAGAACAGTCTTGACTCTTGCTGCACAGCGCTCATCAATAGCCTTGTTGATTTCGTCCACCAGAAGCTTTGCCGTCCTACAGTACAGTACAGTTTAAAAGAAAAGAGAACAATTTGTTAGGCCCAAAAATAAGTCAAAACAAATACATGACATACAGTACTTTATACAGTATTCTAAAATAATTGCATAGAAAACAAGTAAACAAAAAAATGCATTTTGATGTTTTTAGAGTAATAAAAGCAGCAAGAGAATTTGTTTTTAATATTTTCTTCTAAAAGTAGTACGCTTATACAAGTAATACAGTAATTACAGAATGAAAACAAAAATACTTACTCTGTTGTGACTGGGGTACTATGCTTTACACCTTTTGCCTGACCATGGGCATGATAGCTTACAGTGCTTTATGCTAAATCGAGGCCTGAATTCAGTAAGCAGCGTTTGATCTGTAAAATTCTATGTCCTGTATTCTCATGTTGAGATCATTTGAAGTAACTTTCTTCGGCATCGCTGCTTTAGAAAATAAATCAAGCACAGAGGAATGTATATTCAATGTGTATTCAATGTATTTTCAATGTGCATTGAATCAACAGAAGTGATGGTGTATTTATAATGGGTAACAAGAGGTACTTTATACACCCATTTTTAACACCTGCAGCTCGTGTCTACTGCCGCCACAAAATTCCAATAGGGACACAGTGCATAAAAAGGTGACACAAGGTGCAAAAAATGTGACACAAAATGCATAGCCTCCCACACGCTGATCTCTATCTGAACGAGGTCTTTAACAGATACTGTAATATGCATTCTTCCATCTGCTTCCATGGATCAACCCCGTTTCTATGGACGCAGGAACCTGCTCTCTTCTGCTGTGCCGACCAAGAGAAAGTGAAAGTTGGAAGCTGTTTTCAAGCCAAAGGTGCCTAGAGAAAAGGTTCCAATGGTTCCGAAGGCTCCCAAGGCAACAAACACTGGCCCTTATTATGTGAAGAAGAAAATGGCCAAAATCTACAAAGACCAACTTGTTTGGATGGGCACCAGGAGTGCCTGTGCACCCACCGAAGCCGTAAAGGACATCCCAGACTTTCACTGCCATCGCCCACTGCCACTGATTCAAAAACATAAGCCCGCTCTTACCCTTTGTCTTCTGATGCTCATCTGAAAACCCCCAGCTCACCTGCTCAAGCACCCATCAACACCGATGCTCATCCAGAAACCCCCAGCTCACCTGCTCATGCACCCATCCACGTCGATATAAGTCCTGAAGTCCCCATCTCACCTCCTCCAGCACCCAGCCACACAGATGTTCATCTGGGTGACACCAGCACTCCCTGCACCAGATCCAGCTCGGTCACACGCATGCTGGATGTTTTCAGTGGTATCGAAATCATTGACAACTTAACAGAGCAATACAGGGACCGAATGGAAGACAAGTTGGATTATCTTTTGGGGACCATGGTGAATATGGATAGGTGCATGGGGGTTTGCCTGGATAAGATTGAGAGGGACATTGCAGGGCTCTAATCTTTGCTTGGAGTCCCTGCCCCTATATGTCTGATGCAGGAATAGGAGGGTGGCCTGGAGATAACTTATTCTCCTATGGAGGAACCGCAACCCCCCATACACCCTCTCAATCACTGGCTTTTGACCTTCACGGTGCCAACACCAAGCAGACCATGGCCCCCCCATGCTCACCACATTCGTCTCCAGAATACATGTATACCCTTCTGTTGGAGAAGATGACAACCATGATAAGCGCTAAGCCATAGAAGGAACACAGGGCACAATGGATTTCTGCAAATCTAAACTCATTTATTGAGCCAACACAACGTTTCAACCTCAAAGGTCTATATCAAGTGACATAGTGCAACTATGTCACTTGATAAAGACCTTTGAGGTCAAAACGTTGTGTTGGCTCAATAAATCAGTTTAGATTTGCAGAAATCCGTTGTGCCCTGTGTTCCTTCTACTACTGATCTAGGACTGGAAACAGGCTTTCGTTCAAGCATGGGACCACCTGTAATTGTATCATTCTAACTATTTTTATGGTGTGCAGCATTTACTTCATATACAAGTGCTAAGCCATGACAGGAGGAAAGCATCCTCCCAGACCATCTACCCCCACCCACTGCCAGAAGCACACCCACTCCAGCATCCAGGATTGTACAATTATCAGACATCACCCTGAGAGACCTTCCCCAGAGCATCCGGGAGAAATACAAGATCAGATCTGGTGGTCTACCACAGAAATATGCCCAGTTCAACTTTAAACACCATATAAGTTTTGAGCTGTACAGCGAGTGGACACAAAATGTCAATTATGAAGGCAATAAACACAAGAAGGCTCTTCCAGCAAATTTAAGGAGAACAATTATGGAGGAATTGAAGTGCAATTTTAAGGCTACTATTCTTCTTATGAAAACCGTGAGAGACAGCATCAATAGCCTTTTGAGGCATACAAGGGCTCTTCCCTGGAGGTCCATCGACTTGTTTGATGACTACTAGTTATACATGTATTTAAAAATATAGATGCGCCGCCAATGTTTTTAATCTTAAAAAAAAGTTGATTTTTTAAAATTATTTAATTGTTTAATACTTATTTTTTATTTTGCATGTCTGGAGCTGGGCAAAGAAAACGTGCAGGAACCCCCCCCCCCTCTTGGTGCAGGAAACTCTCCCAGCAATACTGCCAGGTAAGGCACGGTGCTCAAATACATGCATGCCATGTCCCTTCCCCCCAAACCCTCCAAAACCTATTGTACTTAAAAAACCCTAATCCTACTGTAAAGTGCTGTAGCCCATGACATGCATGCTTTGTCTCCTCCAAACCCCCTCAAAAACAAGAAGATACTGTTTATTAATGGACTGTACTGGCATCATGGTTTAATACTGTAGTTTTTTCCTGTGTACAGTAGTCACAATGTACTTTAGTAATAATGTACGGTTTCCCATGTCATGCCCTTTCTCCCCAAACCCCCCAAACATCTGGATTGCATAATGTGCGGTGCAATTGTAAATATATAATAGTGTCTCTATCTTTACAGACCAAGATATCCAAGAAGCACAAACCATTGCGAAGAAGAAAAAGTCAAAATTGTACATTTTGAAGGAGAAGCGACTTTGTATTCTTGTATAATTCTTTTTTCCTTTATTATCCTGTACAAATAAAAAATGTCATTCTTTCAATATACTTTTTGGTGTGTTAATGTTTTTACTGTTTAGACAATTACAGTTGTACGATACATAAAGTACTAAAGACATTTAAATTTACTGTATACCGTTTACATATCTCATTGACATACTGTACAGTACTGTATACAGCAGGCCTGCATAACTCCAGTCCTCGACGGCCGCAAACAGGCCAGGGTTTCAGGATATCCCTACTTCAGCATAGCTGGCTCAATTAGTGGCTCAGAATGACTTGAGGATGATTTGCTGGACTTGGGAGCCAGCCCTGTTAATTCTAAGAGCACCCAATGGGAAGACCCTACATTAGTCACTGCTAGAGATAATTTCCAGGTTGTGAATGGGGTTGCTACGTAGCAAGAAAATGTGTTACATAATCCCTACTTTGAAGTGATATAGTATATTCTTAATGCACGATCGCCTGTAACAGCTGTGTATGGAGATACAGAATCTCCATGCAAATGTTACAGGAGGCTTTTTTTTTCTCTCAGCTATCGTACTTAAACTTTAAGCGCGATAACGTGGCCTATCCCCACCTCTCCAATGGTTATCTACTTTTTCTATACCTTTATAGGACAAGACTCCTGGGTTGCCTTCGTGAAACAGGCTAAAATGTTATGAAACGCTATGTGTCATGATCTGTTTTCTTATGTTTCCCATGTGTTCCAGCACGCGGACCCTCAAAGGTCTTGAGGTACGGCCCATGTACTGGAGTCCACATGGGCATGACAACAAATATACGATATAGTCTGTACGACAATTAAGCGTCTGTTTAATTTTAAAAGTCTCTTTTTTGACATTAGAGGTAAATTCTGTTTTTCCCCCCTTTGATACCTGTTTACATGCCTTACAGCTGAAGCACCCAAAGAAGCCCATAGGTGGAAGCAACCAATTCTGGGTTTTAGGTGCTTCCTCTTTTCTGAAAACACTGGGGGCCAGTTTAGATTTCATACATTTTGCTTTCCTAAAAATCACTCTCGGAGCATTAGGGATATGATCTTTGAGGACTGGATCTTTCTGTACCACATGCCAGTGACGTTTAATGATTTGTTGTATCCTTGTTGCATCTGAATTGTAGGTAGTGATAAAAGGTGTTTTAAAATCGGCATTCCTCTCCTTCATTTTTGTTATTAATAGGTCACTGAGAGGTAATGAATTAGTTTTATCCACAGCTGATTCAATTAGCTCGGGTTTGTAGCCTCTGTCTAAGAACCTCCCTTTTAATATTTGACTTTGTCTCTAAATACAGTACACTAGTGTCTGCGCAATTTCTTTTCACTCTCCGGAATTGGCATATGGTATGTTGTGAAGCCACTTTGGATGGTGGCAGCTCGATGTCATTAAAAAGTTATTAGCATCCGTTGGTTTAAAAAATGTTTTGGTTTTAATTTGTGAGTTATCAATGTAAATTGTCAGATCCAAGAAATTAATATTCACTCGGCTATGTTCGGATGTGAACTCTAAATTCACATTATTGTCATTAATGTGTTTAATGAAATTTTCCAATTCAGTCTCTCCCCCCTTCCAAATTAAAAGTATGTCATCTACATACCTTTGCCAGGAGACCAGATTTGCGCTAAAAGAATGAGTAGACCAAATGTTGGCTTCTTCACAGTCTGCCAAAAAAATATTGCGCAAACATGGTCCCCATTGCGGTTTCGCACGTCTGAAGGTAATAAACGCCTGTTCTTGTCTGCAATCCCTGATCAGAGGGATAACAAGATACCACTACAGGAGAACACTCACATTAGGCCGTGTGAGTGAGATATTATTAGTATAAATAGCATCGACGTGTGATATACATATCATCTCACGGTCTCCCCCTGTATTGCAGTTAGTATTTACGTGTGCATATCTAACTGCATTTTCATTTTTATGAGAGGAAAACTAACGTGAATGAGCCACGCATCCAACGGAGAACCTCTGGAAGACAGCGAGGAACGAAGACAAGAAGAAGGATCTGCATTCCAAAGGAAGACCCATCGGCTAAAGAAACCTTGATGTGATAGAACTCACACAAGGCCGTGTGAGTTATCCCTTCACTTATATACTTTATTATATGTACGCTCATCACCCTAGAAGTTTACTTCATTGACTGAAGGTTTAATAGAGATGTTTCACACCACATTTGACCCTCAGCAGAAGGAAATACACTTTGAAAATTACCTTCCCTCATGCTGTGCTCCCCCATCTCTCCCTGTGTTCCACTACCATTAAGGAAGGGCCCTGGATAGATCCTGTTGGGGTTTCGAGTCATACGAGGACATCACAAGACAATTAAGAATTACTGAAAGGCTGTATTATACCTTTTTTACTTCTTTATAGTCATTTATAGACCTATTGTATCCTACGGATAGAGATAGCGCCCGGGTATTTTTCTTATTATACCTTCCCATTATCCATATCACCTGTTGGCTGCTCTTCTCATTGCCTAGACCGCTAGTTTCTGATTGTTACACTCATTATGGATACTGAGGTATATAACACAGAACTAGAGACAGGCATTATGGAAACAGAAACAGATACCATGGAAATTACCCTCAGCATCTTTGAGAAAAGATTGCTAAGAGGTAAAGACATGGTAAGCAGAATGTAGATAACAGAAAAGAAAAAAGACTCAGACATTGTTAATGAGGAGTTTGATCTTCTTGACAAACTCTTGAAAAAAGAGATTCGGAAGGTACTTGACATGGCTTATTTAGAAAAATATATTAAGGTCAATAGGGTACCACGAGGTCTAAGAGTCAGCAAAAAAGCCTCTTTTGACCTAGAAGAAATAGAGTTTACAGTAAGGTGGGAAACAATATTGGATACATGCGGTAATGATCTTATGAAATTACTAATTGAACATCATCAATTCACCCTTAAAAAATTAGACGAAGACATTAACACAATAAGAGCTAAACTAGAGCCCCTGAAACATTGTCCCACATTTCATGAAAGAAATAAGAAACTCTCAACAGAATTAGACGATATAGAGAGGAATCTAGAGATCTCCAAAAATTTAAAATTCAAAAGAGACGAAGAAGATTACAAAGAGGGATTGAACAAAAAATGGGACAAGAGTGGACAAAATAAACTTAATGATAAAGGTAGGGATGGGAGCACCCACACACATAGGAGACCCAGATTTAACTCCACTGATTTTAAATCAACGAATTATGTGGGCAACAAAAACCCAGTCAAAGAGCCCCCAACTAAATTGGAGAATAAAAGCACAGACAGATATGCAGATAAAAAACAGGTGAGGGAACAAAAAAGACAACCTGAGGATAAAGAGACATATCGCACATATAGACACTATCATCATGAGAGACCCCGACATGTCTGGGAAGGGGAGAGAAGATATGAACATAGAGATAGAAGAGACAATTATCGTAGGGACAATCGCAGCCAGGAAAGACGTCAAGGCTGGGGCACTAGATCCCAGTATGAAAGGGAAGATAGAAGGGAGAGACCAGCATGGAGAGGTGAAAGGGAGCAATTCAGAGAAAGGAGGGAACATTCAAAAGCAAGGGAGAGGGAAAGAGAAACAGAGAGAGTGAGATATCAGAGTAGATCACCAAACAGAAGCCCCATATGGGAATGCACTAAGAAGGGTACAACGGTGGATTTTTTAGAACAGGGTACACCACACCTCCACACATCAAAAAACAATTTTTCAGTACTAGTAGATTCAGAGACGGAGGAAAAGAAACAAGGGAAAAAAAGAGAAAGAGAAGAAAGAGAGGTAGAAGGAGTCTCCAAAAAAAACAAACAAAATAAAAGGAGTTTTCAACATTAGTAAGGCTGATCTGACTGATACACAACTCAAACTCATAGCCAGGGGCCTCAATTTTGCACCAACCACCAGACCAAGTGGTTTTATGATGTTTATGGATGCAAATACATTTTTGAGGCAACTGACTATGAAAAGGTTTTTACTCAACAAAGACATTCAAACTAGGGACATTACCCATACTAGAAGTATGAAGTATGAAGTACTACATACTAGAAGTGGGAGTAGAAGAAAAAGAACAGGAAAACTACATCCACACAGAATTGAGAGAAAAATCTAAGTTCAACCCCACTGGCAGCAAAGGACATCACCTAGAGGTGTACCATCAGCTGATATTAGAAGATTTAGAGAAACTCACAACCAGTAAAAAGTATTTTAGAGATAACCTGAGCAAGGACGAAAAACAAGCACTGAAAGAACTATCAGAGGATAGATCCATCACTATCAAGCCGGCCGTATTAGTGATGGACACGTATTACTACCTCTTGGAGGCCAAAAGGATTTTGGGTGATACAGTAACATACCAGAAATTAACTCAGGACCCCACAAAGTATCATAAACAGGATTTAGATAACATTCTAGAGAGAGGGAAGACTTTAGGCATCCTCAGCGACAAGGAGTGGGGATACATACACCAGGATAATCCGATACTTCCTGTATTTTACTTTTTACCAAAGGTCCATAAATGTGTGGAGACTCCACCAGGCAGGCCAATTATATCAGGCATAGGTTCCCTAACACAAAATCTTTCGGAGTACTTGGATCATTTTTTACAGAAATATGCAATAAGGTGGAGATCATATCTCAAGGACACGACTCAGTTTATCAATTTACCAACAGATGTACAATGGCAAGACGATTATATATTAGCGACTTGTGACGTAAAATCATTATACACAAGCATCCAACACAGGGATGGACTTGGGGCAGTAGAAAGGATTATAACAAAGGACACATTGATTTTAGACGAACAGCGGAATTTTATAATCGACAGTATCGATTTTATTTTAACACACAATGCCTTTCAGTTTAATGGCGTTTATTACCTTCAGACGTGCGGAACCGCAATAGGGACCAGGTTTGCGCTCAGTTATGCAAATATTTTTTTGGCAGACTAGGAAGAAGCCAATATTTGGTCTACTCATTCTTTTAGCGCAAATCTGGTCTCCTGGCACAGGTATATAGATGATGTACAGTAGAGGCAACTCTTATTCTAACAAAAACCAGTGGCAATTCCCCAAAAGACCCAGGTACACCCAGGTACATTCTGAATACATGCCTTAAACTTTCCTTAAACTAGCCCCAGCATTTCTGCATTGATTAATGGCCTATCAGATTAACAGCGGGGGTCCCTGGCAGTCCCATTCAAACTGAATTGGACTGCCAGGGATCCCTGCTGTGTTAATCCTATGGGTCGTTAGTCAATGCAGAAATGCCTTAAACGTGCCTCAAACTAGCCCAGAACATACCCAGCACATACCCAGCACATACCCAGAATGTAACCCGGCTAGTTTACAGCAAATGTTAGAATAAACGTTGCCTCTACTGTACTTTTAAATTGGAAGGGGGGAGAGACTGAATTGGCAAATTTCATTAAACACATTAATGACAATAATGTGAATTTAGGGTTCACATCCGAACATAGCCGAATGAATATTAAATTCTTGGATCTGACAATTTATATTGATAAAAAGAAATTAAAACCAAAACATTTTTTAAACCAACGGATGCTAATAACTTTTTAATGACATTGAGCTGCCACCATCCAAAGTAGCTTCACAACATACCATATGACCAATTCCGGAGAGTGAAAAGAAATTGCACAGACACTAGTGTATTTAGAAACCAAGCACAAATATTAAAAGGGAGGTTCTTAGACAGAGGCTACAAACCCGAACTAATTGAATCAGCTGTGGATAAAACTAATTCATTACCTCACAGTGACCTATTAATAACAAAAGTGAAGGAGAGGAATGCCGATTTTAAAACACCTTTTATCACTACCTACAATTCAGATGAACAAGGATACAACAAATCATTAAACGTCACTGGCATGTGGTACAGAAAGATCCAGTCCTCAAAGATCATATCCCTAATGCTCCGAGAGTGATTTTTAGGAAAGCAAAATGTATGAAATCTAAACTGGCCCCCAGTGTTTTCAGAAAAGAGGAAGCACCTAAAACCCAGAATTGGTTGCTTCCACCTATGGGCTTCTTTGGGTGCTTCAGCCATAAGGCATGTAAACAGGTATCAAAGGGGGGAAAAACAGAACTTACCTCTAATGTCAAAAAAGAGACTTTTAAAATTAAACAGACGCTTAATTGTCGTACAGACTATATTGTATATTTGTTGTCATGCCCATGTGGACTCCAGTACGTGGGCCGTACCTCAAGACCTTTGAGGGTCCGCGTGCTGGAACACATGGGAAACATAAGAAAACAGATCATGACACATAGCGTTTCAAAACATTTTAGCCTGTTTCACGAAGGCAACCCAGGAGTCTTGTCCTATAAAGGTATAGAAAAAGTAGATAACCATTGGAGATGTGGGGATAGGCTACGCAAGTTAGGCCAAAGAGAAATGTATTGGATTTACAAATTAAAGACACTAACCCCCAGGGGTCATAATATAGACAAAGACCTGGGGGCTTTTATGTAGCCTTTCCGCACCTCTTTAAAGTATAGGAATACACATTTTATTTATTTTATCACTTATTCCTATCACCGATTTGGGGATTATTAAATTATTAAATAATTATCAAACTATGAATGTGTAGATCTTACTTTCATGTACTCATTAATGTTGTATCTGTTCTTCTTTGTAGATACACCCATCGAGGCCCAAAGTGCTTATTTTAAATTCATGGACTTTATGAACTTTTTCACTATATATTCTTTATCATTTTTTCATATTATGAGTAATATTATTTTTGTATACAGCTATTTTGACATTACCATTGTACATTTTTTTATTCAACATGCCAATAACATTATATATCGATAATAGATTAAAAATCATCTTTTCTCCCCCTTTATATTTGATATCTGGCTAGGTCATATGACCAAGTTACTATTGACATCTTATAGGATACTTTTATTGTCACTGAGGGCATCACCAATCCCCTATAATAATGCCATGGGCTTATATTCCCAATATTTTCATGTACACAATCATTATGAAACGAACTTTTCCATGCATGAATAAAATTCACAAAGAATGCATCAGAGACTATGGGGTTTTCACCGTCAGCCGCTAGGATACCAGCGCAAGGTGCATGCACGAACTTTCAGAGGAAATACGAGCCAGGAACAGGGAGGGCATCACTTGAAAATATCAACAGCGATGCACAAGGAACTCCCCACAGGATGCGCGCGCACCTACAAAGATGGTGGCGCTCCATCGCGCTAAGATGAGCTTTTCAGCATCAGGAGAACAAAGTGATTGGTCGGAGGTTACATATAACGGCCAGCACTCAGCCATGCAACACATATCGAGCCTGAGGAAGCCCTGTATAGGGTGAAACACGTTGCTCTGCATCAAAGACAGTCCACAACCATTACAGAGGAGACAGAGGTGACGTGGTATCTCCCAATCCGGACGCGGAGATCAGGGACTTATTACCACTTACCACTCTTTGACTCCCCTTGCTGTCTGCTTTTCCCTTAGAAGCAATCAGTTGCTTCTTTGTTTTTAGTCTTTACTTCCCCTTTTTATATCATTGCTTTTATTGTATTTTCTCCATTAAAGTATATACCTTGCCTAGCCTTCAGTGTCCCATAGTCTGTATATACCCCCCAGTATACTGTATATAGCACCAGTAAACAGAAGGTATCCACCACAGGATTCAGAAGCCCAAAAAAATCTTTTACAAGTGTGTACTCACACTGGCCCGTGTGAGGATTTGGTTTTATTCATTCTTCGAACCCCTCCCTTCACCTAATTTACCACGTGACCCTTAAACATATTTCCTGTTCTTGTCTGCAATCCATGATCAGAGGGATAACAAGATACCGCTACAGGAGAACACTCACATTAGGCCGTGTGAGTGAGATATTATTAGTATAAATAGCATCGACGTGTGATATACATATCATCTCACGGTCTCCCCCTGTATTGCAGTTAGTATTTACGTGTGCATATCTAACTGCATTTTCATTTTTATGAGAGGAAAACTAACGTGAATGAGCCACGCATCCAACGGAGAACATCTGGAAGACAGCGAGGAACGAAGACAAGAAGAAGGATCTGCATTCCAAAGGAAGACCCAGCGGCTAAAGAAACCTTGATGTGATAGAACTCACACAAGGCCGTGTGAGTTATCCCTTCACTTATATACTTTATTTTATGTACACTCATCACCCTAGAAGTTTACTTCATTGACTGAAGGTTTAATAGAGGTGTTTCACACCACATTTGACCCTCAGCAGAAGGAAACACACTTTGAAAATTACCTTCCCTCATACTGTGCTCCCCCATTTCTCCCTGTGTTCCACTACCATTAAGGGTCCTGGATAGATCCTGTTGGGGTTTCGAGTCATACGAGGACATCACAAGACAATTACGAATTACTGAAAGGCTGTATTATACCCTTTTTTACTTCTTTATAGTCATTTATAGACCTATTGTATACTACGGATAGAGATAGAGCCCGGGTATTTTTCTTATGATACAGTAGACTCATCAGTAAAGATGCAATCCTGAAAAGTTTCGCCACTTTCGATCCATGCCCGTGCCTGGACCACTCTTTTGAACTTGTTGGCATCCCTTATCATAGGATATGCTCTGTAATGACAATTAATAATTTTAGAGGTACCGTACAGTTAAACCACACTTTTAATCTACAGTATAGTACTGTACTGTCCAATACTAACCTTACACATCCATATTTCCATCCCAATCTGTTTCTCATCACTTTGATGCTGCTCTGATATGCAATGATATTGTATTGTTGCTCAAGTGCGTACTTGACCCGTGTGGCACACCTCTCATAATTCTCATTGCTTAATTGGTCAACCAGAAGAGTTGTCGCCCTACAGTGTAAAGGAAAAACAACAATTTATTACAGTAGGGTACCAACATTCCCTGTATTGTATTCTCTGTCATTAATATACAGTATATACACAGTATATATATATATATATATATATATATATATATATATATAGACACACACACATATATATACATATATACATGTCTGTGAGTGGGTTTGCTGGCTTTGCATCTTACCCCAGCCTTTGCTTAAAAGCTGTGTTTAAAGCAGCATGCATTGGCTTATGGGCTGCTCTGTAATAGGAGCTTGAGATAAAAGGTGGCACTGTGTGCTCATTTGCATGTCATTTCACAGAATCCCTTGCTGTAAAGAAGTGCTGTGTGCTGGGTGATAATGGTGAAAGACAGGGTTGCAGACCTGTCTAAGGCCTGGGACATAGTGATTTTATCAGTGTGGAGGCATGCTTAGGCTCAGGGAAAGCGGTGCTTATAATGATATTGGTACAAAAATTATTATAATGACAATGATACAAAAATTATACATTCGATCTAAAATGACAATATCATATCATCATAACAGGCATATATGATACAATGAAATAATTATTACATAAAACTATTGCCATGTCAGAGCATATGCAAGTCAATTTCTATATTTACAAAAAGGACCCACATAGGCACTGTCAGGGAAATAATACAATTAACCTATTCTAACCCATTATATATAACATTTAATATTGATGAATCCAGGGCAGCAGTTATCTAAAAATAAAGATACACTACCGACACACTTAATCCGAGCACGGCTAGCACCGCAAGCCGGGGGATGCCCCGGCGTGCTAGCCGCACTCCCTCAGCGTGCCGCGCATCACCGATGCGCGGTCACGCGTCATCGGGTGCCTGCGCCCCCTGCACGCACGTCCAGGGCTCCCCGAGGGAGCCCTGGTGTCCCGCGATGTGGGGGACGGCGGCAGGGGGTTCCGGGGGACCCGGTGGACCCGGCAGCGGGAGGGAGAGCGCCCCGATCGGAGGGCGCTCTTCCGCTGCTTCGGCGCGCGCCCGGCACCCTCCGGCGCGCGCCAGGTTACTGCTGCGGCCGAGAACGGGCAAATGCTCGAATAAACTCGGCCGCAGCAGTAGAGTATTAGACATTTAAAAAATGAACATACAATAAAGACATAATTATAAAATTAGATAGTATAATTATATTCTAAACCTCAAACCAAAAAAGCATTAATGTCAAAATCGACATTCAGGCCTCTTGGCTGTAACGTCCTCAATCTATGTATACAAAAGGATTCTCTTCTGGATAATGACTGGATTCTATTACCTCCTCTCCAGTGGGCAAATGTTTGCTCAATACCCATATATTTAAGTCCAGAGGGATCAGAATGATGAAATTTTTTGAACTGGAGAGACACATTGTGTGTTTCTAACCCAATGCTGATATTTCGTATGTGCTCTAATATTCTCACCCTTAAAGGGCAGATAGTTTTTCCCACATACTAATAATTGCAGGGACAAGTTAAGATGTACACTACATACATACTTTTACAGTTTATAAAACCCTTCATCTTTACATTTATCGCACTTAAAAAACCCTATAGGCTTTCCAGGTAACCATGTTCTATTATCAGTATTTGAATCACTTCATAAAGCACTCGGTGCTAAGGGCTGGGACCCGCTGCGCTCGGCGGCATGGACGGCCGCGCGAGCGTTCCCCACCAGCAGGGGAATCCTCCCTAGCCGGTCCCAGTCCCCCCTCGCTGACGGCTCACTACGCACTGTGACGCGTCAGCCGGCAGGGGATTCAAGAAAATTGTGATCCCGAGCGGTGACGCGTCACGTGGTGCGCTGATGAGCCAATCAGTGGCGGGGGCGGGAGCGGGAGCTGTCATCAGGCAGCTTCCTACTCAAGGTTGTGTGTGTGTGTGTTTGTGTGTTTTGTGGCAGAAGGGGGTGGGAGCTGCTTACCTTACAGCAGCCCGCAGCAGCTCCCTCCTGCAGTCCGAGCCCGTGGAGGGAGGGAGGGGGGGAGTAGAGGGTCCCTCCGCTCAAGCCACGCCCCCTCCCGCCCACCTCCCGCTCCGGCTCCCACTCCCTACAGACCACATATCGCGGTCTGTGTCTGTCAGCGCCCCGCCTGTCTGCAGTGCGGGCGCGCTGATTGAGGGAGCGGTGCCTTAGCCTAAGCTGTCTTTTAGATTTCTTGCTTTCGTAAAGACCATCTGCGGATATTCTGGAAGGTAATCTTTCAAGATCACATCTTGTTTCAAAACATGCCAGTGTTTACGAATGATGTTCTGTATTTTATCTGATTCTCTGTTAAACTGTGTAATAAAAGGTATGAAGTTATTACTAACTTGTTTTTCTTTGGGAATGCCTAATAAACTTATTCTTTCTTGTTTTAGGGCTTTATTCTTTGCTTCTTCTATCATAATTGGATCATAGTTTTTTCCCACAAATCTTTGTTCCAGGATTTTAGCTTGATCCTGAAAGGTGTCAACCTCTGAACAGTTTCTTCTAATTCTTTGAAACTGTCCATAGGGGACACCTTTTAGCCAGTTTTTATGATGGCAACTAGAATTAAGGATAACACTATTGCAATCTATATTCTTAAAATGGGTCTTGGTTTTAATTGCTTGATCTTCTATATATATCAATAGATCCAAATAAGGAATAGACAATGTGCTATGTGTCTCTGTAAATGATAAATTATAATCATTCACATTAATGGATGCCAAAAAATCCATCAAAAGAGGTTCTGCTCCATTCCAAATAAAAATAATGTCATCAATGTAGCAGCGCCACATGACAAGGTTTGCGCCATAGGGGTTATGATTGTAAATAACCTCTTCCTCCCAGTTTCCTAGGAAGAGGTTAGCATAACAAGGCGCAAAACTCGTACCCATGGCGGTGCCACATATCTGTAAATAAAACTCGTCTTTGAACATGAAAAAGTTATGAATAAGAATATATTTTATAATCTCTATAATAAAATCTTCCTGAACTTGATCCAATTTATTGTTATTCATCAAAATAGTTTTGATGGCATCACAACCTTGGGAATGATTGATCACTGTATATAATGAACATACATCCTCAGTGCATAGTATAAATCCATCCTTCCACTCAATATCTTGTAATAGATTAATGATATGAGTTGTATTCTTTAAATTTGATTTTAGCTCTACCACATATTTCTGAAGGAATTTGTCTATGTACATTGATAGATTGGATGTTGCAGACCCAATTCCCGATATAATCGGTCTTCCTGGAGGTCGTATTGGATCTTTTTGTAATATAGGTAGAAAATAAAAAATAGGAATTTTTGGAAACAAAATATTTAAAATTTTGAATTCCTGATCATTTAATATTCCTTCATTCAGATCTTTATTCAGTAATACACCCAATTCTTGTGCAAATATTTTAGACGGGTCTGTGGGCAGATGTTTATATGTAATTGGATCACCTAATAGGTGTAAAGATTCGCTCTATATAATATGACCTGTCCATAATTACAGTACCCCGCCTTTTTCGGCGGGTTTAATTATTATGTCTGTTCTTTCTGATAATAATTTAAGAGTTTTGTTTTCTTTTTGACTTAAATTATTCCTTTTTGACTGTTTATTTTCAATCTTTTCAAAGTCATTTATAATCAAATGATAAAATGTGTCCACAAAATTACCTCTATCTTGGTAAAGATTAAAGGTAGATTTAGGTTTTAATCCTGTGTGGACATATTTTCCACTTGATCCAATTACCATTTCATTCCTAGGATCAGGTGAGTCAAATTTTCTTTTTAAGAAATGTCTTTTCACTGTTAAATTTATTAAAAATTTGTTTCCATCAATAAATGCATTAAAGGAACTAAAATGAGCAGTCGGGGCAAATTTTAAGCCTTTTGCCAAAACTAATTGTTCATCTTTGGATAGAACAGTTTTACTCAAATTAAAAATACCCTTTGTACTATTTATTTTGCCCTTTGATTGTATTAATCCCTCCTCTTGTTCCTCTTCTACAGATTCTTCCTGTTTTCTCCTTTCCCTGGGTGTTTGAGGCCTGTAATCTTCCATCAATGGGGAGAATCTGTGTAAATAAATGTTTTTGGTGCCAGAGGCACAGGGGGATAAAGTGACTTGCCGAAGGTCACAAGGAGCTGACACCGGGAATTGAACCTGGTTCCCCTGCTCCAAACTCAGTGCCAGCCAGTGTCTTTACTCACTGAGCTGCTCCTTCTCATGATTTAAATAAATGTTTTTGGTGCCAGAGGCACAAGGGGATAAAGTGACCCATCATGGAGGCAGACTCTGATGGAGGGAGAGCATTAAGGCAGCTGAGAAGTTCTGCAAAAGCAAAGAAATGTTTGTCTGAAAAGGCCGAGATGAAAGTGAAAACAGAGTTAAGCAAAATGAAGAAACGAAGGGGAAAAAAAGCAGAGAGCAGAGCTGCAAAAATAGAAGAGACTATGAGTAGTTTGTCCTCAGATGAGGCCCCTGAGAGTTCCAATTCCCAAACACAGGGGCAGAGTATCAGTTTGGAGGGAAGTCAAAAGCTATACCTGAGTGAGGGAAGGAAAGATGATGCAGCAGTTAACCCCTTCAGTGTCCGGAAGATCCAATACTACTCCCCAGTGAGCAGCTGGAGCAGCAAAAGGTGAGTCTCGCAAACACAGCCACCTGAGACCAGCAGTGCAGAGATGCAAGAAACAGCAGCTCAAACCCCTGAGCATGGTGTCCCAGGCACAGACTATGTGATTAGTGAGACCTCACTGTCAGAAAGCAATCTGGGTGATACAAACAATGCAGAAGTGGTCATATCACAGAACAGCCACAGTGCAGAAAACACTGCAGAGCTGGCACTACCAGTGGGCAGCCAGAGTGTTGCAAACACTGCAGAAGTTGCATCATCAGAGGGGTGCCATGAAATCACTGAACCTGCACAAGGGCTACCAATTAGCCTCAAGAAAGCACAACCTGTGCACAGTGTGGGGGAGGGAGGAATGCAGAGAGGAGCTGCAGCTTTTACCTGTGCAGCCTCAGGAATAAACATTACACAGGAACCACTAGCCACAGATGGTGCAGCAGAGAGTCCACCAGCAGCCACAGCCGGTGCAGCACAGAGGCCACCAGCAGCCGGTGCAGCACAGAGGCCACCAGCAGCCGGTGCAGCACAGAGGCCATCAGCAGCCGGTGCAGCACAGAGGCCACCAGCAGCCGGTGCAGCACAGAGGCCACCAGCAGCCACAGCCGGTGAAGCACAGAGGCCACCAGCAGCCACAGACGGTGCAGCACAGAGGCCACCAGCAGCTACAGACGGTGCAGCACAGAGGCCACCAGCAGCCACAGACGGTGCAGCACAGAGGCCACCAGCAGCCACAGATGGTGCAGCACAGAGGCCACCAGCAGCCACAGATGGTGCAGCACAGAGGCCACCAGCAGCCACGGACGGTGCAGCACAGAGGCCACCAGCAGCAACGGACGGTGCAGCACAGAGGCCACCTGCAGCCACGGACGGTGCACCACAGCGGAGCATCCCTGGAGAAGCTGGAGAGAGACCAGAGAGAGCAGAAGGGTCCGCATGGAGAGGTGCCGGTCCAGGGTCCAGCAGTTACCCCCAGTTTCCAAGCCCCACTGCCAAGCGGATAAATGTGGTGAGACTGCGATACAAAGGTATTGGGGATATTCCTGATAAATGCTTTGGGGTGATTTGCTAGAAGCTTTCTGGCACAGGTTTGAGGACTTGAAATTCACACTTCTGTGGAAAGACTTTGTTGCCATCCCTGTAAGTCATCCTACAACCAAACTGGTGACTGTAATATTTCGCAACGAGGCCGTTGCCAAACAAGACATTCTTTATTGGTTGAAGAGACAATGTACGATGCTGTCTGATCTGGAGAAAATAGAGGAGGAGATCTGGGAAGGAGCGTGGGTGTGGACTGGGAGTTGAAGGTGTAAGGTTAAGCTGTGGGAAAGACATGGTGTGTCTCACCACCTCCCAAATTCCCTCTTCATTGGGGGGGACAGAGGGGTCTGTTTTTACAGTGGCCAGCCCAGGCTTTGCTTTAAATGTGGGTCCAACAGGCATTTGAGTGCGAGCTGTCATAAGATCAGGTGCAGCCAGTGTGGGGTTCTTGGCATAACCAATCCGTATGTCCTAATACTGTACTGTGTAACTTGTGTGGGGGACAGGGCCACTCTTTTAGGGAGTGTCCTTAGGCGGCGCATAATAATGCTCCCCAGGACACTGAGACAAACCTAGTAGAGGAGACCCAGATAAATGAGTTTGGTGCCATGGAGTTATCCTTTGAGCAGGAGGAGGAGCAGGAGCCAGCAAGAAGAGATGCAGGGGGGGAGCAGGGGCCAGTAGTGGGAGGCGGGGAGCAGGGGCCAGTAGTGGCAGGCGGGGAGCAGGGGCCAGCAGCGGCAGGCGGGGAGCAGTTGCCAGCAGCAGCAGCAGAAGGGGAGCAGGGGCCAGCAGCGGCAGGAGGGGAACAGGGGCCAAAAGGGGAGGGATGGGAGCATGTAACTAAAGCAAAGAAAAAGGCCAAAGGCAGAGGTCACACTGGGGAGTTACAGTCATCAGGTATACCAACCTCAAATACCTATGATGCATTGTCTTGGGGGGATACTATGGATGCAATGGAGGAAGGTGGAACAGAAGCCCTCGAAAGTGAAGGGGAGGAGGAGGGAATAGCAGATACTGTAAAATAAAAATGAAAATATTTGAAATAATTGCACTGAATTTGTGTTCTATTGTTTTTATTTGTCTTTTTTTCCCTCCCAATGTAAATATGTAATATTTTGACTGTCTATTTCCAGAATATAAAAGAAACAGTGGGAAAAACTGTGGAGAAATGTAAATATTTGAAATAATTGAACTGAATTTGTGTTCTATTGTTTTATTTGTATTTTTTACCCTCCCAATGTGAATGTGTAATGTTTTGACAGTCTGTTTCTGTATTGTATATGTTGCATGTTTTTCAACAAATAAAATCAGAGAACTCTGCTATGTGAGCTGCTAGCCAGACGGATTCACCAAACTAACTACTTCAACCAAAGTAAGACTTGTTCTTTTGTTTTCCTGACTGCTTAAAATAAACTTACGGTTTGGTAAATGGTTTAGCCAGCCAGCCTGCTAGATAGGCCTGGAGTGTTAGTCAGTTCTCCCAATGTGGAGCAGGATTTGTTTTTGTTTAAAGGGACAGTGTACCCACATGTTATGTTATGCTGTGGAGAATAAAGCCACTGAACGTTTTCTTATCCTGAAACTACACGTGTGGACTGTTCCCTGACCTCGGCTACAGGACGTCCTGCCACAGGTGGTGTCAGAAGTGGGATGTCGGATGGCCCCTGTATCTGAAGGGCCACAAAAAAATAAAAATGGAGACAATTTTTTCCCAGTTCCTTGAGCAACAGCTCCAGCTAGCAGAGAAGCAAGCTGAGCGACAAGCCCAGCAAGATGAGCAACAGGTCCGGCGAGAGGAAAAGCTACTCCAACTGCTGGCTGAAGGCCCAGCCACAGTCAGACCAGAGATTCCAAATAACCCACCGGTGATGCTGCCTAAAATGAAACCAACCGTAGACCCAGAGGCATTTCTCCTCACTTTTGAAAGGGTAGCCACGGCCCACAGCTGAACAGTTGATCGCTGGGTAACGACTCTGGCTCCACTCCTCATAGGAGAAGCTCAGGCAGCCTACCAGGCTCTTCCAGCAGACGAGGCCATGGACTATCAGCAACTAAAGGCTGCTATTATGGATCACCTAGGCCTCACTCCAGAGACCTACCGGCAGCGGTTCCGGACAGTCAAATATACAAACAGAGACCGACCCCGGGTCGTAGCCCACCGCTTAGTAGACTTATGTACCAGGTGGACACAACCGGAGAAGCATACCAAGGCAGAGATACTTGAACAGTTTGTGCTCGAGAAGTTCATACAGATACTGCCCCCCTCCTCCCTCTCCTGGGTAAAAAGACACGCTGCATTTTCCCTGGATTCAGCGGTCCGCTTGGTGGAACAATTCCTTGGCGACGACACCCAACAGGATAGCTGGGAATGGTCCGTGCAAACACCAGTTGCTTCCGGTGATGCCAGAGGCAGGAGAGCAGACAATCGAGGGGTGTACAACCCGCCAACTCGGGAGATCCAGTCAACCCGATCGGAAGACCCTTTCCCATCTCAGAGGGTTCCTGGTACAAACTCCCGCAGAGACGCCCGTCCCGGGTCCGAGCCCATTGGATCACTCAAGGGAGGCCACCACCCACAGTATGCCCCGAGAACCTGGACTCCTGTCACCCATCCGGTGGAGAGGATACCACCACCAACCAGAAGGGAGGATCCCATCCAACAGCGGAGAGGTCCAAACACCGAGCCCCATCGAGAGCTTCCGCTGTCGACCGAGTTTGCAGACTCTGGAGATGATGAGATGGACTGTTCATATGGCAGAACCACTGCCACAGCTTCTCTCCGAGGGGACCACAATCCGTGGTTAGTCCCAGCATCTCTGGAGGGGAAAATAGTAAAAGCCATGCTGGACTCGGGATCTGGAAAAACCCTGATCCTAGAGGGCCTAATTCCAAGCAATAGACTATCCTATGAATCTCCGTGGAATATCGAGTGTATCCATGGGGATACAAAGAGATACCCGACGGCGAACATTCTACTGCGTATCAAGGATCAAGAGGCTAGCCTGCTAGTGGGAGTTGCTCCCTGGCTACCTGCTCCTGTTCTACTTGGCCGAGACTGGCCCTACTTCAAAACATTGTTGGCCCCTACTCCTACGGAGCTTACTTCTCTTGTACCGGAGAAGAACGAGACTTGTTTCCTTTTTCCCCAGAGATTTTTCCCCATAGACACCACGTCCCAAAGACACGTAAACAGAGACGTGCGGAAAAAGAGGACTGGTTAAGAAAGGCTGGGACTCTTGGTAACATTAGTCAGCCCAAAGGACTGCAGGTCATGGCCGGAGATGACCAGGGTGGGGAACCGATAGATACGGGAATTTTGCCAGACCTGGATCTTCCTGACTTCTGTCAGAGGCAGAGGGAAGACCCAGCTCTGGCTAGACAACATGAGAAGGTGGTACAGGTCAACAACAAGATAATGGATGAACAAGGTGTAAGAGTGTTTCCACATTTTGAACTATTGAATGACATCCTATATCGTGTATAAACAGGGGAGGTCATTCGACAGATGCTAGTCCTTAAAGGGTTGATTAAAAAAGTGTTCACCCTAGCCCATACTCTCCCATGGGGTGGTCATTTGGGCAGGGATAAGACCACGGACCGCATCTCGTCCTGGTTTTACTGGCCAGGCATACATGGTGACATCATGAAACTATGTGAGACATGTCCTGAATGCCAGTTAACTAGCCAAAAAGGACAGAAGCCGGCTCCCTTGGTCCCTCTGCCCTTGGTAGCCATCAATTCGAGAGAATTAGGGTAGATCTGGTCAGACCTTTAGAACCCTCTGCGAAGGGACATAAATTTATACTCGTTGTTGTAGATTATGCCACCAGATATCCTGAGGCCTTCCCGCTGAGATCAGCCACTGCTAAACAGGTTGCTCACAGGCTGTTAGAACTGTTCTCTAGGGTAGGACTTCCCCAAGTAATGTTAACTGACCAGGGAACAAATTTTATGGCAAAGTTAATTCAGGATGTCCTGAAGTTATTGGAGGTAAAATCCATCCGGACCTCAGTCTAACATCCTCAGACTGATGGATTGGTAGAGAGGTTTAACCGTACTTTAAAAACCATGCTTAGGAAGTTTGTGGACACTGAAAAGCGAGCTTGGGATGAACATCTCCCTTTCCTATTGTTTGCGGTCCGAGAAGTTCCCTAATCATCCACAGGCTTCTCCCCGTTTGAGCTCCTATATGGACGCCAACCTTGGGGTATTCTCGACCTACTGAAGGAATCCTGGGAGGAGGAGCCCTCCCCCTCCAAGAATACCCTTCAGTATGTCATAGACCTTAGAAACCGCCTAGACATGATAGGTCGGTTTGCTAAGGAAAACCTCAAATCTGCTCAAGAACGTCAAGAGAGGCAGTACAACCAAAATGCACGCTTGAGGGTCTTCCAACCTGGGGACCAAGTGATGCTACTACTACCGACATCAGAGAGTAAACTCCTAGCAAAGTGGCAGGGTCCTTTCCAAGTTCTCCGCCGCACCAGGGAGGCGAACTATGAGATCTCTCAACCCGAGTCCAGGAAGGGTAAACAAATCTACCACGTAAACCTCCTGAAACCCTGTAAAATGATGAGATCGCTGTTCATCCACCCTCGGGAAGGAGAGACAGATTTGGGTCCACAGCCTCCAAAGGGTAGTACGGACAATGACCATCAGGTTCCCATGGGAGGGCAGTTAACAACGGAACAAAGGTCAGACCTACTAGAATTATGTGACAAGTTCCCAGATGTTTTTTCTGAGCTGCCAGGGCAGACTGATTTAGTGTCCCATAGGATTGAGACAGAACCTGGCATAAAAGTATTGTCCCATCCCTATAGATTGCGAGAGGGCCGAAAAGACCTGGTAGAGAGGGAGATAATAGACATGTTGGAATTGGGCATGATCGAGGAGTCCCACAGCGAATGGTGTAGTCCTATAGTGTTGGTCCCTAAACCAGATCGGAAGGTGAGGTTTTGCATGGATCTGCGAAAGGTAAATGCTGTATACAGATTCGATGCATACCCAATGCCTAGGGTGGATGAATTGCTTTACTCTATTGGTAAAGCAGAGTATATCTCCACCCTAGATCTCACGAAAGGATATTGGC
Organism: Ascaphus truei; assembly: GCF_040206685.1. Classification (NCBI taxonomy): domain Eukaryota; kingdom Metazoa; phylum Chordata; class Amphibia; order Anura; family Ascaphidae; genus Ascaphus; species Ascaphus truei. The sequence continues at coordinate 249,748,094 of NC_134487.1, read as the reverse complement.
AGATACCTCTAGCGGAAGAATCCAAATAAAAAACTGCCTTCGCCACCCCTCTCGGTTTATATCAATTCGTCACTATGCCATTTGGGTTACATGGGGCTCCAGCCACGTTCCAAAGGTTAATGGACAAGGTACTATGACCCCATAGGACATATGCCGCAGCCTACTTGTATGACATTGTCATCTATAGCAGACACTGGCAGTCTCATATAAAAAGGTAAAGGGCAGTCCTAACGTCCTTAAGAGAAGCAGGGCTCACTGCAAATCCAAAAAATGTGCCCTGGGTAAATCCATTACAAAATACTTGGGCTATGCCATTGGGGGAGGGATAGTAAGGCCACTAGCTAGCAAGGTAGCCACCATAAAGGAAGTCCCCACCCCACAGACAAAGACACAGGTCCACTCCCTTTTGGGGTTAGCAGGGTATTTCAGGCGGGTTATCCCCAATTTTTCAGAACTTTCTGCACCCCTAACAGATCTGACAAAAAAGAGTGCCCCGACCCAAGTTAAATGGTCTTGGGAGTGCCAAGACGCCTTTGACATGCTAAAAAAGTGCCTGTAAGAGGGCCCCGCTCTTCGGAGCCCAGATTTTAAAGAGCCCTTCATCACCCCGATGGATGCCTCAGAGGTAGGGCTGGGAGCAGTGCTTTCCAAGCAATTTGATGGTGTTGAACACCCCATACTGTTCATCAGCCGGAAGCTGTTCCCAAGGGAAGTGAGGTTTTCCGTCATTGAGAAGGAGTGCCTCGCTGTAAAATGGGCAATTGAGGCCTTGAGACATTATGTTGCCAGAGTACACTTCACCCTGGTCACTGACCATGTGCCCTTGAAATGGTTAAACACCATGAAGGACACAAATTCAAGGTTGACCAGGTGGTATATGGCCCTCCAACCCTTCTCTTTTGATATACAGCATAGACCTGGAAAGGACAATGGAAATGCCGATTTTTTGTCAAGAGAAGGAGTGGAGGGTCGGGCTTCAGCCGTGTGGGACCCTAGCCACACACAAACAGGGGAGGTATGTGACAGGGTGAAGTCAACCCTTATCAGTTATGCCTGTGAAACATATGTCTGAGTGCTTCATCCAGCACTCAGAAGGTTAACTCAGGAGGAAGCTAGGTAATCAGGAGGTAAGCTGACACCTGATAACCAGCAAGGTATAAAAGGATGGTGTTACTGGCAGTAGCTGGCTGCCTTAGACCAGAGAACTCTGCTATGTGAGCTGCTAGCCAGACGGATTCACCAAACTAACTACTTCAACCAAAGTAAGACTTGTTCATTTGTTTTCCTGACTGCTTAAAATAAACTTACGGTTTGGTAAATGGTTTAGCCAGCCAGCCTGCTAGATAGGCCTGGAGTGTTAGTCAGTTCTCCCAATGTGGAGCAGGATTTGTTTTTGTTTAAAGGGACAGTGTACCCACATGTTATGTTATGCTGTGGAGAAATAAAGCCACTGAACGTTTTCATTATCCTGAAACTACACGTGTGGACTGTTCCCTGACCTCGGCTACAGGCTGTCCTGTCACATGCGCATACAGTTAACCCCTTCAGTCCCAAAGAGATTTAGGGTTAATCCGCCGGGTATAATGCCTTTATTAATGGCCTGATTAACCCCTATCACCACAGTTTGCATCATATTGTGAAGAAGAGGAGGGCCAAAATCAACTTCACAAAACTTGTTTGGACGGGCCCCCGCTCATCTGCTCCAGCGCCCATCAACGCTGATGCTCATATGGATTCCCCAGCTTACCTGTGCCAGCACCCATCAACGCCGATGCTCGTCCGGAATCCCCAAGCTTACCTGCTCCAGCACCCATCAATGCCAATGCTCATATGGAAACACCCAGCTTACCTGCGCCAGAACCCATCAATACTCCTTGAACCAGATCCAGCTCGTTCGCCCACATGATAAATGTTTTCAGTGGTGCCGACATCCCTGACTACTCTACAGAGCAATACAGGGACCGAATGGAGGCCAAGATGGAGCGTCTTTTGGTGGCCATGGAGAATATGGATAGGTGTATAGGTGGCATGGGTGTTCGTATGGATAACATTATAACATTGAGTGGAACATAGCAGGGATCTATTCTTTTCTTGGAATCCCTGCCCCTGTATGTCCAACGAAGGAGCAGGAGGGTGGCCTGGAGGTGCATTATTCTCCCATGGAGGAACTGCATACCTCCCCCCCCCACCCCCATGCACCCTCTCAATCCCTGGATATGAACTTAACGGTGCCAACACCAAGCACACCACAGGACCCTCCACGCTCACCCCCTCCATCTGCAAAATACACGTATGCCCTTGTGGTGGAGGAGATGACAACCCTGGTAAAGCCATGACAGGAGGAAAGCATCCTCCAAGACCATCTACCCCGCCCGCTGCCAGAAGCACCCCGAGGATTGTACAGCTCCCAGACATCATGCTGAGAGAACTGCCCCAGAGCATCCGGGATAAATTAAAAATCAGATGTGCTGATCTACCACAGAAATATGCCCAGTTCATCTTTAAATACCACGTCTGTTTTGAGCTGTCCAGCGAGTGGACCCACAATGTCAATTTTTACTGCAATAAAGACAAGAAGGCTCTTCCTGCAAATTTAAGGAGCACATATATGGAAGAAGTGAAGCGCTATTTTAATGTTACCACTGGTATTGCTAGAAACGTGATAGACCGCATCAATGGCCTTTTGAGGCTTAAAAGGGTTATTCCCTGGAGCTCCATCAAATTGTTTGATGACTGATAATGTTTTTAATGTAAATACTGTAAAAAGATAATTGATTATTTTAAATTGTTTCATTGTTTAATGTTTTTTTTTTTCAATTTTACAGTTTAACAATGGACTTTACTTGCGGCATTGTAGAATATTTTTTTCTATTTCTGTTATGTATTTTGCATGTCTGGAGCTGGGCGAAGACACCCTGAAGGAACCCTCCCCCGCACCCCATTTGTGCATGAAACTCTCACAACAATACTACTGCCAGGTAAGACAGAGTGCTCCAATCCATGCATAACAAATCCTTCCCCTCCACCCCAAACCCCACAAAACCTAATGTGCTGTAAACTTCTAGACCTACTGTACTACAGTGCAGTTGCACATGCAATGCATGCTTTGTCTCCTCCAAGCCCCCCCCCCCTTAGAAAATAGAATATGCTGTTAAAAAATGGACTGTACTGGCAGCATGGTATAATATATTTTTTTTATTTCTGTACTGCATTTTGCATGTCTGGAGCTGGGCGGAGACATCCTGCAGGAACCCCCCCCCTCCCCTTGGTGCAGAAAACTCTCACAACAATAATGCCAGGTAAGACACTGTGCTCCAATCCCTGCATAACAATTCCCTTCCCTCCCCCCCAAATCCATGTAAACCTCTAGCAAAACCTAATTCTTATTGCTAGCATGCATCATTTGTTGTATAAAATTTGATTAGAGCTCCTTTTATCTGAGGATACACAGTAATATTTTTACCAATAGAATGTAACATTGTTGTGGCAATACTGACTTGAAAGTCTGACACTTAGACCCTCATGCAGTATAGGGCGAAAAGGCACTCTCTGCAGGGGTTTAAAATCGCCATGTTTTTTGCGTGTTTCCACCGCAGTATGCAGGAAGGCCCGAATTCGTGCGAGTAGCCGGTGGTGATACGCTCTGCCTGCCGAGAAGGGCTCCCCTGCCGAGATCTATCTGCAGCAGAAAGAGATTCGCCTCTCTCTGCAAAATCTCGACAGAAATTATTTTTTTTAATAACATTTTTATTCATAGTTAGATGTGCAGGGGGTCTTCGGAGCTGAACCTCATTGGTTTCAGGTTTGGGGACCCCCTGCTTCCCGAGATAGAGGCCCCATTATGGTGTGCTGGTATCCCTCTGCATTTAAATGTCCTGATCACGTGACCGTGGGATGTAAACAAAGCAGAAGGATACCGGCACCTCCCGATAACGGGGCCTGTATCTCAGGAAGCAGGGGATCCCCGGACCTCAAACCAATGCAGTTCTGCTCCGAGGACCCCCTGCACATCTACACTAGTGACAAAACACTGGTATCAATAAACAATAATTCATTACAGTAGTGGCAATCCGCAATGGTAATGAAGCAGCTTTAATGTATTTTTAATAATAGTGTTCGGGAGCAGGGGGTCTCCTGAGCTGAACCGCATTGATTTCAGCCTCAGAGACCCCCTGCTTCCCAAGTTACAGGCCCCGGTATGGGGCATCGGGTGCCGGTATCCCATTGTTTACATGTCACACGTCACGCCACATGGACACAATAAAGATGGCGGCGACACTGGCACCCGATGCACCATACAAGGGCCTGTAACTCAGGAAGCAGGGGGTCCCTGAGCCAGAAATTAATGCGGTTCAGCTCAGGAGACCCTCTGCTCCCACACACTATTATTAAAAATACATTAAAGCAGCTTCATTACCTTAGCGGCTATTCGCTAAGGCAGCGGTGTGCAAACAGGGGGGCGTGCCCCCTAGGGGGGGCGCAAGATTATTTAGGGGAGGCGCAGGCTGCGTGCAGGGAAAGACAAAAAAGACACAGCGCACAACGCTCATAGTGCATAAAACAATATAATAAAGGTACAATTAATTAGGGTAAGTAATGTGCGTACATCAATATAGATAAATATATGCAGTTAGGGATAATGTTACCCAACGCCTCAGGAAACCGGAAGGAGTATCCTCACAAGGGTTATGGCGCTGGTGTCTCGGATGCAGGATCCTATTGGTAAGTAGGTAAGTAGATCGCCTCTAATAAGTTCTTTTTCCCCAAGAGCACGAGTCCAAAGCTGCTACTGCCACTTGCAGTTCTTTGCCAGAGCACAGCTCCACACCGGCCGGGTCCTCTCACTCCCCTCTGTGCAGAAGCACTTCCGGGTCGATGACGTCACCACGGGGGGGGAGCGCTGGTATTCGCGCCGTTCACACTCGATCAGCTCAGATGGTGGGGTAATAAATTAGAGGTTGAGCTCTTGTCCAATCATCCTGCAGGGAAGCCTGGGGGTGGGCAGAGCTGTGCATGGGTGCCAAAGTAGCTCACAAGCTCCGTGCTGCTGTTTCTGTGTGATGTTTGCCTGCAGCGGGGGCAGGGCCTTCCCTGCACACAGACAGCCCCTCCTCCTCCTGTCCCAGTTATCAGCCACACATGGGGGACTGGCACAGGCATAATAGTGAAAGTAATTGTGTCTTAATAGTGAAATTAAGAGTGTGTGTGTGTGTGTGTGTGTGTGTGTGTGTGTGTGTGTGTGTGTGTGTGTGTGTGTGTGTGTGTGTGTGTGTGTGTGTGTGTGTGTGTGTGTGTGTATAGAGGTGGGAGACATATTGAGGGGAGGGGGAGAGAGAGACATGGAGAGGTAGGAGACATATTGAGGGGAGGGGAAAGAGAGACATGGAGAGGTGGGAGACATATTGGGGGAGGGGGAGAGAGAGACATGGAGAGGTGGGACACATATTGGGGGAAGGGGAGAGAGAGACATGGAGAGGTGGGTGACATATTGGGGGGAGGGGGAGAGAGACATGGAGACATGGGAGACATATTGGGGGGAGGGGGAGAGAGATATGGATAGGTGGGAGACATTGGGGGGAGGGGGAGAGAAAAAGAGACATGGAGAGGTGGGAGATATATTGAGGGGAGGGGGAGGGAGAGACATGGCGAGGTGGGAGACATATTGGGGAGAGGGGGAGAGAGACACTGGGGGGAAGGTGAGAGAGAGAGAGACACTGGGGGGAAGGTGAGAGAGAGAGGCACTGGGGGGAAGGTGAGAGAGACTGGGGGGAGGAGAGACACAATGGCTAAACAGAGGATGATGGTCAGGTAGAGATGGCAGAATTGAGGGGCTTGGGAGGATGAGTTTCGGGGGGCTGAGGGTTCTTCTTTGGGTCAGGGGGTCACTTCGGAGTATTCATTAGTACCCCCCTACAGCAGGGGAGATTCAGCAGTACCCCCCTTGAGTTTGGTTATGGCTACATGTAAAACGGGAATAAATAATACATAAAACTGGTAGGTAGGAATGGATGACACTGGGGAAAGCAAATGGGAGAAGGAAAAAGGGGAGGGGAAAAAAATGGGGGCGGGAGAGGGAAGGGATGTAGCAAAGAGGTGGATGAATGACCCCTCAAATGGATTGCCTTTGTGCACCAGAAATAAACTTATTACAAGATGCCAGCAAACAATAAAATAAACAGTGATCCAATACTAGTAGACTGCTGCACGCACTCCCGCAGCCCAAGTGATTTGTGAACTTGGCTGCAGGAGATTGTAGACACGTGGCGGACGTGTCACAAAGCTGGTTTGCCCTATTTGGCTGAACCAGCTCACGTGCGCTAACGTCATGTGATTTTGATTACATGAGGCAGGGGGACCCGAGAAATGTCATGGATAAAAAGGGGGGCTCGGCATAAAAAGTTTGCTCACCCCTGCGCTAAGGCAATGAAGGGGTTAAGGCACAATAGCATGTTTAATGGGGACAATTGCCACCAATAAACATTGCAATATACAACACACACACCCCCTGTGCCCCAAAAAAACGCTATACCCCCCTAGCATACATAAACTAGCTTAATTTTTTGGGGGGATGCACTGGAATGATACTATAGGCCGGCGATGGCCCTAGGGTAGTCCCGCAGGTGTCTGGAGGTCCTTGCTTGCCTGCAGTACCAATTCTGTGCCCAAAAAAATAATTTAAAAATACATCATTACTTTTAAATAAATACAACCCCCCGCCCCTAACACATACAGTACAGTAATGGACAAATTTGCTATTATCCACATATGGATAATAATACATTTGCCCATTTCAAATACATTAAGCAAAATAAATAAAATAAATACATCTTGCTCTTTGAGGGTAAAAAAAATGCACAAATACACATGTTGTGTCTGTGGCCTTATGTTCTGGACAGCTGTACTGTACAGTATTTTGTACCCTAATGTTACTGTATATTTTTATTTTCTTGTTTCCAGGAATATTGAATAAAGCGTTCTTCCAAGATCACATAATTACACACGTTGTTGAATACATTAGGAACGATTTCCCATCTGGTCACTGGTTCTTCCAGGACAATGATCTGAAACACACCGCGTCATTAGCTCACATTCTTGCCAGCAGTATCAACTGGGTTAAGATGCCAGCGGAGTAAGTTGGGTAACCATTTCTCATTGTTTTACACAGTTTATATCTCCTTACAGTAAGTAATTCACCTTTTTTCTCCCCTCCTACTTTATTCCAGATCATCAGATTTTAATCTCATCGAAATGGTATGGCATGAGTTGAAGGATTATTTCAGAAAAGTGTGGAAACTGTTAAAAAGGATGAATTGGAAAAAGGGATACTGAATTTCTGGTCAACATACTCACCGTAGCCAGATGTAATAAATATATCGATCATATTGTGACTGTGTTGCCTATTGTTATACAACGTAATGGCCAAGCCTTGGGAAAGTAATAAGGCACAGGTAAGTATGATACAGGTAAGTATGGTCGTAAAAATAACCATGTCTGCATTAATTGTTTCTTTTCATTTTCAGAACTGCAGCAGTGAAAAAAGGTAAGGGGGGATATGTAAGATTATAGTACTCTGTTCATGTACAAACCAGCCTGTATCTTAAACAAACCCTCCTCTCTCCCCCCACTCCTCTCAGTAGTTACTGTATAGAAATTTGTTTGGGAAAAAATATATATAAAAACAAAAAATATTTTATAAAAATTATTATATTTTTATTGTTTAATCAATTATTTCTGTTAATAATGCACAGGTCAGTATTCATTAACCAATAAAATTCTATAGAAAAATACTATTTTCCTGCATTAAGGATTATGAAACATGTCTTCTGCCCAGCTCATGATAATCACGCTACAGTACATTTACGTGAATGGCTCTGTTGGAGGCTGGGAGCGGGGGGGGGGTGGGGGGTGTTGTGTTTTTTATAAGCTTTGAACTTCAAGTTGACTTGTTTTGTTACAGTACAATAGCAGTTTAGAAGGGCTTATCGCACTTGCGCAGCTCAGCCTATATCTCACACAACATGTAAATCTTATTACTAGTGTGGGTTGGGGGGTGTTGTGTTAAGTTGTTGTTTAGTCCACCGTTTAAGAAAAGGCAAGTTTCTAAATCACAGTACTATGCCACCCACCTCATAAAGAACGTGCATGACTAGTGTGGAATTAAAAAGCAACAGTACTGCTTGATTCTCATAATATCCATAATTGTTATGCAAGCCCATGTCGATAACCCCCAAAAATATATATTTGTAAAACTTGAATCTCATAATATCCATAATTGCTATGCAATCCCATGTCGATAACCCCCAAAAATATATATTTGTAAAACTTGAATCTCATAATATCCATAATTGCTATGCAAGCCCATGTCGATAACCAAATTTAAAAAAAAAAAAATTATATATATTTTAAAACTTGAACTAACTTCTAAGTGAATGGGAAGTCATACACGCATGCGCAGGAATGTGGTGCCATGCTTGGAAAGATTCAATAGAACAGGGAAAACCCAGGCGCTCCCTCCGAAATGTATATTAAAAGGGGTGAATACAATAAGTAGTTTACAACCTTGAAATTGTTATACAAGGATCCCTCAATGTCGTCTCTCCTATGGCTCTGACCCCAATAGGATCTATCCAGGATCCTTGTTGGTACAGGGATACAGAAAGAAAGGGGGAGCACAGGTAGAGGAATAGTATAGTAATATGTATAACCTCTAATAAATGGTGGTGGGGGTAATAAAAATGGAAACACACTTACACGGCCTTGTGTAAATGCTGTCACATCAAGGTTTCTTTGTGGTCTTCTTTTTTTCTTTTTTTCTGCTATGGTGATTTTCTTTCTTCTCAGGTCCAGGTATATTCTTAGGTTCGCCGACGACTTTCCATTCAGACATCGCCCTTAAGGCAAACAGATATATAAACAAAGTTTAAGGGAAAATACAAATAATAGTGTTGGGTGTCAAGCTATGATGTAAAGTAAAGCAGCAAATAACTGCAGTCACTCACACGGACAAGTGTGAGTGCAACCTATGGGGGAGGTATCTTTTTTTTTTTCACATATAGGATGACCGTGTTCACTGTCTTGTAAACACATACAGATAGTAGGAGATAAATGATAAGTATAAAAATGATACTCACACGGCCTTGTGTGAGTAAGCACACATATGGGCATCTTTTTTTTAAAAACTTCTTTTGGCTTCAATGTTGGCTTCCAGGTATAGGGAGAGTGGCAGGACGCTCCTCCCCTTTAGTAATGAGACGAGGTACAGTCTCAAATGAAGAGTACCAGTCCTTTATTAAGCATAAAAAACTATAAAATAAAACAGAAAAGATAAAAAATGAATAAAAGAATACAGCCAGTCTGTAGGATGAGTAATCGTAGGGTGCGTGGCACGCAGCTAACTGCCTCCGCGTCCGGATATGGTGCTGCGTTCCTGTTGTTCTACTCCTCGACGGTGGCTGTGATTGTCCAAAATTGCTAACAAGAAAGAGCAACGCATTTCGCCCCTTAAACTCTTAGATGCTCCGTACATATATCATTGAGGGTAAAAACTTCATTGTGAATACACTAGAGACAAGTGCCGACATAAGTACATAAATAAAGGAACATATAATGATGTCCCAATAGGAAAATAAAAAAATATGTGTAACAATATATTGGTGCTGGGTGACATGGTATAGGCATATTAATACTGCCAGAATGTCAAACATCTGTGCAGAAGTGCAAATGTGCAAAGAACTGATTACAGGTCATAATGTGACTTATAAGAAGTGTGACATGTACATATAATTGGGACAAATAAGTAAATAGATGTATGTGTGTGCCCCGACTTACAGTGGCGACCAACTTTATTCTTACTTGGCTAGCTCCGCGAATTTCGGAATATCCCGGTGATGTTCGGTTTTGTGTCGTTTTCGCCCGGGGTGTATTGCGTTATATCGCGCCCGTGATTTAAGCATTTTCTTCCCGCTGGCTGCAATACTGCAATGCCGTGTAAAAACGCATGGGGGCGTTTGCGAGCTGTTGTCTTTGAAGCCGAGCAATTCATTAATTGTAATGCAGTATATACTGTATATATACAGTATATACTGTATAACAACAACCCCTATAACCCCTAACATACACATACACTGGCGACACACTTTATTCGAGCTTGGCTAGTCCCACGAATTCGGGTATACCCGGGTGTATTGAGGTTTGTGACTGTTTTCTGCCCGAGTGCATTGGGTTATTTTCCAGGCAGGGATTGAAGCATTTTATTCCCGCTGGCTGCAATACTGCACAATATATATATATATACTGCATTACAATTCATGAATTTATGCCATCTGGTAGACACGCGAAGCAGTGCAGCCTATTAAATCCTAATCATTATCATTTAACAGATCAGCCGCCCGTCAGCCAGGCATGAACCCAGGCTGGGAAGGCAAACGCAACGGCGCTTGTCAGAGGTGAGGAGCGGCGCATTCCAGGTATCTGCCAGGTACATACTGGGTATTTGCTCGAATAAAGTGTGTCGGTGCAGTACAGTACTGTATATGCACATCAATGATACTATAGGCCGTCCCCTGTCGAGATGTGTTTGCAGCAGAGAGAGATCCGCTGCTCTCTCTGCTGCAAATATCGGCACATTAAAAATTATTTAAAATACATTTTTATTCATAGGGTAGATGTGCATACTATAATAATATAATAATAATGCTCCCCAGGACACTGAGACAGACCTAGTAGAGGAGACCCAGATAAATGAGTTTGGTGCCATGGAATTATCCTTTGAGCAGGAGCAGGAGGAGGAGCAGGAGCCAGCAAGAAGAGAGGCAGGGGGGGAACAGGGGCCAGTAGCAGCGGGCGGGGATCAGGGGCCAGTATCAGCGGGCATGGAGCAGGGGCCAGTAGTGGCAGGCGTGGAGCAGGGGCCAGCAGCGGCAGGCGGGGAGCAGGGGCCAGCAGCGGCAGGCGGGGAGCAGTTGCCAGCAGCAGCAGCAGAAGGGGAGCAGGGGCCAGCAGCGGCAGGAGGGGAACAGGGGCCAAAAGGGGAGGGATGGGAGCATGTAACTAAAGCAAAGAAAAAGGCCAAAGGCAGAGGTCACACTGGGGAGTTACAGTCATCAGGTATACCAACCTCAAATACCTATGATGCATTGTCTTGGGGGGATACTATGGATGCAATGGAGGAAGGTGGAACAGAAGCCCTCGAAAGTGAAGGGGAGGAGGAGGGAATAGCAGATACTGTAAAATAAAAATGAAAATATTTGAAATAATTGCACTGAATTTGTGTTCTATTGTTTTTATTTGTCTTTTTTTTCCCTCTCAATGTAAATATGTAATATTTTGACTGTCTATTTCCTGAATATAACAGAAACAGTGGGAAAAACTGTGGAGAAATGTAAATATTTGAAATAATTGAACTGAATTTGTGTTCTATTGTTTTATTTGTATTTTTTACCCTCCCAATGTAAATGTGTAATGTTTTGACAGTCTGTTTCTGTATTGTATATGTTGCATGTTTTTCAACAAATAAAATCAGAGAACTCTGCTATGTGAGCTGCTAGCCAGACGGATTCACCAAACTAACTACTTCAACCAAAGTAAGACTTGTTCATTTGTTTTCCTGACTGCTTAAAATAAACTTACGGTTTGGTAAATAGTTTAGCCAGCCAGCCTGCTAGATAGGCCTGGAGTGTTAGTCAGTTCTCCCAATGTGGAGCAGGATTTGTTTTTGTTTAAAGGGACAGTGTACCCACATGTTATGTTATGCTGTGGAGAATAAAGCCACTGAACGTTTAAATTATCCTGAAACTACACGTGTGGACTGTTCCCTGACCTCGGCTACAGGACGTCCTGCCACAGGTGGTGTCAGAAGTGGGATGTCGGATGGCCCCTGTATCTGAAGGGCCACAAAAAAATAAAAATGGAGACAATTTTTTCCCAGTTCCTTGAGCAACAGCTCCAGCTAGCAGAGAAGCAAGCTGAGCGACAAGCCAAGCAAGATGAGCAACAGGTCCGGCGAGAGGAAAAGCTACTCCAACTGCTGGCCGAAGGCCCAGCCACAGTCAGACCAGAGATTCCAAATAAACGTAGTTTGTTTGTGGGATGGTGCTCTGAAAGTGCTGGGACCGTATGTAATGGAAGGGAGCATAAACTGGGTGTTTAAATAAAAATAACAGTACTAAACCTTTAAGTGGGCATAGGGTACCCAGAAGGTTGGGGTGGGTTGTCCAAAGACACCCCCCCCTTTCCTCATTGGGTTAGCCCCAGGTATTGTACTCACGTATTGCTTCTTCCCAGAATCTCCCTTCCAAAGCGTGCAGCTGAATCGTGTAAAAGTTCCAAAGGCCAGGGTGTGCAGCGCACAGCAAGGATGAAAAGAGCAGGTCCTGCAATAAAAATCCTTTATTAGTTAATCATCTGGATGTGAGACAGCAGCAAACTTGGCTCTTCTGTATACGAATTTTGGGCCTTTCTCTGTGTATTCACGAAGTATGGGATCCATTTTTAGTAATTCCCAATGCTTATTTACAATTTTGTTTACTTGATGACTTGATCTATTAATTTGGGAAATGAACAAGATTGTTTAAGAAATCTCTTTATACATAAATCCATACACTGGCGACACACTTTATTCGAGCACGGCTAGTCCCGCGAATTCGGGTATACTCGGGTGTATTCAGGTTTCTGATAGTTTTCTGCCAGAGTGCATTGCGTTCTTTTCCGGCAGGGATTTAAGCTTTTTATTCCGGCTTGCTGAAATACTGCAATGCCGTGAAAATACACATGGTGGCGCTTGCGAGCTGTTCTCTGTGAAGCCGTCCCCTATAATGAATTGTAATGCAGTATATATACTGTATATATATATATACTGTATAACAACAACCCATATAAGCCCTAACATACAGTACTCTACACATACTGTACAGTACTGTATACTGTATGCATATACATAAATGATACTACTGTATGGGCGGCGTGGGCGTGATGTGTTTGCAGCAGAGAGAGATCCGCTGCTCTCTCTCTGCGCAAACATCGGCACAATAAAAATTATTTGAAATACATTTTTATTGATAGTGTAGATGTGCAGGGGGTCTCCGGAGATGAATCGCGTTGGTTTTAGGTCTGGGGACCCCGTGCCCCCTGAGATACAGGCCCCCTTAGGGGGTGCCGGTATCCCTCTGCGTTTCAAGGCCCCGATCACGTGACCGCGGCCTGTAAACCAAGCAGAGCAGAGGGATACCGGCACCCCCTAAAGGGGCCTGTATCTCGGGGGGCACGGGGTCCCCAGACCTGAAACCTGTGCGCTTCTGCTCTGGAGACCCTCTGCACATGTACAGTATCAATAAAACACATACAATATACAGTATAAATAAACACTCGTTCTTTACCTTAGCGTCTATGCGCTATGGTAAAGAAGCATCATTTGTGTACTGTATTTTAATAATATTGTAGTGAGCAGGGGGTTCCCTGAGCCAGAAATTAATGCTCAGGGACCCCCCCTGCTCCTGATCAATATTATTAAAAATACGGAAAATGCTGCGTCATTACCATAGCGGATAGCCGCTAAGGCAATGAAGGGGTTAACCCACCGTGCCCGCTTTATTGTGTGTAGTGGGGATGGGTGAGGGGGGTATTTGGCCCTTGGTGTGAGTTTAGGACTTGCGGGAGGGGGGGGGGTTGCGGGTGCACTTAACCCCTTCACGACCGTAGCAGTTAATACCGCTACGGTCATGAAGGGGTTAAGCCCTCCTGTTACCCCCCCCCCCTGCAAGCCCTCCCCAACCATCGTTGGGGCTAATACCCCATTCACCCACCCTCCCGCTACCCACAATAAAAAAATACACACACAGCACAGCAGCCGCCAAAAAATAAATAAATAAATACTGTATAAATAAATAAATAAATGACAATAAATACATTTGAAATACATTTTTATTGATAGTGTAGATGTGCAGGGGGTCTCTGGAGCTGAATCGCGTTGGTTTTAGGTCTGGGGACCCCGTGCCCCCCGAGATACAGGCCCCTTTAGGGGGTGCCGGTATCCCTCTGCGTTTCAAGGCCCCGATCACGTGACCGCGGCCTGTAAACCAAGCAGAGCAGAGGGATACCGGCACCCCCTAAAGGGGCCTGTATCTCGGGGGGCACGGGGTCCCCAGACCTGAAACCTGTGCGCTTCTGCTCTGGAGACCCTCTGCACATGTACAGTATCAATAAAACACATACAATATACAGTATAAATAAACACTCGTTCTTTACCTTAGCGTCTATGCGCTATGTTAAAGAAGCATCATTTGTGTATTTTTATAATATTGTACAGTGAGCAGGGGGTTCCCTGAGCCAGAAATTAATGCTCAGGAACCCCCCCTGCTCCTGATCAATATTATTAAAAATACGGAAAATGCTGCGTCATTACCATAGCGGATAGCCGCTAAGGCAATGAAGGGGTTAAGGCATAATAAACAATTAATACATTCAATACATATTTTTCACGTCTGTGTTAAAACTCCCTGCCTTCTCTCTAATCTACTGTATGTAAAACCCCCTCCCCCTATTTTCGCTTTTAAAACTCCCTGCCTTCTCTCTAATCTATGTAAAACCCCCTCCCCCTATTCTCGCTTTTAAAACGCCCTGCCTTCTCTCTAATCTATGTAAAACCCCCTCCCCCTATTCTCGCTTTTAAAACGCCCTGCCTTCTCTCTAATCTATGTAAAAAAACCCTCCCCCTATCCCCCTATTGTGTGTGTGCGTTAAGCTTCCCTGCAATCTATGTAAAAAAACCTCCCCCTATTGTGTGTGTGTGTGTTAAATCTGCCTGGCCTGTGTTTCTGAGTGCTGAGTGCTCTGCGTTAAAGGCCCCGATCACGTGATCGCGGCCTGTAAACCAAGCAGAGCAGAGGGATACCGGCACCCCCTAAAGGGGCCTGTATCTCGGGGGGCACGGGGTCCCCAGACCTGAAACCTGTGCGCTTCAGCTCTGGAGACCCCCTGCACATCTACACTGTGAATAAAACACACACATCATTAAAGAATCATTCTTTAGCTTAGCGGCTATGCGCTATGGTAAAGAAGCAGCATTTCTGTATTTTTAATAATATTGTACAGTGAGCAGGGGGTTCCCTGAGACAGAAATCTAATCTCAGGGGACCCCCTGCTCCTGCACAATATTATTAAAAGTTCAGAAATGATGCTTCATGAGCATAGCATATAGCCGCTAAGGTAATGAAGGGGTTAAGGCATAATAACCAATAAATACATTCAATACACTACCCACTACCCATGGCAACCTCCGCTGCTGTACAGTAAAACAGAGAAAAAAATTAACACTTTCAAAGTAATGTCCCCTAACCCCTTAATCACCATAGCGGTTATTAACCGCTACAGTCATGAAGGGGTTAACCCACCCTCACCCACCACTCGGGACGCCTACTGTACATACCCTCCCACTCTAACCCCCCACCCCGTGAGGCCTAACCACCCTCAACCCTCACCCACTAACTACTGTACCCACAAGGGAGGCCTACCCACATACCGTTGGGGAACATTCCCCCCCCCACCCCCCACCCCCAGTCCCCGCATTCAAAACAATGCACAGCCCCACAATAAACAGCATTCTATTTATTAAATACATTACCCACCCCCTGTGCCCCCCCCATAAATACAAGATTTATTCTTTTACATTCAGGGTCCATAACGCAGCCCCACGCTAGTCCCCGTTGGGCTGGCAGGGCACCTGGACAGACCTACAGTTTACCAGCAGCATTCCACAGGTTCTGGAGGCCTGCTGGTGGATCCTGCCAGCACCATAGCCCTCAGGTGGTCTCCTTGGGTCACCGTGGAACACAATTGGGTCCCCACGGTAGGCCCAAGGATGTCTGGGAGCCCCGGGTCAAACCCACAGGTGTCTGCGGGGCCTCGGGTGGTTCCCATGGGGGTCTGGGGAACTCACGGGTGCTCACTACGGGTCCGCGGTGCCCCCACAGAAGTGGGACCACACATCACAGAAAGGATGTGACGTCAATAAGGATAAAGTTCCCACGCTCTGATTGGCTACCGTACCACGTGACAGGTTTTCATTGACGTCACATCCTTTCTCCCCCAACCCCTGACACATGGTATACCAGAGCCAATCAGAGTAGGGATAAAGTTCCCACGCTCTGATTGGCTACCATACCATGTGAGGGCAGCCATGTGCCTTTTCATGACGTCATCTTAAAGGCAATTGAAGCAAAGCCATTCTGATTGGCTGTGCTTTCATTCCCTTTAAGTGACGTCATCATTTTTTTTTTATCGGCCAAAACACATGGTTTTCACGGTCCAATCAGGACCGTGGGAACCATGACGAAAAATGTGACGTCATAGGCCTTTAAAAGCCTATGTCGTCTCATTTTGCAGCCAGACGCCGCGGAGGAAGGACCTCCGGAGAAGAAAAAAGACAAGGGCGTGGCCGATGATGGAAAGAAGACCACGCCCTGCCCCGCCCGGAAGGAGATAGAAGAAAGAAGAATACAGATGAAGATGTATTACAAGTAGAAGACCCGTGGATTGGTTTGGATTTTTAGATTAATGTTTATTATTTTGAATGGTTTATTATTTTATGGGTTCCTGATCGTGGATTGGTTCGTGAGTAAGCTGCGCAACCGGAGTCGGTGGGGGCAAGTAATGGTAAGTGAACTACAGTAAAGAAATGTATTTTATTTAACTTGTTAATTTTTTCAAAAGGTTTTTTAACATGTGTATTTTTTTTTTTTGTGGTATATCATTTCTTGCCACTGTATGTATGTATGTATGTACAATATATATGTCTAGAGAGATATACTGTACAGTATACATTCAGGGTAAGAAATGATTATGTTTTAAAAGCTGGATTAGATGTGTTTTTAATTATTTTGTGAGTTTAAAGTATTTTAAAATTAGATAGATGTATTATTCCTTGGTATTGTATTGTGTGTTTCAGGAAGGTCAGGGATAGATAGCCTTGGTTGTATTGTACTGTACTGTAAAGGTTGTATTTTTGTCGGTACTTATATTTTTTCAAAGGCTTAATTGTTCTGCTCTAGGCGTGAATCTGTTAATGGTTTCATTGTTCATGATTGAGTGTGAAATGTTTAGGGATCTAAATAATGATTGCTAATTGATTTTTGTTTACGTTGATTAATTTGCAGAATGTATACAGTATGGTGCATAGATTTTATGCATTTTGGAATGTGACTTTTTTCATTGGTTTGTGATCATATACAGTACAGTAGATTGTGAGATCAGTTAGGATTTTTAAAGGAAATTGATTTTAATGTAGTGTCTGTATGGAGACGTGTTTGGTTGTAGGGCAGTATGCTTTTGATAACCCTTCTACATTTATTTGTACTGTATATTGGTTTATCATGGGTGTGTATATAACGTGTGTGTATATATATATATATATATATATATATATATATATATATATATATATATATATATATATATATATACTGTATATATCTCTCTCTCTCTCTCTTTCTCTCTGTCTCTCTGTATATACAGTATATAAACAGTATATATATATATATATATATAGTTGCATGATGAAGCCACAGTACAAATTCATGGGTGAAGGGTGGGTATCGTGCCTGTGTGGCTTAACCCCTTAATTACCTTTGCGGTTATTATCCGATAAGGTGTTTAAGGGGTTAATTGATATCTGAATGTACTTGGTTTTGGCTATGTATTGTGTGGGCAAGAGAAGGAAGGCGCTGGCATCGGACACTTCGTATTGATGAGGTCAGTAGTACTTTATTTATTTGTATATGCTAGTTAATGTTTTTAATAATGGGCAATTAATCTATTATCCATATCTGGATAATAGTTATTTTGCACATTATTGTACTGTAGGTGTTGGGGGGGAGGGTGTATGTATTGAATGTATAGGCCAGGTTTATTTTTTTTACATTCAGGGTTACTTCCGTGGTTTTGCGTGGGGCCTATGGAGACCACCTGTGGGTATCCTCGGGTATCCTAAAGGGTAGCAGGCTGGTGGTTCCACGGGTGACACATGCGAGGATGACGATGTGTGGTCCCACTTCTGTGGGGGCACCTCCGACCCGTAGTCTGCGGGCATGACGATGTGTGGTCCCACTTCTGTGGGGGCACCTCTGACCCGTAGGTGCGGGGATGATGATGTGTGGTCCCACTTCTGTGGGGGCACCGCGGACCCGTAGTGAGCACCCGTGAGTTTCCCAGACCCCCATGGGAACCACCCGAGGCCCCGCAGACACCTGTGGGTTTGACCCGGGGCTCCCAGACATCCTTGGGCCTACCGTGGGGACCCAATTGTGTTCCACGGTGACCCAAGGAGACCACCTGAGGGCTATGGATCCACCAGCAGGCCTCCAGAACCTGTGGAATGCTGCTGGTAAACTGTAGGTCTGTCCAGGTGCCCTGCAAGCCCACCAGGGACTAGCGTGGGGCTGCGTTATGGACCCTGAATGTAAAAGAATAAATCTTGTATTTATGGGGGGGGCACAGGGGGTGGGTAATGTATTTAATAAATAGAATGCTGTTTATTGTGGGGCTGTGCATTGTTTTGATTGCGGGGACTGGGGGTGGGGGGTGGGGGGGGGGGAATGTTCCCCAACGGTATGTGGGTAGGCCTCCCTTGTGGTTACAGTAGTTAGTGGGTGAGGGTTGAGGGTGGTTAGGCCTCACGGGGTGGGGGGTTAGAGTGGGAGGGTATGTACAGTAGGCGTCCCGAGTGGTGGGTGAGGGTGGGTTAACCCCTTCATGACTGTAGCGGTTAATAACCTCTATGGTGATTAAGGGGTTAGGGGACATTACTTTGAAAGTGTTCATTTTTTTCTCTGTTTTACTGTACAGCAGCGGAGGTTGCCATGGGTAGTGGGTAGTGTATTGAATGTATTTATTGGTTATTATGCCTTAACCCCTTCATTACCTTAGCGGCTATACGCTATGCTCATGAAGCATCATTTCTGAACTTTTAATAATATTGTGCAGGAGCAGGGGGTCCCCTGAGATTAGATCTCTGTCTCAGGGAACCCCCTGCTCACTGTACAATATTATTAAAAATACAGAAATGCTGCTTCTTTACCATAGCGCATAGCCGCTAAGCTAAAGAATGATTCTTTAATGATGTGTGTGTTTTATTCACAGTGTAGATGTGCAGGGGGTCTCCAGAGCTGAAGCGCACAGGTTTCAGGTCTGGGGACCCCGTGCCCCCCGAGATACAGGCCCCTTTAGGGGGTGCCGGTATCCCTCTGCTCTGCTTGGTTTACAGGCCGTGGTCACGTGATCGGGGCCTTTAAACGCAGAGGGATACCGGCACCCCCTAAAGGGGCCTGTATCTCGGGGGGCACGGGGTCCCCAGACCTAAAACCAACGAGATTCAGCTCCAGAGACCCCCTGCACATCTACACTATCAATAAAAATGTATTTCAAATGTATTTATTGTCATTTATTTATTTATTTATTTATTGCGGGGATGCTGTGTGTGATTATTTTTTATTGTGTTTAGCGGGGGTGGGTGACGGGGTTTATAAATGTGAGTTTATAAATAAAATAAAGAATATTATTTCTAGGGGCCTTAGAACAGAAGTTCCCACGCCAATTGCGCGCTCATTGCTCTTTTGTTACAATGTTGCTGGTCTTGCGGGTTTGCAGTCTGGCAGCAAAAAGCTGTTTGTACAGTAGTACTGAGTGTGAGATAAATTAAGCAGTTCTTTTATTGCTGAAGTCGCCACCAAAAACTTTTATTTACAAATACAGTACAAAAACCGTGCAAAACACAACAACATTCAGTATCCTTTGTTTAAGTACAGCAGGTACTATAGGGTAAAACATGTACTGTACAGTACAGCACAATATTACAGTATGGTCTCACTGAAAGTCCTCCCCATTTTCCATCCATGGCCGATTCCTTGCATGGCGCAAAACGCCATAAATGCAGTCTCTAACGCCTCTCATTACAGGATCTGTAACAGGGTAATAGCGCTGCATTTCTTCCACAATCTTTTTCCTTAAATTAGAAGGAAAGGCCTTTTTTTGGCGATTCCCATCATAGTTCACTTTGAACACCCACTCGCAGTACAATGTGTAGGGAACATGGTGTTTAAATATGATCAAGGCATACTTGTGTGGTATACCAGCACTCCTCACCCTATACTTCTCCCTCAGCGCCGGTGTCAGATCGCACAGGGAGATGTCGGGCTCTGTTTGTATGCGAGCGGGTGTAGGAGGTCTTTTGGGAGCGGGTGTACTTGAGGCGATGGGCAATGGTAGGGTGTCTGGGAGGAAGCTTTCCTCCGGTAGTGGTCGCCGGGTTGTCTCCTGGCGTGGTCTTGATGGGGTTGTCATGTCCTCCTCAATAGCATAGTACACTGCATCTTCTGGTGGAGGGGGTGTGCTTGGTGATGGAAGGGGGTCGAAGGTACCATGCATCACATCCATGTCACCCCCCTGCTCCAGCGTCGGGGAAACAGGGGCATTAACACCGAGCAAATAATGTATGCCCGCTATGTCTGCCTCTATCTTGTCCATCCGTTGATCCATACGTTGCTCCATATGTAGCATCCGTTGATCCAGCCATTGCTCCATTTGTAGCATCCGTTGCTCCATATGTAGCACCGACTCCAGAAGCAGATCTAGCTTTGCCAGCACACTAGAATTCCCGGGGAGATCCACACTTAGCCCATTCAGGATCCGGTCTAACGAGCTGCTTGTGCATGGCATCTGGAGATCTGGGGGGATGGGTGCAACGGAGGATGAGATGGGTGTTCTCTGGAGAGAAGCGGCATCGATGGAGAGTGGAAGAGGTGACCTGGGGATGCCCGGTACAGGAGATGCTGCAGCGTCGTCGAAGAGGGATGGAGAAGGTGACCGCTGGATTTCCGGGAGAGAAGCAGAGTCGTCCAAGAGCAAAGGAGACAGTGACCCGTGGATTTCAGAGGCAGCAGCATCTTCAGATGGAACCGGAGAAGATGGGGGTGGAGAAGCCGGGCTGAAGATTTCCGGGACAGCTACAGCAGAGTCGTCGAAGCTTATGGGAAGTGGTCTGCGGATTCGGTGAGTTGGCTGCCATTCGTCTTGCGTACCGAGCACAGTACCGTATTTCTTCTTCACATAATAAGGCTGACGTGTTTTAAAAGCCTTAGCCTTTGGGGTCAGCAGAAGGTTTTCTTTGTTGGCCTTAGCCTGTCGCTTTGCCTTTGGCTTGGAAACGGTAACTGCCTTTCTCTTTTTCAGTGTGGCAGGCACAGCAGAGGTGAGATGGTTCTTTCGTCCATAGAACCGGGGATGCTCCATGTAAGCGGGAGGCACAATGCAGTATCTGGACAATGGCTCAGATAAAGATCAGCAAGTGGTGGGCTATGCAACGTGTACAACCTTTTATGCATGGTGGCCAGGTACAGGTGTTGAAAGTGGGTGGTCTGTAATGTGAGTCATTAACATATAAATACACCATCCATTTTGTGGATTCACTGCACATTGAATACACATCGACTAAACATCGAATACACATTCTTGTGTTTGTATTTATTTCTACAGTACTCACAGCAATGCCTGTTAAGAAGATTTCAAAGGATCTCAGCATGAGAATGAAGGAGATGTACACGAGCGGAAAACGAATTGCAGATATCCAGCGCTGGTTAACTGCTTCTGGCCTCGTTGTGCCATCAAGCACCGTGTGCTATCATGCACAAGGAAAAAACAGAGACCGCAAAAAGGCACCAAAGATAACAAATGCGTAAGTATACTGTATTTATAAAACTTAACCAAAAAATATATAGAAAACTGTAGTGTACATCTACAGTATACCGTATTTATATAGTATATTTATTATATTACAACAGTATATACTGTAGTGTACTGTATGTGTGGTCAATTTATATGTTTTGTGCAGCAGTATACACTTTTGGTATATTGCAATTCATCTTACAACGGAATATACAGTATATGATGTGTATTTATTATGATATAACAACAGTATACCGTATTTATATAGTATATTTATTATATTACAACAGTATATACTGTAGTGTACTGTATGTGTGGTCAATTTATATTTTTTGTGCAGCAGTATACACTTTTGGTATATTGCAATTCATCTTACAACGGAATATACAGTACAGTATATGATGTGTATTTATTATGATATAACAACAGTATATTTATATAGTATATTTATATTACAACAGTACTGTATACTGTATATTTTGTCTATTTATATTTATAGTACAGCAGTATACATTTTTTGTATATTTATATTTACTGTATATTACAACATTACATGTACAGTATACAGTATACATTTTATATTGCTGCATATTAATAACACAATATAATTTCTTTGCATTGTAGGGAGACTACTCTTCTGGTGGACAGAATAAGTGAGGAGAATGATGAGAGGAGCGCATTAAGGGTTAAAAACACTCTTCAGGAAAACCACAATCTGACTGTATCCGAGAGCAGCATAAAGAAGATGAGACGCAGAATTGGATGGAAATATGGACGTGTCAGGTTAGTACTGTACAGTACAGGAGGAACTGTAAAGTAAAAGTGTTGTTTTGCAAACTGTACTGCGCTGTGACGCTAACATTTTTTATTCATTGTCATTACAGAGCGTACCCCATGATACGGGACGCAAACAAAATCAAAAGAGTGCTCCAGGCCCAGGCATGGATCGACAGCGGTGAGACTTTCCAGGATTGCATCTTTACTGATGAGTCTACTGTGTCGCTGGAGAGATTTGCAAGATTTGCGTTCCACAAAAAAGGCCGCATAACTTTGAAGCCACGGACAAAACACCCTGTGAAGCTGCATGTGTGGGGTGCCATCTCTAGGCGTGGACCGGGATGCATTGTCGTCTTTGAAGGTACAATTTCTCAAATATAATGCCGCCTAATGCACTGTACTTGACTAGTGTTGCCTTACCGTATGCACTGTACTGTACTATTGAGCACTTTTCTTTTCTTGCTATAGGAATCATGAATAAAGATTTCTTCCAAGACAACATTGTGCCCGTGATAGTGCGATACATCACGCAAGACTTTCCCAATGGTCATCGCTTTTACCAGGACAATGATCCCAAGCACACCGCGTCGACGGCGCATATCCTTGAGCGCGGCATCAACTGGGTGAAGACGCCAGCGGAGTAAGTGCAGTAGACCGTGTCCCATTTATATGTTCCCCACTGTTTTTACTGTATACTGTATCTCTTAAAATAATTGTCCTTTCTTTCCAATCACAGATCGCCAGACTTCAATCCGATCGAAATGGTCTGGCATCAGCTGAAGGACCACATCCGTAAAGTGGCGAAACCCTCCAAGAAGGACGAGTTGTATACAGCCATAATGAGTTTTTGGAACGATGTACTCACCGTGGAATGATGCAATAAATATATAGACCATATTGCCACT
Source organism: Ascaphus truei (assembly GCF_040206685.1). Taxonomy (NCBI): domain Eukaryota; kingdom Metazoa; phylum Chordata; class Amphibia; order Anura; family Ascaphidae; genus Ascaphus; species Ascaphus truei. The sequence goes on along the minus strand of NC_134487.1, from coordinate 249,724,704 downwards.
GTGTTGCCCATTGTCATCGCGCGCAATGGGCAAGCATCAGGAAAGTAGTACAGTGCTGTAGTATTGTACAGTAAGTACAGTATGATACAGGTAAGTATGGCACAGTTTTTTTCTTTCCCAATAGTCAGAGTATACAGTAGTTCCAGTATACAGTACAGTAGACTAGTTTGACAGTACTACAGTAACTGCCTACTAACTGCTCCATTTTTTTCTTTCCAGAGAAAGCTGCACCAGCCACCTACTGTACAGTAGTTCTACCATAATACAGTACGCACATACAGTACCGTACAGTAACTGAACAAAGTTTTTGTTTTCTTGTCGTTCCAGGAAAAAGGGTGCCCAAGGGGGAGGGGGGGCCTTGTGTTCGTCAAATCTGCTTGTGCAGTCAAATGTACAGTATATAAACAGCAGTAATGATGTACACAAAACCTCTCCTCTCTCAATGAACTACTGTACTATTATTTCACATTACTGTATATTGTACGATTATTTCACATTACTGTATATTTATCCTGTATATTTTCAGTAATTTAGAAGCAGTGGCTGTTCTGAACAGAACAGTTACTGTAAGCAAACGGATGCACATCAGATTTACATTTCAAATTCGAGAGGGGATTTTTCCAAAGCAGGCAGGCCTCCCTCTAAGGAAGGTGGATGGTGGGATGATACAGTACTCTGGCTGGCCTCCTGCTGAATCTTGTTACCGTAGCCAGCCCAGGGCCAGATTAACAAAACAATGGCTTGGATTGGATTAGCCAGACGATTGATGCTTGGCCAGGGAGGGATTAAAAACTCTAAGGGAGGGGGTGGGTGGTGTAGCTAGGATTGTACTGTGTCAGTATTTCCAACGGCAGGTCACCCTAATAATTGCATGAATAAACCCCCAAAGACAAGGCCCAAATATAGTACTGTATACTGCATACTGTATACAGTACAGAGCTGTATAATGTATTATAAATAAATAATCATACAGTACTGTACAGTATGTATTATTGTGTGTTGATGTTTTGAATTGCTGTTAACTTGAAATGTTTCACCATTGTATTGTACTGTATTTGTAAATAAAAGTTTTTTGTGGCGACTTCAGCAATAAAAGAACTGCTTAATTTATCTCACATAAAGTACGTCAATACGACCGCAATCACCATTGTACAGTAAATGGGTGCATAGGATGGAACGACAGGTGCTAAAGGGGTATAAATATGATATTTATCAGTGTTGATCAAAGAGAGTTGATCAAAGAGGCAGATTTAACACACACACACAATAAGGGGAGGTTTTTTTACATAGATTGCAGGGAAGCTTAACGCACACACACAATAGGGGGATAGGGGGAGGGGTTTTTACATAGATTAGAGAGAAGGCAGGGAGTTTTAAAAGCGAGAATAGGGGGAGGTGTTTTTACATAGATTAGAGAGAAGGCAGGGAGTTTTAACACAGACATGAAAAATATGTATTGAATGTATTAATTGTTTATTATGCCTTAACCCCTTCATTGCCTTAGCGGATATGCACATCTACACTATCAATAAAAATGTATTTCAAATGTATTTATTGTCATTTTTTTATTTATTTAGATTTATTTATTTATTTTTTGGTGGCTGCTGTGTGTGTGTATTTTTTTATTGTGGGTAGCGGGAGGGTGGGTGAATGGGGTATTAGCCCCAACGATGGTTGGGGAGGGCTTGCGGGGGGGGGTAGCGGGAGAGCTTAACCCCTTCATGACCGTAGCGGTATTAACTGCTACGGTCGTGAAGGGGTTAAGTGCACCCGCAACCCCCCCCCCCTCCCGCAAGTCCTAAACTCACACCAAGGGCCAAATACCCCCCTCACCCATCCCCACTACACACAATAAAGCGGGCACGGTGGGTTAACCCCTTCATTGCCTTAGCGGCTATCCGCTATGGTAATGACGCAGCATTTTCCGTATTTTTAATAATATTGATCAGGAGCAGGGGGGGGGGGGTCCCTGAGCATTAATTTCTGGCTCAGGGAACCCCCTGCTCACTGTACAATATTATTAAAATACAGAAATGATGCTTCTTTACCATAGCGCATAGCCGCTAAGGTAAAGAACGAGTGTTTATTTATACTGTATATTGTATGTGTTTTATTGATACTGCACATGTGCAGAGGGTCTCCAGAGCAGAAGCGCACAGGTTTCAGGTCTGGGGACCCCGTGCCCCCCGAGATACAGGCCCCATTAGGGGGTGGCGGTATCCCTCTGCTCTGCTTGGTTTACAGGCCGCGGTCACGTGATCGGGGCCTTGAAACGCAGAGGGATACCGGCACCCCCTAAAGGGGCCTGTATCTCGGGGGGCACGGGGTCCCCAGACCTAAAACCAACGCGATTCAGCTCCGGAGACCCCCTGCACATCTACACTATCAATAAAAATGTATTTCAAATGTATTTATTGTCATTTATTTATTTATTTATTTAGATTTATTTATTTATTTTTTGGCGGCTGCTGTGTGTTTGTGTATTTTTTTATTGTGGGTAACGGGAGGGTGGGTGAATGGGGTATTAGCCCCAACGATGGTTGGGGAGGGCTTGCGGGGGGGATAGCGGGAGGGCTTAACCCCTTCATGACCGTAGCGGTATTAACTGCTACGGTCGTGAAGGGGTTAAGTGCACCCGCAACCCCCCCCCCTCCCGCAAGTCCTAAATTCACACCAAGGGCCAAATACCCCCCTCACCCATCCCCACTACACATAATAAAGCGGGCACGGTGGGTTAACCCCTTCATTGCCTTAGCGGCTATCCGTTATGGTAATTACGCAGCATTTTCAGTATTTTTAATAATATTGATCAGGAGCAGGGGGGGTCCCTGAGCATTAATTTCTGGCTCAGGGAACCCCCTGCTCACTACAATATTATTAAAATACAGTACACAAATGATGCTTCTTTACCATAGCGCATAGACGCTAAGGTAAAGAACGAGTGTTTATTTATACTGTATATTGTATGTATTTTATTGATACTGTACATGTGCAGAGGGTCTCCAGAGCAGAAGCGCACAGGTTTCAGGTCTGGGGACCCCGTGCCCCCCGAGATACAGGCCCCTTTAGGGGGTGCCGGTATCCCTCTGCTCTGCTTGGTTTACAGGCCGCGGTCACGTGATCGGGACCTTTTAAACGCAGAGGGATACCGGCACCCCCTAAAGGGGCCTGTATCTCGGGGGGCACGGGGTCCCCAGACCTAAAACCAATGCGATTCAGCTCCAGAGACCCCCTGCACATCTACACTATCAATAAAAATGTATTTCAAATGTATTTATTGTCATTTATTTATTTATTTATTTATACAGTATTTATTTATTTATTTTTTGGCGGCTGCTGTGCTGTGTGTGTATTTTTTTATTGTGGGTAGCCGGAGGGTGGGTGAATGGGGTATTAGCCCCAACGATGGTTGGGGAGGGCTTGTGGGGGGGGGGTGTGTGTAGCGGGAGGGCTTAACCCCTTCATGACCATAGCGGTATTAACTGTTACGGTCGTGAAGGGGTTAAGTGCACCCGCAAACCCCCCCCCCCCTCCCGCAAGTCCTAAACTCACACCAAGGGCCAAATACCCCCCTCACCCATCCCCACTACACACAATAAAGCGGGCACGGTGGGTTAACCCCTTCATTGCCTTAGCGGCTATCCGCTATGGTAATGACGCAGCATTTTCAGTATTTTTAATAATATTGATCAGGAGCAGGGGGGGTCCCTGAGCATTAAGTTCTTGCTCAGGGAACCCCCTGCTCACTGTACAATATTATTAAAATACCTCTCTCTGCTGCAAACACATCTCGCCCCCAGTATGTGCAGTAATTTACTGAACATGTACTGTAGAATAAATGCATAGTTTTATTTATTCGGGTTTATTACACAGTATACTGTTCGGCTGGAAAACATCAGCATACTGTACAGCACAATATTACTGTATCCATCGAAATCCCCCCATTAGCCGTTTTCTTTTCTGAGGAAAAACAAAATGAAAAGTTTTAATGTACAGTAATGGTCAGCCCCCTAAAGAAGTACCCAGCCTGCTCCACCAAAATAATACGGCAACAATACAGTACTCACCATACTTTATTACTGAATGTCCCATTCAGCTTGCGCCGGCGCCGGGCCACTGCCACTGCCAGTCCAGCTTTCATCATCACCCACGTCGATAGTTTGCAGAGGGACTAGCCCACCTGTAGTCAGCAGCGGGAAATCGCTTAGGTACATGCAAGCTTCATCAAAACTGGCTGCGAAATCCATCTCAGGGTTGTCACCGACGGCGGGACCATGATGATAAGCTGATGCTGGTGCTGGTTCTGGTTCTGGCGCAATGCTTGGCAGGGACTGTCGCTTCTTATTTGGTTTTAACACGACCCTTCGCCTTTTGCCGTCTCCATTATCATAGATACGGGAAAAACCCTGTGACACACACCAATACCCTCCAACAAATTGGGGCTCAATACAGTGAAAACAGGGGTCACTACATAACCTTTTCCTTATTGCCCGCTTCCACAAATGAGGAGTTGGCGAAAATCTGTAAAAGTCATAGTTTTCGATAAAATACTGATAAATTTGAACAACTGTTGCCATCTTATCCTCTGTTGCATTAATAGCGGCCCATATCAAATAAGCATAACTTCTGTCAGGTTTTTGGAACACGGGCTGCATTTGAACACTCATGTCTCTGTAGAATAGTGTAAGCGAAAATGGTCTTTGTCTTTATTTAATACAGTATGTAAAGCCTAAATTGATACACTTTTTGCAACATCTTCCTTCAGTCTCAAGGACAAGTTACAATAGCATACTGTACTGGGATAAAGTATTTTTTTTTAAATGAAACAACTTGCAAAGCCCACACATTACTTAAGTCATGAGTTTATGCCATCTGGTGGACAAGCGAAACATTGCAGCCTAATAAATTCTTTACATTATCATTTAACAGATCAGGCCCCCGTCAGCCAGGCATGAACCGTGGCTGGGAAGGCAAACGCAACGCAGCATGCAAGAGGTGAGCAGCGGCGGATTCCAGGTATCTGCCAGGTACAAACCGGGCATTTGCTCGAATAAAATGTGTCGGTGCAGTATGCCTAATATATAGCACTCCACATTATATAAATGTATAAATACATTTAATGGTAAATATGATATAAACTCCATCTCATAAATAGGAGCAAGCAATTTGCTGTTCTTTAGATATAGGTATAAGATATATTTACACCTTTTTAATTTGTTTTAATATTACTCTTATAGAATTCTTTTAAGCAATAAAATTAATTTTGACATAATAAGTTTTGTTCTAACACATAATAGTGTTAGATTATGTACTTTTCTTACATATATATATTTTTTCTTATACTTTTTCTTATATATTTTTTGTTAATATTTTTTGTTAATATTTTTTCTACATATTTTTTGTTAAACCTTAACCAAATGTGTATAATTATTTCTTTCTGTGTTTAGTTTTTTAGTTATATAATAGTAATATATTCATTTATGTATGTGTCAGATTTGTAGCTGCCTGCCTGGTGATTTTCAGTAGCCTGTATGTTTGTAAATGTTATCACACAATCTAATGTTTATATTTACATGCCCCCTAGTCAGTTGTGGACCGCTTGTCAGGTTTTTACAACTGGGGAAATTGGAGGTAGCATCTGAAACGGGGTGTAGGAGGGGATCCAACGCGGCTCTCGAAGGCGTGCTCTCAGTGGGGAGGCCGCCCTGAGAGGCATGCCGATCGTGATTGAGCACGGCTGAGGCTTGCGGGGAGTCCCAGAATGCACTGGCGCGCGGCGCATGTGCGGCGTGCACGTTTCCTATTGGTCTGACGACGCGTAATGACCTTAGAAACCGCCTAGACATGATAGGTTGCTAAGGAAAACCTCAAATCTGCTCAAGAACGTCAAGAGAGGCAGTACAACCAAAATGCACGCTTGAGGGTCTTCCAACCTGGGGACCAAGTGATGCTACTACTACCGACATCAGAGAGTAAACTCCTAGCAAAGTGGCAGGGTCCTTTCCAAGTTCTCCGCCGCACCAGGGAGGCGAACTATGAGATCTCTCAACCCGAGTCCAGGAAGGGTAAACAAATCTACCACGTAAACCTCCTGAAACCCTGTAAAAGTATGAGATCGCTGTTCATCCACCCTCGGGAAGGAGAGACAGATTTGGGTCCACAGCCTCCAAAGGGTAGAACGGACAATGACCATCAGGTTCCCATGGGAGGGCAGTTAACAACGGAACAAAGGTCAGACCTACTAGAATTATGTGACAAGTTCCCAGATGTTTTTTCTGAGCTGCCAGGGCAGACTGATTTAGTGTCCCATAGGATTGAGACAGAACCTGGCATAAAAGTATTGTCCCATCCCTATAGATTGCGAGAGGGCCGAAAAGACATGGTAGAGAGGGAGATAATAGACATGTTGGAATTGGGCGTGATCGAGGAGTCCCACAGCGAATGGTGTAGTCCTATAGTGTTGGTCCCTAAACCAGATCGGAAGGTGAGGTTTTGCATGGATCTGCGAAAGGTAAATGCTGTATACAGATTCGATGCATACCCAATGCCTAGGGTGGATGAATTGCTTGACTCTATTGGTAAAGCAGAGTATATCTCCACCCTAGATCTCACGAAAGGATATTGGCAGATACCTCTAGCGGAAGAATCCAAATAAAAAACTGCCTTCGCCACCCCTCTCGGTTTATACCAATTCGTCACTATGCCATTTGGGTTACATGGGGCTCCAGCCATGTTCCAAAGGTTAATGGACAAGGTACTACGACCCCATAGGACATATGCCGCAGCCTACTTGTATGACATTGTCATCTATAGCAGACACTGGCAGTCTCATATAAAAAGGTAAAGGGCAGTCCTAACGTCCTTAAGAGAAGCAGGGCTCACTGCAAATCCAAAAAATGTGCCCTGGGTAAATCCATTACAAAATACTTGGGCTATGCCATTGGGGGAGGGATAGTAAGGCCACTAGCTAGCAAGGTAGCCACCATAAAGGAAGTCCCCACCCCACAGACAAAGACAGAGGTCCACTCCCTTTTGGGGTTAGCAGGGTATTTCAGGCGGGTTATCCCCAATTTTTCAGAACTTTCTGCACCCCTAACAGATCTGACAAAAAAGAGTGCCCCGACCCAAGTTAAATGGTCTTGGGAGTGCCAAGACGCCTTTGACATGCTAAAAAAGTGCCTGTAAGAGGGCCCCGCTCTTCGGAGCCCAGATTTTAAAGAGCCCTTCATCACCCCGACGGATGCCTCAGAGGTAGGGCTGGGAGCAGTGCTTTCCAAGCAATTTGATGGTGTTGAACACCCCATACTGTTCATCAGCCGGAAGCTGTTCCCAAGGGAAGTGAGGTTTTCCGTCATTGAGAAGGAGTGCCTCGCTGTAAAATGGGCAATTGAGGCCTTGAGACATTATGTTGCCGGAGTACACTTCACCCTGGTCACTGACCATGTGCCCTTGAAATGGTTAAACACCATGAAGGACACAAATTCAAGGTTGACCAGGTGGTATATGGCCCTCCAACCCTTCTCTTTTGATATACAGCATAGACCTGGAAAGGACAATGGAAATGCCGATTTTTTGTCAAGAGAAGGAGTGGAGGGTCGGGCTTCAGCCGTGTGGGACCCTAGCCACACACAAACAGGGGAGGTATGTGACAGGGTGAAGTCAACCCTTATCAGTTATGCCTGTGAAACATATGTCTGAGTGCTTCATCCAGCACTCAGAAGGTTAACTCAGGAGGAAGCTAGGTAATCAGGAGGTAAGCTGACACCTGATAACCAGCAAGGTATAAAAGGATGGTGTTACTGGCAGTAGCTGGCTGCCTTAGACCAGAGAACTCTGCTATGTGAGCTGCTAGCCAGACGGATTCACCAAACTAACTACTTCAACCAAAGTAAGACTTGTTCATTTGTTTTCCTGACTGCTTAAAATAAACTTACGGTTTGGTAAATGGTTTAGCCAGCCAGCCTGCTAGATAGGCCTGGAGTGTTAGTCAGTTCTCCCAATGTGGAGCAGGATTTGTTTTTGTTTAAAGGGACAGTGTACCCACATGTTATGTTATGCTGTGGAGAAATAAAGCCACTGAACGTTTTCATTATCCTGAAACTACACGTGTGGACTGTTCCCTGACCTCGGCTACAGGCTGTCCTGCCACATGCGCATACAGTTAACCCCTTCAGTCCCAAAGAGATTTAGGGTTAATCCGCCGGGTATAATGCCTTTATTAATGGCCTGATTAACCCCTATCACCACAGTTTGCATCATATTGTGAAGAAGAGGAGGGCCAAAATCAACTTCACAAAACTTGTTTGGACGGGCCCCCGCTCATCTGCTCCAGCGCCCATCAACGCTGATGCTCATACGGATTCCCCAACTTATCTGTGCCAGCACCCATCAACGCCGATGCTCGTCCGGAATCCCCAAGCTTACCTGCTCCAGCACCCATCAATGCCAATGCTCATATGGAAACACCCAGCTTACCTGCGCCAGAACCCATCAATACTCCTTGAACCAGATCCAGCTCGTTCGCCCACATGATAAATGTTTTCAGTGGTGCCGACATCCCTGACTACTCTACAGAGCAATACAGGGACCGAATGGAGGCCAAGATGGAGCGTCTTTTGGTGGCCATGGAGAATATGGATAGGTGTATAGGTGGCATGGGTGTTCGTATGGATAACATTATAACATTGAGTGGAACATAGCAGGGATCTATTCTTTTCTTGGAATCCCTGCCCCTGTATGTCCAACGAAGGAGCAGGAGGGTGGCCTGGAGGTGCATTATTCTCCCATGGAGGAACTGCATACCTCCCCCCCCCCACCCCCATGCACCCTCTCAATCCCTGGATATGAACTTAACGGTGCCAACACCAAGCACACCACAGGACCCTCCACGCTCACCCCCTCCATCTGCAAAATACATGTATGCCCTTGTGGTGGAGGAGATGACAACCCTGGTAAAGCCATGACAGGAGGAAAGCATCCTCCAAGACCATCTACCCCGCCCGCTGCCAGAAGCACCCCGAGGATTGTACAGCTCCCAGACATAATGCTGAGAGAACTGCCCCAGAGCATCCGGGATAAATTAAAAATCAGATGTGCTGATCTACCACAGAAATATGCCCAGTTCATCTTTAAACACCACGTCTGTTTTGAGCTGTCCAGCGAGTGGACCCACAATGTCAATTTTTACTGCAATAAAGACAAGAAGGCTCTTCCTGCAAATTTAAGGAGCACATATATGGAAGAAGTGAAGCGCTATTTTAATGTTACCACTGGTATTGCTAGAAACGTGATAGACCGCATCAATGGCCTTTTGAGGCTTAAAAGGGTTATTCCCTGGAGCTCCATCAAATTGTTTGATGACTGATAATGTTTTTAATGTAAATACTGTAAAAAGATAATTGATTATTTTAAATTGTTTCATTGTTTAATGTTTTTTTTTTTCAATTTTACAGTTTAACAATGGACTTTACTGGCGGCATTGTAAAATATTTTTTTCTATTTCTGTTATGTATTTTGCATGTCTGGAGCTGGGCGAAGACACCCTGAAGGAACCCTCCCCCGCACCCCATTTGTGCATGAAACTCTCACAACAATACTACTGCCAGGTAAGACAGAGTGCTCCAATCCATGCATAACAAATCCTTCCCCTCCACCCCAAACCCCACAAAACCTAATGTGCTGTAAACTTCTAGACCTACTGTACTACAGTGCAGTTGCACATGCAATGCATGCTTTGTCTCCTCCAAGCCCCCCCCCCTTAGAAAATAGAATATGCTGTTAAAAAATGGACTGCATGGTATAATATTTTTTTTCTATTTCTGTACTGCATTTTGCATGTCTGGAGCTGGGCGAAGACATCCTGCAGGAACCCCCCCCCCTCCCCTTGGTGCAGAAAACTCTCACAACAATAATGCCAGGTAAGACACAGTGCTCCAATCCCTGCATAACAATTCCCTTCCCTCCCCCCCAAATCCATGTAAACCTCTAGCAAAACCTAATTCTTATTGCTAGCATGCATCATTTGTTGTATAAAATTTGATTAGAGCTCCTTTTATCTGAGGATACACAGTAATATTTTTACCAATAGAATGTAACATTGTTGTGGCAATACTGACTTGAAAGTCTGACACTTAGACCCTCATGCAGTATAGGGCGAAAAGGCACTCTCTGCAGGGGTTTAAAATCGCCATGTTTTTTGCGTGTTTCCACCGCAGTATGCAGGAAGGCCCGAATTCGTGCGAGTAGCCGGTGGGGATACGCTCTGCCTGCCGAGAAGGGCTCCCCTGCCGAGATCTGTCTGCAGCAGAAAGAGATTTGCCTCTCTCTGCGAAATCTCGACAGAAATTATTTTTTTTAATAACATTTTTATTCATAGTTAGATGTGCAGGGGGTCTTCGGAGCTGAACCTCATTGGTTTCAGGTCTGAGGACTCCCTGCTTCCTGAGATACAGGCCCCATTATGGTGTGCTGGTATCCCTCTGCATTTAAATGTCCTGATCACGTGACCGTGGGATGTAAACAAAGCAGAAGGATACCGGCACCTCCCGATAACGGGGCCTGTATCTCAGGAAGCAGGGGATCCCCGGACCTCAAACCAATGCAGTTCTGCTCCGAGGACCCCCTGCACATCTACACTAGTGACAAAACACTGGTATCAATAAACAATAATTCATTACAGTAGTGGCAATCCGCAATGGTAATGAAGCAGCTTTAATGTATTTTTAATAATAGTGTTCGGGAGCAGGGGGTCTCCTGAGCTGAACCGCATTGATTTCAGCCTCAGGGACCCCCTGCTTCCCAAGTTACAGGCCCCGGTATGGGGCATCGGGTGCCGGTATCCCATTGTTTACATGTCACACGTCACGCCACATGGACACAATAAAGATGGCGGCGACACTGGCACCCGATGCACCATACCAGGGCCTGTAACTCAGGAAGCAGGGGGTCCCTGAGCCAGAAATTAATGCGATTCAGCTCAGGAGACCCTCTGCTCCCGCACACTATTATTAAAAATACATTAAAGCAGCTTCATTACCTTAGCAGCTATTCGCTAAGGCAGCGGTGCGCAAACAGGGGGGCGTGCCCCCTAGGGGGGGCGCAAGATTATTTAGGGGAGGCGCAGGCTGCGTGCAGGGAAGCCTGGGGGTGGGCAGAGCTGTGCATGGGTGCCAAAGTAGCTCACAAGCTCCGTGCTGCTGTTTCTGTGTGATGTTTGCCTGCAGCGGGGGCAGGGCCTTCCCTGCACACAGACAGCCCCTCCTCCTCCTGTCCCAGTTATCAGCCACATATGGGGGACTGGCACAGGCATAATAGTGAAAGTAATTGTGTCTTAATAGTGAAATTAAGAGTGTGTGTGTGTGTGTGTGTGTGTGTGTGTGTGTGTGTGTGTGTGTGTGTGTGTGTGTGTGTGTGTGTGTGTGTGTGTGTGTGTGTGTGTGTGTGTATAGAGGTGGGAGACATATTGAGGGGAGGGGGAGAGAGAGACATGGAGAGGTAGGAGACATATTGAGGGGAGGGGAAAAAGAGACATGGAGAGGTGGGAGACATATTGGGGGAGGGGGAGAGAGAGACATGGAGAGGTGGGACACATATTGGGGGAAGGGGAGAGAGAGACATGGAGAGGTGGGTGACATATTGGGGGGAGGGGGAGAGAGACATGGAGACATGGGAGACATATTGGGGGGAGGGGGAGAGAGATATGGATAGGTGGGAGACATTGGGGGGAGGGGGAGAGAAAAAGAGACATGGAGAGGTGGGAGATATATTGAGGGGAGGGGGAGGGAGAGACATGGCGAGGTGGGAGACATATTGGGGAGAGGGGGAGAGAGACACTGGGGGGAAGGTGAGAGAGAGAGAGACACTGGGGGAAGGTGAGAGAGAGAGGCACTGGGGGGAAGGTGAGAGAGACTGGGGGGAGGAGAGACACAATGGCTAAACAGAGGATGATGGTCAGGTAGAGATGGCAGAATTGAGGGGCTTGGGAGGATGAGTTTCGGGGGGCTGAGGGTTCTTCTTTGGGTCAGGGGGTCACTTCGGAGTATTCATTAGTACCCCCCTACAGCAGGGGAGATTCAGCAGTACCCCCCTTGAGTTTGGTTATGGGGGTCCCTGATCCCAGGGCTACATGTAAAACGGGAATAAATAATACATAAAACTGGTAGGTAGGAATGGATGACACCGGGGAAAGCAAATGGGAGAAGGAAAAAGGGGAGGGGAAAAAAATGGGGGTGGGAGAGGGAAGGGATGTAGCAAAGAGGTGGATGAATGCCCCCTCAAATGGATTGCCTTTGTGCACCAGAAATACATTTACTGTATTACAAGATGCCAGCAAACAATAAAATAAACAGTGATCCAATACTAGTAGACTGCTGCACGCACTCCCGCAGCCCAAGTGATTTGTGAACTTGGCTGCAGGAGATTGTAGACACGTGGCGGACGTGTCACAAAGCTGGGGTCCCTACTGCTGCGGCACAGTTTATTCGAGCATTTGCCCGTTCTGTGCCGCAGCAGTAGCCTGGCGCGCGCCCGAGAGTGACGGGCGTGCGCCGAAGCAGCGGAAGAGCGCCCTCCGATCGGGGCACTCTCCCTACCGCTGCCGGGTCCGCCGGGTCCCCCGGAACCCCCTGCCGCTGTCCCGCGATCGCGGGACACCAGGGCTCCCTCGGGGAGCCCCTGGACGCGCGTGCAGGGGGCGCACGCTCCCGAAGACGCGTGACCGCGCGTCTATGACGCGCGGCACGCCGAGGGGCGGCCACTAGCAAGCCGGGAAATCTCCCGGCTTGCGGATCTGGCCGCAGTGTAATAAACTGTGTCGCCAGTGTATTTGGCTGAATCAGCTCACGTGCGCTAACGTCATGTGATTTTGATTACATGAGGCAGGGGGACCCGAGAAATGTCATGGATAAAAAGGGGGGCTCGGCATAAAAAGTTTGCTCACCCCTGCACTAAGGCAATGAAGGGGTTAAGGCACAATAGCATGTTTAATGGGGACAATTGCCACCAATAAACATTGCAATATACAACACACACACCCCCTGTGCCCCAAAAAAACGCTATACCCCCCTAGCATACATAAACTAGCTTAATTTTTTGGGGGGATGCACTGGAATGATACTATAGGCCGGCGATAGCCCTAGGGTAGTCCCGCAGGTGTCTGGGGGTCCTTGCTTGCCTGTAGTACCAATTCTGTGCCCTAAAAAAATAATTTAAAAATACATCATTACTTTAAATAAATACAACCCCCCCACCCCTAACACATACAGTACAGTAATGGACAAATTTGCTATTATCCACATATGGATAATAATACATTTGCCCATTTCAAATACATTAAGCAGAATAAATAAAATAAATACATCTTGCTCTTTGAGGGTAAAAAAATGCACAAATACACATGCTGTGTCTGTGGCCTTATTTTCTGGACAGCTGTACTGTACAGTATTTTGTACCCTAATGTTACTGTATATTTTTATTTTCTTGTTTCCAGGAATATTGAATAAAGCGTTCTTCCAAGATCACATAATTACACACGTTGTTGAATACATTAGGAACGATTTCCCATCTGGTCACTGGTTCTTCCAGGACAATGATCTGAAACACACCGCGTCATTAGCTCACATTCTTGCCAGCAGTATAAACTGGGTTAAGACGCCAGCGGAGTAAGTTGGGTAACCATTTCTCATTGTTTTACACAGTTTATATCTCCTTACAGTAAGTAATTCACCTTTTTTCTCCCCTCCTACTTTATTCCAGATCACCAGATTTTAATCTCATCAAAATGGTATGGCATGAGTTGAAGGATTATATCAGAAAAGTGTGGAAACTGTTAAAAAGGATGAATTGGAAAAAGGGATACTGAATTTCTGGTCAACATACTCACCGTAGCCAGATGTAATAAATATATCGATCATATTGTGACTGTGTTGCCTATTGTTATACAACGTAATGGCCAAGCCTTGGGAAAGTAATAAGGCACAGGTAAGTATGATACAGGTAAGTATGGTCGTAAAAATAACCATGTCTGCATTAATTGTTTCTTTTCATTTTCAGAACTGCAGCAGTGAAAAAAGGTAAGGGGGGATATGTAAGATTATAGTACTCTGTTCATGTACAAACCAGCCTGTATCTTAAACAAACCCTCCTCTCTCCCCCCACTCCTCTCAGTAGTTACTGTATAGAAATTTGTTTGGGAAAAAATATATATAAAAACAAAAAATATTTTATAAAAATTATTATATTTTTATTGTTTAATCAATTATTTCTGTTAATAATGCACAGGTCAGTATTCATTAACCAATAAAATTCTATAGAAAAATACTATTTTCCTGCATTAAGGATTATCAAACATGTCTTCTGCCCAGCTCATGATAATCACGCTACAGTACATTTACGTGAATGACTCTGTTGGAGGCTGGGAGCGGGGGGGGTGGGGGGTTTGTGTTGTTTATAAGCTTTGAACTTCAAGTTGACTTGTTTTGTTACAGTACAATAGCAGTTTAGAAGGTTTTATCGCACTTGCGCAGCTCAGCCTATATCTCACACAACATGTAAATCTTATTACTAGTGGGGGGGGGGGGTGTTGTGTTAAGTTGTTGTTTAGTCCACCGTTTAAGAAAAGGCAAGTTTCTAAATCACAGTACTATGCCACCCACCTCATAAAGAATGTGCATGACTAGTGTGGAATTAAAAAGCAACGGTACTGCTTGATTCTCATAATATCCATAATTGTTATGCAAGCCCATGTCGATAACCCCAAAAAATATATATTTGTAAAACTTGAATCTCATAATATCCATAATTGCTATGCAATCCCATGTCGATAACCCCCAAAAATATATATTTGTAAAACTTGAATCTCATAATATCCATAATTGCTATGCAAGCCAATGTCGATAACCAAATTTTTTTAAAAAAAAATTATATATATTTTTAAAACTTGAACTAACTTCTAAATGAATGGGAAGTCATACACGCATGCGCAGGAATGTGGTGCCATGCTTGGGAAGATTCAATAGAACAGGGAAAACCCAGGCGCTCCCTCCGAAATGTATATTAAAAGGGGTGAATACAATAAGTAGTTTACAACCTTGAAATTGTTATACAAGGATCCCTCAATGTCGTCTCTCCTATGGCTCTGACCCCAATAGGATCTATCCAGGATCCTTGTTGGTACAGGGATACAGAAAGAAAGGGGGAGCACAGGAAGAGGAATAGTATAGTAATATGTATAACCTCTAATAAATGGTGGTGGGGGTAATAAAAATGGAAACACACTTACATGGCCTTGTGTAAATGCTGTCACATCAAGGTTTCTTTGTGGTCTTCTTTTTTTCTTTTTTTCTGCTATGGTAATTTTCTTTCTTCTCAGGTCCAGGTATATTCTTAGGTTCGCCGACGACTTTCCCTTCAGACATCGCCCTCTTGGCAAACAGATATATAAACAAAGTTTAAGGGAAAATACAAATAATAGTGTTGGGAGTCAAGCTATGATGTAAAGTAAAGCAGCAAATAACTGCAGTCACTCACACGGACAAGTGTGAGTGCAACCTATGGGGGAGGTATCTTTTCTTTTTTCACATATAGGGTGACCGTGTTCAGTGTCTTGTAAACACATACAGATAGTAGGAGATAAATGATAAGTATAAAAATGATACTCACACGGCCTTGTGTGAGTAAGCACACATATGGGCATCTTTTTTTAAAAAATTTCTTTTGGCTTCAATGTTGGCTTCCAGGTATAGGGAGAGTTGCAGGACGCTCCTCCCCTTTAGTAATGAGACGAGGTACAGTCTCAAATGAAGAGTACCAGTCCTTTATTTAGCATAAAAAACTATAAAATAAAACAGAAAAGATAAAAAATGAATAAAAGAATACAGCCAGTCTGTAGGATGAGTAATCGTAGGGCGCGTGGCACGCAGCTAACTGCCTCCGCGTCCGGATATGGTGCTGCGTTCCTGTTGTTCTACTCCTCGACGGTGGCTGTGATTGTCCAAAATTGCTAACAAGAAAGAGCAACGCATTTCGCCCCTTAAACTCTTAGATGCTCCGTACATATATCATTGAGGGTAAAAACTTCATTGTGAATACACTAGAGACAAGTGCCGACATAAGTACATAAATAAAGGAACATATAATGATGTCCCAATAGGAAAATAAAAAAATATGTGTAACGATATATTGGTGCTGGGTGACATGGTATAGGCATATTAATACTGCCAGAATGTCAAACATCTGTGCAGAAGTGCAAATGTGCAAAGAACTGATTACAGGTCATAATGTGACTTATAAGAAGTGTGACATGTACATATAATTGGGACAAATAAGTAAATAGATGTATGTGTGTGCCCCGACTTACAGTGGCGACCAACTTTATTCTTACTTGGCTAGCTCCGCGAATTTCGGAATATCCCGGTGATGTTCGGTTTTGTGTCGTTTTTGCCCGGGGTGTATTGCGTTATATCGCGCCCGTGATTTAAGCATTTTATTCCCGCTGGCTGCAATACTGCAATGCCGTGTAAAAACGCATGGGGGCGTTTGCGAGCTGTTGTCTTTGAAGCCGAGAAATTCATGAATTGTAATGCAGTATATACTGTATATATACAGTATATACTGTATAACAAAAACCCCTATAACCCCTAACATACACATACAGTATAGTATATGCACATCAATGATACTATAGGCCGTCCCCTGGTGAGATGTGTTTGCAGCAGAGAGAGATCCGCTGCTCTCTCTGCTGCAAACATCGGCACATTAAAAATTATTTAAAATACATTTTTATTCATAGTGTAGATGTGCAGGGGGTCTCCGGAGCTGAACCGTGTTGGTTTCACGTCGGGGGACCCCCTGCTTCCCGAGATACAGCCCCTTTATGAGGTGCCGGTATCCCTCTGCATTTAAAGGTCCCGATCACGTGATGCATGTAAACCAAGCAGAGGGATACCGGCACCTCATAAAGGGGGCTGTATCTCGGGAAGCAGGGGGTCCCCCGACCTGAAACCAACGCGGTTCAGCTCCGGAGACCCCCTGCACATCTACACTATGAATAAAAATGTATTTTAAATAATTTTTAATGTGCCGATGTATGCGCAGAGAGAGCAGCGGTTCTCTCTGCTGCAAACACATCTCGCCCCCGCCGGCCTATAGTATCATTGATGTACATACAGTATACAGTACTATATGTGTACAGTACTGTATGTTAGGGGTTATAGGGGTTGTTGTTATACAGTATATATATATATATATATATATATATAAATACTGCATTACAATTCATGAATTTATGCCATCTGGCGGACACGCGAAGCATTGCAGCCTAGTAAATCCTGAACCATTATCAATTAACACATCAACCGCGCGTCAGCAGGGCATGACCCTGGCTGGGAAAGCAAAAGGAGCGCGGCATTCTCCGGGTGAACAGCGTGACATTCCAGGAACCAGCCAGGGACAAACCGGTGATTTGTAAGAATAAAGTCTGCCGCAACAGTAGACACACATTCAAAAGTAAACACATACAATTGTGATATCAGTGTTCAAAGATTTCCAAGGTGTATGCCAATCATAATACTGGCATATTTCAATGAATAAAGTGGGTATCCCTATGTGAGTCCTATAAAGGTGTGTAAATACACGTGTAATGTGGTATACTTTTTACCTTTATGTAAACCATGGTATAATTATAACCATTAAGGTAGATGAATCGATTAAAACATATAAAGACATAATAAAACAATATATTAATAAAATTGATTGATTAATATACAATGATATTGAAATATGCACATATATATGCAAGAACTATGAATTACGCACAATATGTGCACATATCCAAAATAGTTTATATGTAAAGTGCTATATAATCGATCAGAGTGTATATTTTTTCAGAGTATCATGTGATATAGTAGTCTGTGCATTAAAATAATCGGGCAGGATATAGTGCCATTTAGAAAATAAAAAACATAGCTAATTTTATATAAGTATTCAGAAGTTTAGAAAATGCTTTTAGTTATCAGAACATACAAAAAATGCAAAAAATCTTCTGACAACATATATGATTTTCAGTATGGACATGAATCTGAAAAGAATCAGAAAGGGTAAGAGTAAATAGACATATATTTTATAATAGAGACATATTGTAATATGAACTATAAACATGTCTAGAAAATACCAACTTTTTCTGTCGGGGTTGGTAAAATAATTATGTAGTAATAATGTCTGGAAAAGAGAGAGGAGGGGGAGGGGGGAGGGGATGGCACAAGGCTGGGAGCTGTGAGGCGAAGAGTACTGGAAACAATATGAATGCCCCCAGATATATATCTATATTCATACCTCTGGGGGTCAAGGTTTTAAGTTTATATATCCAGTACGTTTCTCTTTGGCATAGTCTTTGGAATCTGTCTCCGCCTCTCCAGTGTGGATCTACTCTCTCGATCCCCTTAAAACTGAGACTCTCCGGGTTTCCTTCGTGGAATAGACTAAAATGTCTTGAGACACTGTGTGTTAATACGTCTCACCGAACCCGGAAACCGGAACTGACGTTATCGCTCACAGGGGCTCCAAACGCTTGTGGATCTCACTGGTCAGCGTCACTCTACGCGTTTCACCGCACTCGGTTTCTTCAGGACTCCACGCACCAGTGACATGCACGCCGAGACACAGGGGAGGCAGAGTACACACGCTCCACTTGCCGAGATCCAGTTCGCAGGATCTATATGCTTGATTATTTTTATTACCATGTGAGTGTATCCCTTACCACTTACCTTTTATAAATTGTCATACAGTCTGCACTATGTCCGTTTCCTTTGTCACCTATTAAGGTCTCCTGAAGCTCCTTGTGATTACCTTTCCTGGTGGGCTGTGATTCAAAGATACCTTTATGTGATCACTACTCACTTTACACTTGTGAGTACAATGCACACAGATTCCTGTATATACATCATTTCTCTAATTATCACGTATATTTTTCTGTTTTTCATGGTTTGCGCTTCCCGATGATCTACACCTCTTCACCGCTACATAGATGACATATTATTTCTATGGAAAGGGAATGAAGAGACATTAAAATAATTTATTGAATACTGTAGATCAACAACAACCAGGTCAATCTAGTATTCACATCAGAATATAGCAGAGAAGCTATACATTTCCATGACCTCACCATATATGTCGAGAATAAAGAAATCAAAACCAAAACTTTCTTTAAACATACAGATGCGAATAACTTTCTATTAACTTCAAGTTGCCATCATCCAAGATGGCTTACCAATATCCCCTTAGGCCAATTTAGGAGGATAAAGAGAAATTTTACAGATATGCAGGTTTTTAAAGAACAAACGCATAACTTAAAGGATAGATTTTTAGAACGAGGCTACAAGCCACAACTGATAAACGCAGCAAAGATAAAACCAACCTGATCCCAAGAGAGGATCTGCTTAAACCATCAACGAAAAAAAAATACACTACTTTCACGTCAGCGTTCATTACTACATATAGCACAGACGCTGCCAAGGTGAAAGACATTATACAAAAACATTGGCATGTAGTACAGTTAGATCCCATTCTAAAGGGACATATCCCCCCAGTACCAAAGGTTATCTACAGTATAGAAAAGCTCCCTGCATTAAGTCACAGTTGGCACCTAGTACATTTAGGAGAGAACAATCAAAATTTGCTACCCCCCCTATAGGCTTTTTTAATTGTATTAGCTGCAAAGCGTGCAAACAAACGATGAAAGGAGAGAAAGCAGTTTTCAGCTCTAACGTAACTAAGGAAAAATGTAAAATTAAAAATGCGATCAGCTGCCGTACAGACTTTGTTGTATACCTGCTTGCTTGCCCGTGTGGTCTCCAATATGTGGGGCGTACCTCGAGACCTTTGAGGGTACGCATTTTGGAGCACATGGGTAACATACGCAAGCAGGTATTAACACACAGTGTCTCAAGACATTTAATTTCTATTCTACGAAGGAAACCCGGAGAGTCTCAGTTTTAAGGGGATCGAGAGAGTAGATCCACACTGGAGAGGTGGAGACAGATTCCAAAGACTATGCCAAAAAGAAACGTACTGGATCTATAAACTTAAAACCTTGACCCCCAGAGGTATGAATATAGATATATATCTGGGGGCATTCAAATAGTTTCCAGTACTCTTCGCCTCACAGCTACCAGCCTTGTGCCATCCCTTCCCCCCTCCCCCTCCTCTCTTTTTCCCAGACATTATTACTGCCTAATTATTTTACCAGTCAGTGGGGGACGGGGGGGGGGGTGAGGGGTAGGGAGGGAAGAATCCTGCTCAGCTCAAAATAGACTTTCTAGGGAGGTGCTATCAGGGTGAAACTTAGCGTATAGGAGGAGAGAGAAAGAACCCTATGTGATGCACTCAGCCCTACTAATAAAAATAATAAACTTTTATTTATTGAAAAATGCAAACATAACAAATATATTTAAAACCTAAAAAGTGTACTGTGCAGTTCTAATGTGCGTTCACTCTGAATGACCAGATAGTGTCATAGCTCGTGTGATGCACAGTAGATAAGAGAGACTGTAGATTCTCACAATACTAGTGTGTGAATATAGTGGATGCACAATGTATATGACCCTGTGGGGGAAACAACTGATGTGCACTCTACACAGGTGTTATAATACACAGGCACTGGGAGCATTAGTAATGCATTGGTGGTGCAACTCTGTGTTACAAAGCTGCAGGCAGGTGCATAATACTGCTGCATACACAGGGAGCCAAATGCAAACCCAGATAGGGAAAAGACCCCCCTGATGACAAATCAATGGGAGCGCTGCTAGGAGGTGGGTGCAGGTAAGTATACCCCGTTATTAGCCTCATGAGAGTACTCCAGACTAATAGCCAGGACTCACACTTTTGTCAGCTCCTTCCAGAGGGGGGGGGAGAGATGTTGTCGCAACCCTGCTGTATATATACTTAGGTCTAGCCAGTGCCAGCAGAGGCTCTCATATGCCTAGTTTCTAGCTAGTGGCATCCACATCTGTGGCCCACATCAAAGTTTAAAGCTAATCTACAGGACATGAACAAACTCCTATGAGTTTGACACTGCAGCAGTACAGCCGGCGTCGCTATGACGTATATATCTGGGGGCATTCATATAGTTTCCAGTACTCTTCGCCTCACAGCTACCAGCCTTGTGCCATCCCTTCCCCCCTCCCCCTCCTCTCTTTTTCCCAGACATTATTACTGCCTAATTATTTTACCAACCCCGACAGAAAAAGTTGGGATTTTCTAGACATGTTTATAGTTCATATTACAATATGTCTCTATTATAAATATATGTCTATTTACTCTTACCCTTTCTGATTCTTTTCAGATTCATGTCCATACTGAAAACCATATATGTTGTCTGAAGATTTTTTGTATTTTTTGTATGTTCTGATAACTAAAAGCATTTTCTAAACTTCTGAATACTTATATATATTAGCTATGTTTTTTATTTTCTAAATGGCACAATATCCTGCCCGATTATTTTAATGCACAGACTACTATATCACATGATACTCTGAAAAAATATACACTCTGATCAATTATATAGCACTTTACATATAAACTATTTTGGATATGTGCACATATTGTGCGTAATTCATAGTTCTTGCATATATATGTGCATATTTCAATATCATTGTATATTAATCAATTTTATTAATATATTGTTTTATTATGTCTTTATATGTTTTAATCGATTCATCTACCTTAATGGTTATAATTATACCATGGTTTACATAAAGGTAAAAAGTATACCACATTACACGTGTATTTACACACCTTTATAGGACTCACATAGGGATACCCACTTTATTCATTGAAATATGCCAGTATTATGTTTGGCATACACCTTGGAAATCTTTGAACACTGATATCACAATTGTATGTTTTTACTTTTGAATGTGTGTCTAAGTCGGTGCACACACATACATCTATTCACTTATTTGTCCCAATTATATGTACATGTCACACTTCTTATAAGTCACATTATAACCTGTAATCAGTTCTTTGCACATTTGCACTACTGCACAGATGTTTAACATTCTGGCAGTATTAATATGCCTATACCATGTCACCCAGCACCAATATATCGTTACACATATTTTTTTATTTTCCTATTGGGACATCATTATATGTTCCTTTATTTATGTACTTATGTCGGCACTTGTCTCTAGTGTATTCACAATGAAGTTTTTACCCTCAATGACATATGTACGGAGCATCTAAGATTTTTAATTTATTAATCAAGATCAATTACACTTACAAGATAGGGGATTGGCTACCAGTAGCATATATACCGGTATCAGCATTATCCCCCCATCTACGGAGCCTGAGGAAGCCCACAAAGGGGCGAAACGCGTTGCTCTTTCTTGTTAGCAATTTTGGACAATCACAGCCACCGTCGAGGAGTAGGACAACAGGAATGCAGCACCATATCCGGACGCGGAGGCAGTTAGCTGCGTGCCACGCGCCCTATGATTACTCATCCTACAGACTGGCTGTATTCTTTTATTCATTTTTTATCTTTTCTGTTTTATTTTAGTGTTTTTTATGCTTGATAAAGGACTGGTACTCTTCATTTGAGACTGTACCTCGCCTCATTACTAAAGGGGAGGAGCGTCCTGCCACTCTCCCTATACCTTGAAGCCAACATAAGTTTTTTTTAAAAAGATACCCATAAGTGTGCTTACTCACACAATGCTGTGTGAGTATCATTTTTATACTTATCATTTATCTCCTACTATTTGTATGTGTTTACATGACACTGAACACTGTCACCCTCCATGTGAAAAAAGAAAAGATACCTCCCCCATAGGTTGCACTCACACTTGTCTGTGTGAGTGACTGCAGTTATTTGCTACTTTACTTTACATCATAGCTTGACACCCAACACTATTATTTGTATTTTCCCTTAAACTTTGTTTATATATCTGTTTGCCTTGAGGGCAACGTCTGAATGGAAAGTCGTCGGCGAACCTAAGAATATACCTGGACCTGAGAAGAAAGAAAATCACCATAGCAGAAAAAAAGAAAAAAAGAAGACCACAAAGAAACCTTGATGTGACAGCATTTACACAAGGCCACGTAAGTGTGTTTCCATTTTTATTACCCCCACCACCATTTATTAGAGGTTATACATATATTAGTCCCTGAAGAAGCTCCTTTGCTGGAGGGAAACGCGCGTTGGACGTGCAATGTTGTCAGTCTCCTACTTGGAGCTGTTTTTAATGTAGTTTTGTTAGGTTCCTGTCTCAGTATGTTTAGATCACAGTACTTGGCGAAATTAGTCTAGTTTGTGCAGTCAGCGAGCACTGTGACCATTCCTCCTACCCCCTTGTGTATGCATATGCTGTGAATCCATCAACACTGGGGCTCTGAGTGCTAATCCCTGTATTCACAGGTTATGCACTTCGAGTGACAGATCCCATTACGGAATTATTTAATTATATGTTCATTTTAGGAGGTCTGGATATCACTATATATTTTTTTCAATCACTTTATTGATCTCGCTGACTATCATATTGTTACCATCTGTTCCAACAGCTGATACAGAGGGGTAATACCCTGACCTATTGCATCATATGCCTTTAATCCACCATCAATAGTTGATTAATTGGGTTATTATTATATACACTATATGACATAGATGCACGAGATATATATTTAATATTCAATTTAATTTATTTTTAACTCACGTTACACCTATCCTTGGTAATATATGTTTTACATCAATTTATTAAAAGTTACATTTTATACCTGTGGTGTGCAGTTTAGTGAATTCTTTTAGGGGCACAGTCAATTTGTGTTCCTCTTCCCCCCTTTTCTGTTATACATATTACTATACTATTCCTCTACCTGTGCTCCCCCTTTCTTTCTGTATCCCTCTGGAAGATTCAAGCCAGAAAGCCATCCATTACATATGAATGGTGTGGGAGAGGAGTACAGTAGATAAGAAGTTGAAATCCTTGAGCTTTGTGTGTGTGCGGGGGCGAGAGCGCTGTATGATGGATTATCAGTTCAAATAAATATTTTCAAAAGGCCATCATAATGTTTAATGCGCAGAAATGTGATACTGTAACACGCCTATGCGTTTCTCACTGCTCTGTGTATAATACAGATACAGTACACACGCTGCTCTGTGTATAATACAGATACAGTACACACGCTGCTCTGTTTATAATACAGACATTGAATTGCTATTGGATTTTTATGGCAACAACTCGCGATTGCCCACTTGAGTTTCTCGACGGTATTGCAGACAATGCTAAAATGCCCTTTTCTGATCCGGACAAAACGATAAACAAGCCGCGTGTTTAAGTCGGCACAATTCAAATAAATTGCGCGCCATCGCATGGGTATTCTGATCTACACACCGCGTTAAATGTTCGAATAACGGCCGCTCCATCAGTAGCGCCAAAAGTGTTCTCAGCGCTTCACAAAGAATACGGTAGAGAGAATTATAATAAAAGCAGTTTAATAAACAGTTTATTTTAGAGAAATGTTTTAGCCTACTGTAACAAATTGTTATGTTTTCCTTTACACTGTAGAGCGACAACGCTTCTGGTTGACCAAATAAGTGAAGAGAATGATGAGATGTGTGTCACAAGGGTCAAGAACGCTGTTGAGAAAATTCACAATATAACCGCATCTGAGACCAGCATCAGGCAGATGAGACGCAAATTGGGGTGGAAATATGGACGTGTAAGGTTAGTACTGGACAGTACAGTATTTAAAAGTGTGGTTTAACTGTATAGAACCTCTAAAATTATTCCTTGTCATTACAGAGAGTATCCTATGATAAGGGAAGCCAACAAGATCAAAAGAGTTGACCAGGCACGGGCATGGATCGGAAGTTCAAATTCCAGATCGCCAGCTTTGAATCCCATCAAATTGGTATGGCACCAGCTCAAGGATCATATCAGAAAAGTGGTGAAACCGTCAAAAAAGGATGAATTGGCAAAAGGCATACTGAGTTTTTGGAGCAACATATTCACCGTAGAGAGATGTAATAAATATATACATCATATTGCGAACGTGTTGCCCATTCTTTTACAGCATAATGGGCAGGCAACAGGAAGGTAGTAAGGTACTGTAAGTGCAGGTACAGCAAGTATGATACAGGTAAGTATGGCACTCAAAATAACTATTTTAACCTTTTAATGTCAGCCCTTTTTCTCCACTTTCCACTGTACAGTATTAAATCCTGTACAGGATGTGTCTAACCTACAGTAGTAAATGTTTTTATTTAAAAAAAAAAGATTGTTTTAAATGGTTTCAACTTGTTATAGTTATACAGTAGTTATAATGAAGTATAGAGTTACAGTATATACTGTACAGTATACTGTAGTTATACAGTTATACTGTACAGTATATAGTATAACAGTAGTTTCTGTATAGTACAATATAGTGATATATGCAATGCCTTAAATGCAATTTACTGCGCTCATTTTTTCTTTTCTTTTCAGAGTTGATGCACTAAAAAAGGAAGAGGGGGGGGCATGTGTAAATGTATTGTACTGTGTGTATATTGTAGTAGTATTTAATTTACACAAACCTCCCCTCTCTCAATGACAAAAGAACTAAGAACTACAGCATTCAATGCAGCTGTTACGAAGAAGATAAAGATTGTAAATTTGTATTATTCATAATTAATTTTATTTTTCATTCTTCCATGATTATCTAGATAAAATTAAAAAAAAATCTTCTTTAAATTCACGAGAATCATTGAAACACCCCATCCACCAAAGAAAAAGAAAGAATGGCAAAAATTGTTAACTTATCAAAAACATGATTCAGATTATGGTTTATTTAAATCAGTCCTTCAAAAAGGGATATCTCGGTTTTTTTTTAAACTTGAAATTCACTTTGAATGTGTGGGGGATTATCCAAGAAGGGCTTATCACAGATGAAGCATTTCAATTCACGTTGGTTTGTTTGTAAAGCTTTGTGTGTGAAGTGGTATGGGGGAGTGGTGCTACAGTAGCAGTGTGTGTGGGATTAGTGGTTCAGAGAAATCTTTTAACCATCTGTTTAACTCATGCCATGTCGAGAAAAAAAAAAGGAATGTCTGTTATCGCACATGCACATGCGTGTTTGAGAACGAGGGGGACAACACGGCTCAACAGTCTCAATATATTTTCATGAATGGCTCTGTCTGGGGGGGGAAGTGTGGATAAGCATTTCTATTCATGTTTGTTTGTTTGTAAGGCTTTGTGTGGGAGGTGGGGGGGGGGAAGGTGCTACAGTTACCACCGGCCCTTAAATTAAAACTGACAGAAGAATTACAGTACAGTATGCAATGCAGTCATTACGAAGAAGATAAAGATTGTAAATTTGTATTATTCTAATAAATGTCTTTCCCAGTGTAATCGTCATCTTCAATTGACACTAATGTCACAATGGGTAACCACATGTAATGTATCACAACACACAAATATAGAATGGCAAAAATTGTTAAGCCTATGTCGAGAAAAAAAAGGGAAGTCTCTTTTTTTATCAGACTTGAAATTCACATACACGCATGCGCCTAAATGTGATGATATGCATATGCATTTCAACAAGGTTCCAATGAGACATACACACATGCGTCTAAATGTGATGACACGCATATGCGTTTCAACAAGGTTCCAATGAGACATACACGCATGCGCCTAAATGTGATGACATGCAAATGCGTTTCAACAAGGTTCCAATGAGACACATATACGCATGCGCATAAAATAAAAACAGCATGAAAAGAAGAGCAAGCCTAGTAAAAGTATTGATTAATAAATAATACATATAGAAATGTGATGACATGCATATGCGTTACAACAAGGTTCCAATTAGACATACTGTACACGCATGAGAGGAAATAATATTTTACATTCGGAAGAAGACGCGACGTTGTATTTTTGTATTACTTCTTTTCCCTTTATTATCCTGTATTAAGTATGTGTCCACATATTTTTAATCTGTGTATGGCTAAGGAGCCTCAGACTATACAGTATGAACTCGTAACGTTAATCTCTGCTTCAAATGTAAATCTTCAAATTACAATTACTGTACACACACACACAGACTTTCAGAACTGTACGGCTGTACTGTGTAGGTTGAATTGCTATTAGATTTTTAAGACAATAACTCGCGATTGCCCTCTTGCGTTACTAGATGGTATTGCAGACAACGCTAAAATGCAATTTTCTGCACCCGACAGAAACCCGAGTCAATGGTGGTACGGTTGGAAAACATCACACGCCATGACAGGGTTATTCCGAGCAGTACACCGGGAATAGTTTTAGAATAAAGGCTGCTGCCACTGTACATGATGCAATTAATCTGTGCATCATGTAACACTATGCCAAATTAATGTTTAAAATAAAAGAAACAATTACAAACAAGATACAATGCTATCCAAACTATCAAATAAAAACAAAGCAAGAAGTAAACAGAAAAAAATTAACATCAATTAATCCAATCAAAAATCAATTACAATCCAATCCAAATCAATTACACAATTCCCTATTCAATTCTTAAAACCAAACCATTGGGAAAACATTTCAAGTTCAAAGTAAACACCATCATCCAAAATCTAACTAGCAAAAATAAGCCACTATTAAAAAGGAAGCCCCCTCCTAAATAAACTATTGCAAACACCACCAAAAATTAAATCTAACTAAATAAAAATTACATTACACACACATTTCTAAACAATAAAAATTATATCACATGAAAATTTTTTTTTTGAAATCTTTTAAAGTCAAATAAAATACATTTGTTTAGTTTCCTTACCTTTAGATGACCTCACTCACCGAATCCCGGGGACACCGCATGCTCTCGAACCAATTAGCGCAACCGGAACTGGTAACCCAAACCCCCCCCCCCAAAAAAAACCTCAAGTCTTTTTCTTCTTTCCTTCTATTTGTAATCAATACCTTCACTCTCTGGGGTCTTCAGGGTCTTCTTTCTCATCTGTTGTCTTCATCTGTATCTTCTTGATCTTCTTTACCTTCTTCTGGAATGCCCTGGTCCTCTTCTTGGAGGAGGAGGTCCCCTCCCCTCGGCGTCTGGCTCAAAAATGAGACGACATTTTCGTCATATGGTTCCCACGGTCCTGATTGGGCTGGGAAAACCATGTGAGTTTCAATGTATTCTTTTTGGGGGGGTGACGTCATTTAAAGGGAATGAAGCCAGCCAATCAGAATGGCTGTGCTTCATTTGCCTTTAAGATGATGTCATCCAAAGCAAGATGGCAGCCGTCACATAGTACTTTTGCCAATGAGGGCGTGGGAACTAAAATCCCACTCTGATTGGCTGTAGTTAATCATGTGACAGAGGCTTGGGGGAGAAAGGACGTGACATCATGCAAAGGAAGTCACATGGTACGTGAGCCAATCAGAGCGTGAAACCTAAATCCTCCATCTCAAACTCACAGAAGGCTAGAATTGTTCAAGGAGACCATATCTGGTTGCAGAAGATTATAGAAGAATAAATAAGATGAAGAAAGCAGAAAAGAGGATCCAGGGTTTCGGATCAAGTTGAGGATCCACCATCACAAGCCCATGGATGGGGCCAGATTACAAATAGATAGTAATAGATAGTATTGTAAAGTTACACTCCATTACTTGAATGATACCTGTTCTCACCTCACTGAAATCCCTAGGCAGGGTGATTTCTAGAGTAGCCATGCCTGGTCTGGCTACCAGTCTGCCCTCCCTGACATGCAAGACCTGGTAACTGCAGGCAGTGTCAGGCCCAATCTTGGGTTTTCCCCACTCAAGCAGCTTCCTTGAGTGACAGGGGTGGAGGTGGAACAAGGTATGTGTTCTGCTCCATCCTGGGCTCAGAACTTGTACCTTCCCCCTCTGTACTAGGAAAGCTGCAACCCTAAGTTGTGTTAGTGTTGTCTCGCCCTCTGGGGTGGGACAATATCCTCAGTCCCCATCAAGTGGGTTGTTGCAAAGCAAAGGCAGCTGGAAAGGCCTCAAGCCTCAAAGCTGACCCAGACACCATCCAGAGATTTGGGACCTGAGAGAAATCTGTTTCCAGTATAGAAATATATACTGTATGCGGTATGGCTGAATAAATATGTTCCTGTTCAATTACACTCCTGGCAGTCTGCACTCTATCAGGGGGGTTATGTGATAGTTCTTCTGCAGGGCCTGCCTCCAGCACTCCTGGAGTCTGCTGAAGATAGAGGCACTGACATTCAGAGAAGGAACCTCAAAAGCCTCAAAAGCTTCAAACGCATGTCCTGATTCAGCAATAACATCGGTGGAACCTCAGACCTCCTGTGAATCAGCAGGTATTTAGCACCACTACACACGTGGTAGCGACATCATCTCCCATAGGGTGGGGTAAAGAGGGCTACACTGGCATGAGACATTATACCCTATCACCTCTCATAGAACCAAGGAGATTCTTACCCCCTATTAACTCTAAGGTCATATTCCAGGGCCTTTGCTTAAGGAACCTCTTTGAGAGTTCCTGTCCATTCCCTCTTGTGAGTGAAAAATGCTCATGGCCACATTGAGGGGCCCTATCTTTAGGAGTTGCACTTCCCCAACTGGAAAACAACAAAAGTGATCCTAACACGTGTAGTTATAGACTAACAAGACTTACATTATTTACAATGAGATCCCCCATCTAGGTCTCCTCCTGAGATCTGAACTAGAATATTCCATCCCCAATATAAATACACCATCACTATGACTAATAGGGGAGGGGTTTGGATTCTGCAAAGTATCTTTATTTAGTGACATAACTAGGCACTTTCTAGAAGGTGTGTGTGGCAGATTTCTGCCCAGCAACTCAATGTTATGTGATTAACACTGTAGTTACGGTACCTACAGTGGCAGCCGATCTGAGTCTAAATCAGCTAGATCCGCGGCTCTCAGATTATCCCAGGTTAGGTGCGTTTTTTTGTTGTTTTTTTGTGCCTTTTGAAATTAAAGTATGTCTTTAGCTTTGAACTTCATGCAGCTGTACCCTGTAGCCCCCTCCCCCACGAACGCTAGCTCAAGGATTTAAAATTCCACGGAGTCGTTAATTTTCTGAATCTTGCCATTGTGTTCTTAATCCGTCCATAGCCAAGCTACAAAGCCTCACTGCACCTGCGTGTAATCCTTTTAGAGATGGGAGCTAGCTGCTTACTGCGCATGAGTCACCCAACCCCCCCTCTCCACAGAGTCGTTAATTTACTGAATCTTGCCATTGTGTACTGAATCCGTCCATAGCCAAGCTACAAAGCCTCACTACGCCTGCGTGTAATTCTCTTTGAGATGGGAGCTGCTTACTGCGCATGAGTCACCCAACCCCCCCCTCTCCAGAGTCGTTAATTTACTGAATCTTGCCATTGTGTTCTGAATCCGTCCATAGCCGAGCTACAAAGCCTCACTGCGCATGCGTGTAATTCTATTTGAGATGGGAATTTTGAGGCTTTGTTTATGGCAACGCTTTGGAAAATCCCTTCTCGAATTTGATTTGCACAGAGCATCACCTCTCTGTGTGCCGGTGTGTAATCCTCTTTCGGATGGGAGCTAGTTGATTCCTGCTCATGCGCCTGTAACTGCACCCACCACTGCTTGCTTGAGTGCCCCCCAAAATGTTTTTAATTATGATTTATTAACTGTTATTTTATCCACAAGCCTGCAAAAACAATCTTGATATTACGATATTAAATCTGTGTGTTTGCCTGCACATGGTTGATTTGTGTGCTTTTTATGTACTGTATTTGGGGGGTGTAGGGATCAAATTACAGTATTATGATGAACTGCCTTTTGAAATTACTGTACTGTACTCTACGTAATTTCTTTGAACTGCTGCACAACTAATCCTTCATCCCTCCCCCACGCACACACAAACTCTTATCGACTGACACCTCCACAGAGTCATTCATTTTCTGAAGTTAGTTAGTCATTGTGTTTTTAATCCGTCCCTAGCCGAGCGTCAATCGCCTCACTGCGCCTGGGTGCACTCTAATCCTTTTAGAGATGGGAGCTTGCTGCTTACTGCGCATTAGTTACCCAACCCCCTCTCTCCACAGAGTCATTAATTTTCTGAATATTGCCATTGTGTTCTTAATCCGTCCATAGCCGAGCTACAAAGCCTCAGTGCGCCTGTGTGTAATCACCCCCCCCCCAACCCTTTGAGGCTTTGTTTACGGTAACGCTTTGGAAAATCCCTTCTCGATTTTGAAATGTAAATCCGATTTGCACAGCATTGTGAGAATTGAGAGTTAAAAAAACCATTAACTTATTTATGTTGTTATGTCATTCATTCTTATTCATTGGTGTACTGTGGTTGTTGTCAATGATTATGACTAGCAGGAATGTGAATAAATATTTATTTTATTTTATCAGGAACCAAAAAATACAAATATAAAAATAATCATGAATAACACATAATGCAGTCTTTATTAAGTTCTTTTGGAAGATTGAAATTGGATAAACATTTAGAAAACATTTGTAAAACATGGGGAAACATGAATAATGCACATTTAAAAAACAATTATTTAATAATATATACTGTAATGTATAACATATATATATATATATATATATATATATATATATATTTTTTTTTTTTTTTTTTTTTTTTTTTTTCAGTCTTTATCTTGTTCCTCATTCTGTGTACAGTACAGTAGTTCATTGAGAGAGGAGAGGTTTTGTGTACATCATTACTGCTGTTTATATACTGTACATTTTAATGTACAAACAGATTAGACCGGACACAACACCCCACCTCCCCCCAGACCACCCTTTTTTCCTGAAACGTCAAGAAAACAAAAAATGAGTGCAGTTATATGCGTACTGTAGATGGCTGGTGCTGCTTTCTCTGGAAAGAAAAAAATTGAGCAGTTAGTAGGCAGTTACAGTACTACTGTCAAACTAGTCTATACTGGAACTACTGTATACTCTGACTACTTTTAAATACTATGTAACCAGATGGCTGGTGCTGCTCTCTGTGTAAAGAAAAAACTGTACTTACTGTACCGTATACTCTGACTATTAGGAATGAAAAATTCTGTGCCATACTTACCTGTATCATACTGTACTTACAATACTACAGCACAGTACTACTTTCCTGATGCTTGCCCATTACGCGCGATCACAATGGGCAACACAGTGGCAATATGGTCTATATATTTATTGCAGCTTTCCGCGGTGAGTACATCGTTCCAAAAACTCATTATGCCTTTCAACAACTCGTCCTTTTTGGAGGGTTTCGCCACTTTCCGGATATGGTCCTTCAGCTGATGCCAGACCATTTCGATCGGATTGAAGTTTGGTGATCTGTCATTGGAAAAAAGGAGAAATAGTTTAAGAGATACAGTACACAGTAAAAACAGTGTGAAAAAAATGAGACATGGTTACCGCACTTACTCCGTTGGCGTCTTCACCCAGTTGATACCGGGAACTCGCGTGTGATGTATTGCACTATATATTTTACCTTCAAAGATGACAATACATCCTGGTCCACGCCTAGAGATGGCACCCCACACATGCAGCTTCACGGGGTGTTTTGGCTGCGGCTTCAAAGATATGCGGCCTTTTTTGTGGAATGCAAATCTTGCAAATCTCTCCAGCGACACAGTAGACTCGTCAGTGAAGATGCAATCCTGGAAAGTTTCCCCACTGTCGATCCATGCCTGGGCCTGGACCACTCTTTTGATTTTGTTTGCGTCCCTTATCATGGGGTACGCTCTGTAATGACAAGGAATAAATAATTTTAGCGGTACAGTACAGTTTCCTAAACAACACTTTTACCTCCTGTACTGTCCAGTACTAACCTCACACGTCCATATTTCCATCCAATGCTGCGTCTTATCTTCTTTATACTGGTCTCGGATACAGTGACATTGTGATTTGCCTGCAGAGTGTATTTGACCCTTAATGCACTCTTCTCATCATTCGCCTCACTCATTTTGTCCACCAGAAGAGTTGTCTCCCTACAATGTAAAGAAAAACAATCCGGTAAGTAAAAATATTAGAGACTGTTGTAATATAAATATAAATATACAAAATATATATACTGTTGTAATATAAATATACAAAATATATATACTGTTGTAATATAAATATAAATATACTATATATATATATATATATATATATATATATATATATATATATATATATATATATATATATATATATATATATATAACAAAGAAAAAACCTGCGCCTCTAAGGAACATACACAAATGATATATATATGCTGTGGCAATATTGATGTAAATATTAATAAATCCCTCAATTACATAAGCAATATATATATAACATGGAATTATGTGGACCTAAAACAATAAATCAGGCCCACATGGACATGAACAACATTATGTAAAAAAAGCAAAAAAGGATAAACCAGTCCTCAAATAGTCCTATGAATGATATAGGTGCTGGTATGCAGGGTCTCCGGCGGCTCTCAGTATGGACCAACCACGTCCACAAGATATCTAAAAAGGAAAAAAGAGGAGAGAGCGCACGCCCATAGCGTATAAAAGTTTTAATGAGGGGGAAGGGGGAGAGAGGGGGGGTAAAAAACGCACTTACAAAAATGCAATAAAATCAAGCATATGTGATATATATAATCACAACCATCCGGTTTAACTGTAGACTCTTGGGGCAGTCCCAGGCTCCGTTGGTGAGGGAGCAACGTCACAGCAGATTCCCAGGGCTGGTATACACCATCCGGTCAAGCTGCAGACTCTTGGGGCCGTCCCAGGCTCCGTTGACAAAGGAGCACCGTCCCAGCAGATTCCCAAGGCAGGTGTGCTATGGATTAGTCCAAGAAAGAAGTCCCGTAATGATGATGCCTGTAGCACTCGCGCCTGGATCAATTCGCTCCAGCGCTTGGTGTAGACTTCAATGTCAGTGCGTCTGACGTCACGACGCTCCCTGACGCGTTTCGTCAGTCACGGCTAACTTTCTCAAAGGGATATCATGAGAGGGGGAGGTCCGGTATTATATATGCAACCTCATATTGGTAATTCAAAGAAATCCCCACCCCTATTCAGCTGCAATCGTTTTTCGTGCTACTACACAATTATACACACATATTACATGTAATACAGATATTTAACCCTAAAAGGATTGGAGGAGATAATTGGAGTAAGAGCAAGATTTGACACTCTAAATACTAGTCCAATTCCCAATGCACTTTGAATAAATGGCACATAATATAAATATATATATATATATATACAAGATCACTATCTGAAAACATCCATAAATGTATATTATATGTATATTGCCCATGGACTAGTATGACATTGTTCATAATCGACAGAAAAAAATCCTAAGGGGATCAAACCAAAGTGAAAGCATTCAGCCTGCATGTGAATCAAGACCTCATCAGCCAATAATACATTAATGTATATATGGGATATATTGTAATTCCCCATAGGATGCATCAGTTAAATGATACTCAACCCCACCTAATATATAGAGAGGGATGACTCACATATAGGCTAATACTATATGTTGTTACTGATTGATATAAAAAACAGGAGACCACACAACATAATATACAATATAGAAAAAATGCAATAATGTATACATATACAAACATAAACAGTCAAGTGTGAATATTACACCCTGATGGGTGTATGGATATTATATAATTAAATATAGACAATAAATCATGTGATCCTAATTTGAAAAAACTGATAACAGATTAGGAATATTTTGAAAATTTTGAAAACACCAGTCTGGAGTCTGTATGCCACAAACAAGGCAAGGACCCGGGGAGCTATTTTACAATGTGGGTGCATTATTTTGAATGATTTTAATATTAAGTAGTATAGATTAATGTATATATATTGAAAACTTATTACCCATTTATATCATTCCCCAGTAATTACTAACCAGGCCCTAGATGGCCATACTAGAGTGAGTGCCTAATTAAGTGAATAAACTAATTTTAATTATTTTATTATGTGAGGACTGTACAATTGTTGTAATAGTGTATGTGAGGATTAATACCTAATACCGTCTAGTAAACCCTGTAACCCAAGTATAATCTTATATTTAGTTGAACCACATAAATGTGCAAAAGTATATATTCATGAATACATCCATAACTCAGACGGGGGGGAAGGGGGGGGGGAAGGGGGGGGGGAGAGAGGGGGGGGAGAGGGGGGGAAAGAGGGGGTGAATCCCTGGAGGAGATCCAGACAAAGGATGAACTGAGAAGCAGAGGAGAAGAACAGGAAGAGACATTCAAGGAGTGACTAGACTAAAGTACTGACATCTAAACATTCGTTCAGTCCCCCAGGATTGAGAGTGCCCAATTGGTGAATCCAAAAGGTTTCCCACCTGCAAAGTGTCTTGAACCGGTCGCCTCCTAGAACACATGGAGAAATGGTCTCTATTCCCATAATTTGCATGGTCTTGGGATTTTGTTGATGAAATAATTTAAAGTGTCGAGAGACACTATGGTTATTGAGACCCTTAATAACATTTCTCCTGTGTTCCAGGAAAAAAGAGGAGAGAGCACACGCC
Source organism: Ascaphus truei (assembly GCF_040206685.1). NCBI lineage: Eukaryota > Metazoa > Chordata > Amphibia > Anura > Ascaphidae > Ascaphus > Ascaphus truei. The sequence continues at coordinate 249,689,215 of NC_134487.1, read as the reverse complement.
CATAGCGTATAAAAGTGCTACGTCCATGCGTCCAGCAACCATCACAAACACTGGCTCAACAATATTCCCTTGGGGCAGTTCCACAGAATACGGAGGAACTGCACAAGGGATGTTGACTTCGAAAACCAGTCGGTCACACTTGGGAAGAAGTTTCTTTCTAAGGGATATGATCCCGTCGTGGTTTCCAACTCTCTCAGCAATGTGAGATCCATTGCCAGATCCACTTTGCTTGAGAAATCAAAAAATAAACAACTAAAAGGAAAACGTTTAGGTTATGACATCCCAATAATGCATACAGGGACGGAGAGGTCGACTGTAAGGTTTATTACCACCTATAACCAGTCATCCAAATCTATCAATAAAATTTTGAATGATCATTGGTCCATTCTCAAGTGTGATCCCCATCTAGGACCCATCCTGCCGGATAGAGCTACTGTTACATATAGGAAGGCTAGAAGTATAAAAAGCATATTAGCTCCCACTAGGCTGAAGTCTTCCTCAATTTGTGATACTGCAAAAAATAAGGGACCATTGGGTAACCATCCCTGTGGCCGCAGTCGATGTATCACGTGCAGGCATCTTTTGAATCATACTCATGTCTGTTCTCAAAGTAGGGGCATCACCTATGCCATCAGTAGTTCTATCACTTGTCTCAGCACTTATGTTGTGTATCTTATACAGTGCGGGTGCAGTCTAAAATATGTTGGACGCACCACTAGAACATCCAAGACCATGCAAATTATGGGAATAGAGACCATTTCTCCATGTGTTCTAGGAGGCCACCGGTTCAAGACACTTTGCAGGTGGGAAACCTTTTGGATTCACCAATTGGGCACTCTCAATCCTGGGGGACTGAACGAATGTTTAGATGTCAGTACTTTAGTCTAGTCACTCCTTGAATGTCTCTTCCTGTTCTTCTCCTCTGCTTCTCAGTTCATCCTTTGTCTGGATCTCCTCCAGGGATTCACCCCCTCTTTCCTCCCCCTCTCCCCCCCCTCTCTCCCCCCCCCTTCCCCCTCGTCTGAGTTATGGATGTATTCATGAATATATACATTTGCACATTTATGTGGTTCAACTAAATATATGATTATACTTGGGTTACAGGGTTTACTAGACGGTATTAGGTATTAATCCTCACATACACTATTACAACAATTGTACAGTCCTCACATAATAAAATAATTAAAATTAGTTTATTCACTTAATTAGGCACTCACTCTAGTATGGCCATCTAGGGCCTGGTTAGTAATTACTGGGGAATGATATAAATGGGTAATAAGTTTTCAATATATATACATTAATCTATACTACTTAATATTAAAATCATTCAAAATAATGCACCCACATTGTAAAATAGCTCCCCGGGTCCTTGCCTTGTTTGTGGCATACAGACTCCAGACTGGTGTTTTCAAAATTTTCAAAATATTCCTAATCTGTTATCAGTTTTTTCCAATTAGGATCACATGATTTATTGTCTATATTTAATTATATAATATCCATACACCCATCAGGGTGTAATATTCGCACTTGACTGTTTATGTTTGTATATGTATGCATTATTGCATTTTTTCTATATTGTACTGTATATTATGTTGTGTGGTCTCCTGTTTTTTATATCAATCAGTAACAACATATAGTATTAGCCTATATGTGAGTCATCCCTCTCTATATATTAGGTGGGGTTGAGTATCATTTAACTGATGCACCCTATGGGGAATTACAATATATCCCATATATACATTAATGTATTATTGGCTGATGAGGTCTTGATTCACATGCAGGCTGAATGCTTTCACTTTGGTTTGATCCCCTTAGGATTTTTTTCTGTCGATTATGAACAATGTCATACTAGTCCATGGGCAATATACATATAATATACATTTATGGATGTTTTCAGATAGTGATCTTGTATATATATATATATATATTTATATTATGTGCCATTTATTCAAAGTGCATTGGGAATTGGACTAGTATTTAGAGTGTCAAATCTTGCTCTTACTCCAACTATCTCCTCCAATCCTTTTAGGGTTAAATATCTGTATTACATGTAATATGTGTGTATAATTGTGTAGTAGCACGAAAAACGATTGCAGCTGAGTAGGGGTGGGGATTTCTTTGAATTACCAATATGAGGTTGCATATATAATACCGGACCTCCCCCTCTCATGATATCCCTTTGAGAAAGTTAGCTGTGACTGACAAAACGCGTCAGGGAGCGTCGTGACGTCAGACGCACTGACATTGAAGTCTACACCAAGCGCTGGAGCGAATTGATCCAGGCGCGAGTGCTACAGGCATCATCATTACGGGACTTCTTTCTTGGACTAATCCATAGCACACCTGCCTTGGGAATCTGCTGGGACGGTGCTCCTTTGTCAACGGAGCCTGGGACGGCCCCAAGAGTCTGCAGCTTGACCGGATGGTGTATACCAGCCCTGGGAATCTGCTGTGACGTTGCTCCCTCACCAACGGAGCCTGGGACTGCCCCAAGAGTCTACAGTTAAACCGGATGGTTGTGATTATATATATCACATATGCTTGATTTTATTGCATTTTTGTAAGTGCGTTTTTTACCCCCCCTCTCTCCCCCTTCCCCCTCATTAAAACTTTTATACGCTATGGGCGTGCGCTCTCTCCTCTTTTTTCCTTTATATATATATATATATATATATATATATATATATATATATATATATATATATACTGTTGTAATATAAATATAAATATACAAATATATATATATATATATATATACTGTTGTAATATAAATATAAATATACAAAATATATATACTGTTGTAATATAAATATAAATATACAATATATATATATTGTTGTAATATAAATATAAATATTCAAAATATATATACTGTTGTAATATAAATATAAATATACAAAATATATATACAGTTGTAATATAAATATGAATATACAAAATATATATACTGTTGTAATATGAATATACAAAATATATATACTGTTGTAATATAAATATAAACATACAAAATATATATACTGTTGTATTATAAATATAAATATACAAAATAAATATACTGTTGTGATATAAATATAAATATACAAAATATATATACTGTTGTAATATAAACCAACAGAAATAACAAAAATATTAGATACAGTACTGTGGATGTACAGTACAGTACATTTTTTGATCTAAATTTTTTTTTAAAGTTTTGTAAATATACTTACGCGTTAGTTACCCTTAGTGCCCTTTTGCGTTCTCTGTTTTTTCCGTGTGCATGATAGCTCACGGTGGTTGCTGGCACAACGAGGCCAGAAGTAGCTAACTAGCATTGGATAGCAGCAATTCGGTGTCCGCTCGTGTACATCTCCTTAATTCGCATGCTGAGATCCTTGGAAATATTTTTAACAGCCATTGCTGTGAGTAGAAAGAAATACAAACACAAGAATGTAAATTCGATGTTTAGACGATGTGTATTCAATGTGCAGTGAATCCACAAAATGGATGGTGTATTTATACGGTAATGACTCACATTAGAGTACGCCCACTTTCAACACCTGTACCTTGCCACCATACATAAAGGTTAAAATCTTTGCATAGCCCTATACTCGATGATCTTTATCTGAACTTGCCCTTGTCCAGATACTGCATTGTGCCACCTGCTTCCATGGAGCAACCCCAATTCTACGGACGCAGGAACCCACTCGCCTCTGCCGTGCCTGTCATCCAGAAAAAGCGAAAGGCGGTTGCAGTTTCCACGCCAAGGCAAAAGCGACAGGCTAAGGCCAATAAAAAAAACCTTCTGCTGACCCCAAAGGCTAAGGGTTTTCATATACGTCAGCCTTATTTTGTCAAGAAGATATACGGTGATGTACTCTCGACGCAAAATGATTGGCAGCCAATCCATCGAACTCACAGACCACTTCCTCCCATACACTTCGATGACTCTGCCGCCACTGTCCCGGAAATCTCCACCCCTCGTCCTTGACGCTGTCGCCGCTCTCCCGGAAACCCACAGGCCATCTTCTACGGTTCTATCCCACGACGCTGCTGCCTCTGAAATCCACGGGTCACTTTCTCCTTTGCTCTTAGACAACTCTGCTTCTCGCCCAGAAATCCAAAGGTCACTTTCTCCATCCCTCTTCGACGACGCTGCCGCTTCTCCTCTACCGGATATCCACAGGTCACCTCCTCCACCCTTCTTCGATGTTGCTGCCGCTTCTCTTCACAGAACCTCCATCTCATCCTCCGTTGCACCCATACACCCAGATGTCCACACGCCATGCACAAGAAGCAGCTCGTTAGACCGGATGCTGAATGGGTTAAGTGTGGATCTCCCCGGGAACTCTATTGTGCTAGCAAAGATAGATTTGCTTCTGGATACCATGTTAAATGTGGAGCAACGGATGCTACATATGGATCAACGGATGCTAGATATGGATCAACGGATGGATCGACGGATGGAGAAAATAGAGGCTGACATAGCGGGTATACATCGTTTACTCGGTGTTAATGCCCCTGTTTCCCCGACGCCGGAGCAGGGGGGTGACATGGATGTGATGAATGGGATCATTGACCCCCTTCCATCACCAAGCGCACCCCCTCCACCAGAAGATGTAGTGTACATGTATGCCGTTGAGGAGGACATGACAACCCCGTCAAGACCACGCCAGGAGACAACACGGTGACCTAGACTGGAGGAAAGCTTCCTCCCAGACAACCTACCATCGCCCGTCGCCTCAAGCACACCCGCTCTCAGAAGACCTACATTCGCTCGCATCGATACTGTGCCGACATCACCCTGTGCGATCTGCCACCGGCGCTCAGGGAGAAGTATAGGGTGATGAGTGCTGGTGTACCCCACAAGTATGCCTTGTTACTTTTTAAGCACCATGTTCCCTACTCGTTGTATTGTGTCTGGGCCTTCAAAGTGAACTATGGCGGAAATTGCGTAAAAAAGGCGCTTCCTGCCAATTGAAGAAAGAAAATTCTGGATGAAATGCGGCACTTTTATCCAATTACAAATCCTGTAATGAAAGGCGTTCGAGACTGCATTAATGGCGTTTTGCGCCATACAAGGAATCGGCCATGGACGGACAATGTGGTGGACTTTCTGGATTAATCACGGGAACTGTAAGACCATACTGTCATAATGAACTGTGCTGTACTGTACATGTTTTGACCTGCTGTACTTAAATAAAGAAGATGTTGTTGTGTGTTTTTTAACTTGTATTTATACAGAAATGTTTTAACTTGCTATACACACACACAGGACCTGCACAATTCCAGTCCCTGAGGACCGCAAACAGGCACGGTTTTCAAGGTTGTCCTGAAAACCGTGCCTGTCTGCTGCCCTCGAGGACTGTACTGGTGCAGACTGTTTTACACAACATCCCATCTATACATAAATGTTTTCACAACTGTAGCAGTAAACCATACACCTGTTGATGTTTTGAATTGCTGTGCACTTAAAATGTTTCTATATTGTACAGTATTTGTAAATAAATATTTTTGTACTTACTCCACCAATTAAAGAACATGTTGATTTGTTTTACATTGTTCCATGTAACAAAATACAGTGTTTCTAGAATGTACACTACTGTCCAGGCACACTGTACTCTATACTGTAGGCATGCCCAGTACAAGAGTATTAAAAAAAATAGAAGACACATACAGTACTGTACTGTATGTACTGGCACTGTATAGAAGACACATACTGTATGTACAGTACTGTAATATATTTAGATTAAATGCATAGTTTTTATTTTTTCGGGTTTATTACAAAGTATACTGTTTATAAAAAGTATTGTATACTGTACGGCCGCAAAACATCAGAATAGTGTACATCAGCCACTAAACTGTAGACTCCGGTACGTGGGTTTTTAAATCCGATTCAGCAATGTGCAGGCATTGTTACACAAAGCGATATTATCCATCGAAATCCCTCCATTAGCCATTTTCTTTTCTGAGGAAAAACAAAAAGAAAAGTTTTACTGTAATGGTCAGCCCCCTAAAGAAGTTCCCTGCCAGTCCCACCAATAATTTTCTCGGGGGGCGTCTCCTGTTCACATGCGCATGCGCCTACCGTCGATGTAATGACTCGCATACTGTATGCGTTTCAAGAAGGTTCCAATGCGCATGCGCCTAGCGTTCCACCAATAGTTCAATATCTGCAGTACAGTACTGTAGAAACCGCTCAGCCAATAATATTGCTTACAGGAGAATCGCTTGACTTTTGAATCGCACCGATATTGATACTGTATTGTCAAAATAAAAAAAACACAGAAAATAATACTGCAACAATACTCACCATAAAATTTCCCATTCAGCTGGCGCCGGCGCCGGCGCCGGTCCACTGCCAGTCCAGCGTTCTTGATCATCCACGTCGATAGTTTGCAGCGGGACTAGTCCACCTGTAGCCAGCTGATGAGGCTGGAAATTGCTTAGGTACATGCAAGCTTGATCGAAACTGCACGCGAAATCCGGCTCAGGCTCAGGGTTGTCACTTGATATAGGACCGTTATTGGAAGCCGGTGCTGGTGCATTGCTTGGCAGCAACTGTCGTTTCTTAGTTGGTTTTAACACGACCCTTCGCATTTTGCCGTCTGCATGATCAAAGATGCAGGAAAAAGCCGGTGATACACACCAATACCCTCCAACAAATTGTGGCTCAATACGATAAAAACAGGGATCGCTACATAACCTTGTCCTTATTGCACGCTTCCACGTATGTGGAGCTGGCAAAAATTTGTAAAAGTCTTAGTTTTTGATAAAATACTGATAAATTTGAACAACTGTTGCCATCTTATCATCTGTTGCATTAATCGCGGCCCATATCAAATACGCGTAACTTCTGTCGGGTTTTTGGAAAACGTGCTGCACTTGAACACTCATGGCGGGCGGCGGGTCTCTGGAGAATACTGTAACCGAAACTGGTCTTTGTCTTTCTTTAATATGAAAAGCCTAAATTGATACATTTTTGCAACCTCTTCCTTCAGTCTCAAGGCCAAGTTACAATAGCACACTGTGATATCTTTTTTAAACGAAACACCTGCAAGACGACACATTACTGAAGCGCATGCGCATTACAATTCATGAATATCTGCCATCTGGCGGACACGCGAAGAATTGCAACCTATTAAATACGAACCATTCTCAATAAACGCATCAACTGCGCGTCAACCGCACATGACCCGTGGCTGAGAACGCAAAATGAATGCGGCATGCTCCAGGTGAAGTGCGTCGCATTCCAGGAAAAAGCCAGGGAAAAAACGGTGATGTGTTAGACTCAGATGCGCCGCAGCAGTATAAGTTAACTACTCTAGGGCTCATTAGCCACTTAAGTAAAGTAATATCCAACAGGGGTGCTACATAAAATATACAGCTGAACCCAAAAAAAGAATTAGAAAAAACGCCAAGCAAACATGAACTGCATAAACTGGAGGAAGGGCCTTCAAATGAATTTATGTAATCAAAGTAAAATTTTCTTCAGTATAACTTTGATGAAAATTTTCTTTAAGTCATATTTTATCATGTCATTTGTGAAGGAAAGCAACGGAATACTGTAGAAAGGGATAACTTGTTAGTTAATGTAAAAGGCAACACGTGATAAGGATTTCTTTAATAATATTATTACTGTAATTTACTCATGTTGCTGTTACATGTGATGTTGCAGAAATAATATACATTAATGTACTGTACATAGAAAGTGCCTGTTAGTGATTCTATTTATGGAACCAAGCTTTTTTAATAATATATTTTCTTATCTGATTTTAACCAATAAATCAGGACAAATCTGTCCTGGATAGGTAAATGACACCGGCTTTCCTGTTCATTTGATTAACCCTAAATCTTAAATGTCATAGCCACTATTTTAAGAGGATAGAAAACATATCACAAAACAACATATTTCCTTTCACTGAGTCCTGTACAGTTGATGTAAATTCTGTCACTTACAGGCTATACTTAAGTCTTAGTAATGTAAACATTTTAGGTGACATTTATTAAAACCTACAAATGAGATACTTACTGCCAGAGGATCTCAATTTTCTTGTAATATTACTATATTCAACATAAAAGCAAAGCAATAAATTGCCAATGCTTCTTCATTAAAGGATAAAAAGACATTTTCCATGCCATCTCAAGATGGTTGTTTCTTGTTATTAAAAAGTTTATATTTGTACATACAACTGGTTTACTGCTTTATAAATCCACAACGATCATTATGTGGTGTCAGAACTGCTGATTGAAGAGGAAGATACTGTAGATCACTCTGCTGTTGTTTTCAGTGCAGGAAGCAGAAGAAAGACAGAGCAAATGGAGCAGTAAGCTACAGAGGCACAAAGACTATTTTAAGTAATGACCACAACCCCCATCCATTCTGTAATGTTAAAGAGAAATGAAAAAAAATGTTTAGGCAGAGATTTGAACTGCATGTGGTTGTCATGGAAGTGGTGTAGAACGATATAATGTACAGTATGTATGCACAGTATGAATGTATGATTACTTTATTTATTTAGCGCCATTAAGGTACATAGCCCTTCACAATACACATGACATATTGTAATATTATAACACAATGTGAATAAGTGCTTCAGACGTAAAACAATTGGAAAAAGAGTGCCTGCTCAGAAGAGCTTACAATCTAAGTGGGAAGTGGGATGAATTTACAAAGAAAGAAGGAGGGTGTTATGGTAAGTGCATCTGCAAGGGGCCAAAGTCAGCGAATTGGAGATGTATAATATCAGCCAGCAGAGCTATCCATATGCTTCATTAAAGAGGCGTGTTTTAAAAAAAAGTTCCTAAAGGTGGAGAGAGAGGGTGCCAGTTGGATATAGAGGGGAAGGAATTCTAGAGATGTGGGGCAGTGAATGAGAAAGAGTTTAGATGTAATAGGGATTTAGATAAAAAGGGGCTAGCCAGAAGACATCCTTGAGCAGAACACAAGAGTCGGGCACGTGTATAGCGAGAAATTAAGACTGAGATGTAAGGGAGGACGGAAGAGTGTATAGCCTTAAAAGAGAGAAGGAGAATTTTGTAAGTGTTACGGGATTTAAACGGATGCCAGGAGAGAGATTTCAGTAGGAGAGACACAGAGACAGATTCAGGAGATAGTAAAGTTATTCTAGCAGCATAATTTAGGACAGATTGTAAGGGAGACAGGTGAGAGGTACTGTAGGAAGGCTGGACAGTAAAAGTTACAATAGATCATTCATTTACATAATTAATACAGTATTTTAACATGTTGGAGAGCAAGTATTTACAATAACTTAAAGTTTGTAAAAGGTATAAGTATAAAGTCAGATATTAACCAAATTTGATTAATATTGTAGGTCAAAAAGGTATGAGACTTTTGAGATATATTGTATTACATATATGCATGCAAAAATGTAATAAACATTTTGATTGACTGATTTGATCTAACCATATTAAAAAAAATTCTGCAGAAATGCAGGGCATCAGAAACTGTACTGTACAAGCATAAGAGCTGAATTTACCAGATGGGGTTATCCTTGCCCTAATTACAAAAGAGTACCTATAGAAAGTTATGTTGAAAGTGTGAGTTGCAGCATAGACCCCAACAATGTCTATGTATCCTTTTGGAAGCTCTGTCATAAATATACCTGTAGCATAAACAATCATTTTGCAAAGGGCTGTAAATAACAGATGTACTGTAGAAAAATGAAGTGCATCATTTTTACTGAGTTTAGTGGATATCAGCAAAGCTAATGATATGCAAAATCAACTTTTGTTAGCAAAGTAGCATCATAACGATATCTGTAGTAGCTGGGATGTTCATAGGGAAGAGACGCGCTAACTTATTCACTGCACATGTGCATTGGGAAAATATAACATGTGTTCCAATTAACGCACTTGCGCACCAGCTGGGTAACGCAATGTCATTACCTAAATATAATGTCACTATGCACATTCCAATTCAAACAAATACAAATACTTAAGGAAGTTTTTCAGCCATATTAGCCTTACCCTACAGAGCCTACCCATGAGAAAAATACGCATATCGAGTCAGATCCTGACACAAACAATATTGTCCATAGTGTGGAAAGCGCAAAAAAAGCTGGGCAGACAGTAATCGGAAAGTAAAAAAAAAAAAAAAATGACTAACCATGCTGCCCAGACAAGGCACATACAGTAGGAGGGGTACAACCATCAGAGCTGAAACTCTCACCTTCTGAGACCATATTGATGAAGGTGATACTGTAGCTCCTTCACAAGTCGTCAAACTTCCAGGACTTGTGAACATAGAGGATCTTACATAGGATTAACCTGGTAAATTAAAAACAGACTACATATATTATAGAGTGCATATCAAACTAATGTAACATTATACATAATCTTTTAGATAAGACATGACATAAAAGTACTGCTTACACTGCAGTCACACATATATATGATGGGTGCTCTCACAATAACCTTTATGTGACATGCTTAGATATATTCCATCATAATCTACACGTATACTTTAGGCCAGGGGAGTGCAATCCTTATCCCCTCCGCCCCCACCCAGCTGTCCCCATCTCCTCGTAAACCCCACTCCTTACCGTGGCTCAGACGTTCTGGCATCAAGATGTCACGTTGCCATGGCAACGTGATGTCACATGACCCTGCGGCATCATCTGATGTCATGTTGCATGGCGACGCGTCACCAGAAGACGTCTGAACCAAGGTAAGAGAGAGTTACAGAGACCTTCACTGCTTACCCGCCATTTAATTTAAATGCCTTCGGGAAGCACGCAGGGCCCCTGTAACCCTCACGGCCCCCATGGAGAATCTCGGGGTGCCCCCCCCCCCGGTTTTTGCACCCCTTCTACAGGCCATAATTTGCACATTATTCATGTTCCAATAAAGTAATCCTTTTGCTATTTTATTCCAATGTTACTGTTATTAAATCCCTATGACACCACATTTATAAACTGTGTAAAATAGACGTACAGTATGTAAACGTATTAATAGAACAGCGTATTCATCATATTAAAGGTATCAACTTATGAAGAAATGGATGTTAATGAACACACACAATACAAATATGGTGATTTTAACCCAAATACTGTAATATAATAATTGATCATATTATGTAACTTTTTTGAAGGACCATTACACAGACATCTATCTGTATAGATGGACAGGTCCATGGTTGTCCCTGTTGAGCATATGCTGCCTAAGGACACACTTACTTTAGTTCTCACTGTCATTCCAATTGAGAAGTATGCTGCTCCAGCACCCTCAGCTGCTGCTCCAGAATCCTCACCTGCTGTTCCAGCACTCTCACCTGTTGCTCCATGTGACGATCGGGGGTTAATCAGGCCAATAATAAAGGCAGTATCCCTGGCTGATTAACCATAAATCGTGTTGGGACAGAAGGGGTTAATTCTATGTACACCACAAATGTCATATTTTCCCCTACAACACCGTATTGTCCCTTTTTTGCAGTGATTAACCCTAGATAGCATTGGGACTGACAAGGTTAAATGTATGTGCATCACACTGATGTGTTTGCCCCTACACCATCTTTCTTGTCCCCATTTTGCAGTCCATTACCTGACTGTAGTAATTGCAATGTATGCGAATGGGCCAATTGTATTTCAGACACAAGGAGCAAGTTAGCACTCTAATTTTTGGAGTGCAGCTAGCTAAGGATGTACTACGTCCATTCATATTGCTTGGGGTCCCCCCACACATACAGAAGGTATATATATATATATATATAGATAAACTGTATTTTAGTTATGTTTTAAAAGGTACCGGCAGGAAGCTTTTCCTGTGCCCAGCAAGGAATATATTAACATGCCTATATGTTAAGAGTAAGGAAATTAACATTAGATAGGAGATAACACTTGGGGGTGTGTAATCCTGGGCTTTGAAATGCTTAGCAGGATTCGAAGGTGTTAACCTCTTGTTAGCAGGAAAGACCAAATAATTTGTTAGCCCTTCCGTGCTAATTGAAGCCCAAATATCCTTATATCAAAAGGGTCCCTTTGGCCTAGCTAGACTGAGCGGCATTCAGGAAGAAAACAGGATGGCATATTCTAAGTAGCAAGTGGCCAGGTGGGGGAAGATTACATTTCTGTTGTACATGCTCTGTGCAAATCATGAAGCTACTTTTACCAGTAGTTCCTAGCATGGCCAGAACAGGGGTTGGTGGGTTAAATGTTCCATGGAGGGGATTGGGCTCGCATGTTAGAGATAGGGTAGGGATGTAAACTCTATAACCATGCCTGCCGAGCTATTCCCAGTGTGGTGATTCATGACATATCCAAGCTTTGCACAGGATTCTGTTCAAGTACAGCGGTAGTGGTTCCAGGACACAAGGGGTTAACAACATCATAACAAAGGATTTACCACTACTTCAGGAATTCGTTAGCCCTGGTGACTTCCGAATTAATTCTTACGAACTACTACGAACTTTCCTCATTTGGCAGAGATATTAAATCGGCAACTTGCGATCTAGTCAAACAGACTTTAAATCAATGACTGCATTTCTTGCGCTTTCTTGCAAAGGACAATTTATTTCGTTTCCCCATACCAGTAAGTGTTGTATTAAGTGTATTCTGAAGCTGCCGTGTGTTTGTCTATCAAAAAAATATATGACAATTTATTTTGCCTCCTTGAGGTGTTCAATCGAGAATCCCAAAAATATAAAAAGTGTTGATAAGTTCTGGTCCACCGTGACACTCCAGCACTCTCATCTACTGTTCCAGCATCCTCATCTGCTGCTATAGAACCCTCCACTGCTGTTCTAGCACCCTCACTTGCTATTATAGCAGCCTCACCTGTTCCAGCACTTTCACATGCTATTCCAGCACTCAACTGCTGTTCCAGTATCCTGACATGCTGCTCAAGCACCAAGACCTGCTCCTGGTCATTCACAGAGACCTGCTTTGCAAGCTGACTGTGATGCCATTCTGGGCATCAACTGCTTAGGATGCCTTTGTCTGTTTTTTGGCAGATGAATCATTTGACTACCATATCCCTCAAATTAAGCCACCATTACAAAGTAATAATCCACCTCCTGCCGCAACATACTTCAGCACCAACTTGATGAATAGTTTGATCCTACTAACTGATGCAGTTAATGGGCTAACCTGGGCAGTGCTGCAAGCTACTGAGAGCTTATGTGCACCTTCTATTTTAAGCATGCAAGCTGCATCCAGTGAATATATGAATATAGTACATCAGGTGATTCACTCACTGTCAACTCCACCTCTTCCTCCTCCAGTTACTTCTCTTTGTCCACCTCCTGACCCAGTGGCCCCAGCTTGATTAGGAATACCATGTAGAAGGGGACCTAGTGAGCCTCTCCCTTCACAAAATATTATTGTACCACTGTTAATCTCCTTAGTGCAGTGATTCCTAACCTTTTTTGTTTGGAGGAACCCTTGAAGTATTTAGAAAAATCTCGGGGAACCCCTATCTGGCTGACACATATTAGATTGCGTTTATAGTGCTGGCAACGTCGCATCAAAACAAATGTATTGACACCATCGCGTGCGCTTATAGTTGGAGCGACAGGACGGCGCGATCGCTGGAAGTCATTTCAATTTGATTTTTCTAGCAACCGCAGCCTGATGTCAGCGTCGCCGGGACTATAAGCGCGGCCTTAGGTTAATTTCACCCCTCACGAGCCACCTCTATTTCCCACCCTCTATCTATCTACTGCTGCGGCCGAGTTTATTCGAGCATTTGCCCGTTCTCGGCCGCAGCAGTAACCTGGCGCGCGCCGGAGGGTGCCGGGCGCGCGCCGAAGCTGTGGAGGAGCACCCTCCGATCGGGGCTTTCCCCCTCCCGCTGCCGGGTCCGCCGAGTCCCCCGGAACCCCCTGCCGCCGTCCCCCACATCGCGGGACACCAGGGCTCCCTCGGGGAGCCCTGGACGCGCGTGCAGGGGGCGCAGGCACCCGATGACGCGTGACCGCGCATCGGTGATGCGCGGCACGCTGAGGGAGTGCGGCTAGCACGCCGGGGCATCCCCCGGCTTGCGGTGCTAGCCGTGCTCGGATAAAACGTGTCGCCTGTGTACAAACATATTAAAACAGTGTTAGGCTAATATCTCCATTGGGATAAGTAATGTACCAGCTCACAGGTGATTGATTGCAATAGTTAACATAGCCATAAGCACAGTTGATTTTCGCTAATAAATAGTTGGAACAAATGTTGGATGTTAGGCCCATTCACAATGTGTGTATGCCTTTGCCAAAGAAGCTTTACGTGTACAATTTTTAACACCTTTGTAGCACAACTGGCTAGCGAGATAGCCATGACTGCCCCAAGTTAAATGGGTCAAAATGACAAAAGAGTTTTCCAAGGAGGATTCAGAAGGTGTTAAGCCTCCTGCGCCATCTGCAGGGAGAGAAATACTTTAACTATTCTCACCTTTCAGATGAGCAATGTAGCAATCTGCAACATCTCTGCATCACTGTGTCTTTATGTGTGTACCCAGTAAAAAGGGCTGTAGTTTATTCCCCCTTGACGTATATGCCCTTATATGGAGCGCAGGGTTCCCTTTTTCTTGCGTCCATAAATACAGTGTCTGACGGCATCAGTACACATCATATAAAACTACTACATTGTATTGCAATACAGCATTACTCACACATAGCACCCCTCTAGGGTCATAAATTACCTCCTCCCTACATTTATACATATTCCCTATTGCACCCTTTCATGTGAGAGGGGGTTTGGCCCAGTATTAAAGGGGTTACACCCCATTTGGCCACCTCCTGCTCTCACTTGGGAGACAAGGGTTAACTGGACTGCGGTCCAGTAATGTGTTTTTACCCTGCTTCAGCACCCAAATGTGTATTCCCCTGTAAATATGTATTGTTCCCATTCCAGTGTCTGCACCAACACATACACTGGGATTGATGCGGGAGGGAAAGGGTTAATAGTTAAGGAGTGATTATAGCCCTTTGTTCCAGTTTCCCGCCTTTGCAGGCTCCATTTTGCAGCTCCATACAACCCTATGGCAAATCCGGTGATTTGGGCCCGTTTCAGTAGAAGACCAGCAGGTGGCGCCCAAGAGGTGGAGCGGCGGTTCCCCATTGTAAGTCAATGGAGCCATTCATTTCAATGGGGATTCCTCATCGACGACCTCCAGGAACAGGTTTTCAGCCATCCAAACCGCAGACCGCAGAAGCGGATACAATATCTAAAAAAGAGCTTTGATCACTCCCCGGTCAAGTTCAATCACAATTGGCGTGGGAAACTTAGGTCCTAGGGCACCCAGGAATAAAATTATTTTTGCCCCTAGACCCTAGGAACCCCTACACTCGACCCCCGTAAAGGGTCGCGCTCGCCACGAGGGTCGCGCCATTGACTCTAATGGCGGAGGGAAGAGCCATGAGTAAATACGGCTAAGTCGGAATGAGCAGAAACCCATAACCCATAACTCCGGTTCTATCCAACCTAGAGTGCTGAGATTCGGCCACCATGTAGTCCTAGTTCTGCCAGGATTGCATGGCAAATACTGACCCTCTCGGGGCAACAGAACAGAGTCAGGGTAATTGCAAAATTTGGGTTTCTGCCTTTGACTTGCATGGCAGAAAAAAGCCTCAAACTGTAAACTGTAATTTTGTATCTCCGGTCCGGTGGGTCGCAGCGAGCTGAAATTTGGCCACCATGGAGAGTCGTCGTTGTCGTCGTTCCCCCCCCCCCCCCCCCCTCCCCCGCCCGGCATGGGGGTCTGGAAAGTTTCAGCCCGCTCAGCCCAGCCGAACGGATTATTTTAATATATATTGATATTGAAAAATGCATTGTATTTCGAAGCGGGGATAAAAGCCCGCAAAGGTTTCTGACTCTGTTTAATGTAAATGCTCAGGGGGGCGACCCATTCTCTACAACAGACCCCCTGATCAAAGGCTCAGCCACTCTGGCTGTATACATTAGGGCGGAGAAACGCAGGGCTTGAGTGGTCTGTAAGTGCTATAATTCACACTTACAGACAAAGGGTTTCCTGACCAGATCCAGGTCTGGTAGACATGTAGGCACCCTGACTTTTGTGTGGGGCTAAAGAAATGAGACCCCAAGGGCCAGATGTACGCATGTGCCAACTAGCTGGGGAGGCATGATCTATCAATGTTCCCACGGTAGAGATTGGGTGCAGAAATTGTTCTCCAATGACTGGCACTCAATGCCAGGGTATAGGAGTGGAACTCCATATAAACGAGTGTAAGCTCTATACTCAGTGTCTTTCGTGTCTTTTCGTGATGTCTTCGATTTTACCAACTACTTGATGGCTGATTGCTGTATGAATTGCCAATCCTATACCTGATTGCTTCATTACCCAACCCCTAAGTAAGTGTTATTTCTTGTCTGTTATTTGTATTATCTTGTGTGTTCACCTATTTAAGGAATAAACTCTCTTTATTACTGTATATCTAAGTCGTGTTCAATTCAACCCAGATATTTTGGTGTATATTATACCCTATCACAAGCTACCGTGACACACCCACCCAAAGCACAATATTGAAATCACCACATATAATGAATACTGACAACCCCTAATATAAATAAATAGGATTACAGTAGACTATTATAAGCAAATATAATATTAAATATACAGACAAGAGACTTCCTGTGATGTCAGCCTGGATGGTCGCCTAGAGAGTTAGCCTCAGAGCCCCCTCACAAAGAAGCTCTTAGAAAAGCACCTTTCCCAGATCGCTGATGCACAAAATCTACTTTAAATACTAGATGAAGCAACAGAGATGTCGAATAAACCTAGCAAAAAAAATCAACAGAGCGTCTCAACCTATTTGAAGCCAGGGTCGCGACCCCCTACCCCAAGTGAATCCTCTCACGATGGCGCCGCCACAGGTGCTCCAGAGACACTAGAAAACACCCCCCTAGTGGCGCATGGCTGAGAGAAGGGAACCCTTGACAAGGACTATATGGAAGACTTATTCTCTCGCATGCGTAGAGGCTTTCAAGAGGATTTATCCGCAGCACTAAAAGATATGAAAGCTGAAATATACACTCTGGCGGAACGAACGGATGCAGTTGAATGCTGAGTGGAGGAGGTGGGGGTGTCGCAATCTGCCATGGAGGATGACATGTCTCGACTGGGACTTTAACTGAGAGCCCTGAAGGATCAGGTGGAAGACCAGGAGAACCGGGAGAGGAGACAAAACCTCTGCATTCGGTATATCCCCGAAGAAGTTACAACTGACCTCCTGGAAGATTTCCTGAAAGACCTGTTCATAGAACTGGTCCGTACCTTGAACAGATGCACAAGGGAAATTGACATGGCCAACAGGGCTCCAGGCCCAAAGCACACAGACCCCAAGAGGATGAGAGACATTTTGGTGAAATTTCACTCCTACTGCATAAAAGAGCTAATTCTGTCTGCAAGTCGTAAAAAGTCTGAATTACTCTTCCCGCGGCTCGCTGCTCCAAATCTACAGCGATCTCTCCAGATCCACAATCGACCACAGAAGAGAGTTAAAACCGTTCACTGAACTACTGCGAAGCAAGGGAATCCGGTATAGGTGGGGATTCCCTTTCAAAATCATCGTTCCCCAGAATGGCAAATTCTACACGCTCTCCTACCCAGAGGACACACCGAGGCTTCTCAAAGACCTAGGCCTCACGATGCCGGGGTCCACGAAGGAGGAGCGACAGAGAAGAGGCCTACAAGAGCAGGAAAGACAGAGACGCATCTCGGAAAGAATTCCAAGAAAAGCTGCTAGCAGGTCTCTCGACTAATCGGTCGGAGCCCTACAGCAATGACCCTGTCACGGTTGTGCTCGCCACAAACCAGGGTCGGACTGCGTGGCTGAGGTGGGGTTGTATAAGCACTGACCTTAGACCGCGCAGGCTGATCCGGATGGCGCAGTTCGTAGTCGTACATAGCAGGGTCGGGACTGGAGAAGGTAGCATCGTCAGTGGGCAAGCCAGGGTCAGGAGTAGAGACATCAGGGTAAACGTTATCCAAGCGGAGTTTTGGCAACAGGTAGTCAGGAGTTCCCCGCTTCAGATTAGGAGCGTGGGCGTGGGTTCTGCGCATGCGGTGACCATGGCCCATGGTACCGGTCTCAGGAAGGGATAGGCAGACCGGAGTGGGCACACCGCCTGGCAGCACTGGTAAACCAGTGCTCCAGCGCAAGAGTCCAGAGCGGGCCTGTATAAGGAGAGGGAGCTACAGACCTCAGGACTCGTAGACTGGCCTCTGCTAAGGGTAGGGCAGCAGGCCACAGGAAACAGGGAGCTGAAGTATACACTGGAGGTGCTCCGCTTCAGCACAGGAACCTGGACATGGCCTCTGCAATGAAGAGCGAGCAGCAGGCCCCAGGAACTGGTAGACAGGCCTCTGCTATGGAAGGACAGCAGGCCTCAGGAAACAGGGAGCTGAAGTACACACTGGAGTCCTCCGCTTCAGCACAATAGTCAGGAACTGGCCTCGGCGTGAAACTAGCAGCAGGACTCAGTAACAGTAGATAGGCCTCTGCTATGGAAGCACAGCAGGCTTCAGGAAAGCAGGCCTCTATGTAGAGGGTAGTAGCTGGCCTCAGGATACTCAGGATAACACAGGCCCCTGCATGAAGACTAGAAGCAGGCCTCAGGAACTAGAGAATAGAACTAGAGAGGTTAGTACACAACAGATCCAAGCCTAGGGCTTGTGGCAGAACACGTGTGACATCCAGGAAGGATTATGCTTGGCAGGGAAGCATTGTGGGAAAGCTGTCTTTAAAGGTTAGTGAACCAATAGCAGAAGGGGCGTGTGACAGCATTGCTTTAATGAGTGAACCCAGGGTGGGGCTGCAGTGAATATCAGGGGAAGTGTTCCAAGACTGCACAGGTCTGTAAGGCAAGGCAAACAGCAAACTAAGGTGAGGATCCGTTACAGACCCTCAACGGGTGCAATCACCATGATCTATCCTGCAAGTATACGAGCCCTTCTGGTCTGATCACCCTGGGGGGGTGGGTGGGTGGGGACGGGGGGCCAGGCAGCACCAGAGCACTGCCGCCTGCTGGAGTCGGGTGGAGCGGGGAGGTACCAGGACGCTGTGGTCTATGGCGGTGATTCGGAAGGAGTGGATGCTATGCTGGGAACTGTGCCTCATGGTAGAGCCTGGAACTCACGGGTCCGAATGGAGGCTGCTGTCCTTCTCGATCCTGAGCGATCAATTTCTGGGTGGTGGGGGGTCATGCCAGCTGGGGGTTCAGGGTTTTCGACCCCTTCGTGACTCTGCATAACCCATTCTGGATCACGGAGAACCGGGGGGTTTCCTGAGTACCGGGGGGTTTCCTGCTACTAACCCCACCCCCTCCTGGGAATTGTGTTAAGTGTTAAGTATATGAATAAGTTTGAATCCTGAGAGAAAAGTTTAAAATGTAATATGTAATACAAGAGTCTGTTCCCCCCCTCCTTCTCCTCCTCCCCCTCGTGCCCCGTCTGCTCCCCCCCTTTCCCTCCCCCTTCCCTCTCCCCCTCCCCCGGCCCCCCTCATTCTCCCCCCTCTTCCCACCTCCCCCTACCCTCCTCCCCCACCTCCTCTAACCCCTCCTCTCTCCACCCCTTCCCCCTCCTCCCCCTCCCCTCTCTTTCACCCCCTTCTTCCCTTCCCCTCCCCTCTTCCCTTCCCCTCCTCCCCTCTTCCCATCCCCTCTGCCCTGCTCCCTCCCCCACATGCTTCACAGGCCTACGGCAAAAATTTGAGCCCATGGCGTGGCCCGGATGGGAATCTATTTTGTTATTCGGTTAAATTTGTTATATTGTTGATATGTGTTTTGCTCTTCTGGGGATGTTTTCACCCCCTCTCCTCCCCCTCCCCCCTCACTCCCCCTCCCCCATCCCTCCTTCCATTCCCCTCCCTCCTTCCCTCCTCCCCCTCCCTCCCCCCTTATTCCCCTCCTCCTCCCCCACCCCTCCTGGGCTCCCACAGATCCTTTGGGTAATAGAATCACTCCTTTAAATGAACCGCTATCTGAGATTCTCTCCTCGAGTGCACTCTAGTTTAAATTTTATTAAGAAAAGGTTGAAATGTTATGTTTGGGTTTATCACATCCACAATTATGCTTTATATGTATGTAATTGGGTGTCTGAGTCAAACCAGACTATATGAAAGAGGGGGCTCAGCTTTCCCCCTGGGAGTGCCGGTGTCTGTTCGCACGAGAAGATCTCCAAGGGCCTTATGCCCACATCCTTCGCCATTAGGGCAATGAAGGAGTTTAGTCTAGGGCTAATCCATAGCCCATCTACTTCCTACTTTTCCCTTCTTACTCTCCCCCCGCCTCCCCCCCACCCCTCACCCCTTCCCCCCAACCCCCCAGGGAACCCTCTCCTCCCCTGGTGACTCCACCCTGGGATGACGCTGATGCCGGGAATCTGGAGTGCAGTGGGTTTCTCCGGCAAAGAAAATAGAGGGTTGACTGCCTTGGGAAAGTAGTCGCTTACCTGGTTAAGAAGAATCAGACAATAATATCTCACAAAATATAAATTTAGTATTGATTAACGTAAAGGGTCTTAATTCAGTTCTGAAGCGCAGATTGGCCCTGCAGGAGATAAATAAACTAAAAGGGGACATCCTTTTCTTAAAGGAGACACATTTCAACACCTCAACGCCGCCCAATACGTTCAGCAATACATACACACAGGCATTTTTTGACTCTTGTAGATTTAAAAAAAAATGAGGCGTTGCTATTTTGTTCCATCACAATACCCCATTTACTCTTGAATCGTCCAGTGCAGATCCAGAGGGAAGATATTTAATACTTTCAGGTTCTCTTGCAGGATCGCCAATCACCCTAGTGAACATCTATGCGCCCAATGAAGGACAAATACCCATCTCAGATCGGTCCTCGAAAAGTGAGTAAAATAAGATATTCACCACTTATCCTGGCTTGAGACTTTAAAATTGTAAATTTGCCAGATTTTGATAGAGCCAGCACACGGTTCACAGCACCATCTACTGTAAGTCCATCCTCATTAACGCTAAAAACCTTAAAGATGTTCTCAGGGACTTTTCCTTGTTTGAAATCTGGAGGTTACAGCATGAGGGACAGAGAGACTACACATTCTTCTCCACCCCCCCATCAGTCCTACTCAAGGATTGATTTCTTTTGAGGTACCAAAGAGGCCCTCCAGGCATCCACCCAGTCTAATATTGGTTTGATATCCTGGTCTGACCATTGACTAGTCGCTCACTTTACCTTTCTTTAAGAAAACCCGCCACCAATGGAAACTAAATGATTCTCTGCTAAACTCTCCAGAGGTAATAAATTCGGTATCTCAAAAAATCTCAGAGTATTTTGTTTTGAACAAGGGCTCAGTAAGTTCTCCAGCAACGCTTTGAGAGGCCCATAAGGCAACAATCCGAGGCTCCCTCATTTCCATCACGTCATTCCAAAAGAAAAAAAAAGGAGAGAATATATAAAGAATTATCAGAAAAGGTTCGATCACTAGAATGCAAACACAAAAATAAGCCGAAAAAAACAGCTACAACCGCGGCCCCTTTTATTCTCCAACATCTCCAAATTTTTTCGGGGATTTTTTACGAATGCCACGCACTTCACCGCACTTCACCACGTTCATGCCGTATTCTGACCGCATTCATACCGCATTCATGTTGCATTCACATCCGCGGTTGATGCGCGGTTGATGTGTTTATTGATAATGGTTCGGATTTAATTGGTTGCAATTCTTCGCGTATCCGCCAGATGGCAGATATTCATGAATTGTAATGCGCATGCGCTTCAGTAATGTGTCGACTTGCAGGTGTTTAAAAGAATACTGTACCACAGTGGTCCATTTTAAATTGGCCTTGGGACTGAAGAAGTTACAATAATGTATCAATTTAGGCTTTTCATATTAAAACTAAATGTGCAGTGTCTGGTGTTCTACACTATTGTCCTGAGAGTTCCGAGATGAGTGCACAACTGCAGTCCATATTCCAAAAACCGGACAGAATGTGGGCCGCGATCAATGCAACAGATGATAAGATGGCAACAGTTGGTCAAATGTATCAGTATTTTATCGAAAACTATGACTTTTACAAATTTTCACAGATGCTCATGTGCGGAAGCGTGCAATAAGGAAAAAGTTATGTATCGATCCATGTTTTTTTCGTATTGATCCTGATGTTATTGGAGGGTATTGGTGTGTATCGCCGGGTTTTTCCCGTATCTATGATCATGGAGACTTCAAAAGGTGAAAGGTCATGTTAAAACCAACTAAGAAACGTCTGTCGCAGGCAAGCAATGTGCTAGCACCAGCACCGGCTTCCAATAACGGTCCGACCGTCAGTGAAAACCTGGTGACCGGCAACCCTTGCTATCTGTGCCCGCCAGGATACCTGCAGCCTGAGCAAGATTTCACGTACAAATACCAGCAAGCTTGCATGTACCAAAAAGATTTCTAGCTTCATCAACTACAGGTGTAGTAGTCCCGCTGTCACCTGTCAACTACGTGTATAATCAAGAATACGGGACTGGCAGTGGCTCGGCGCCAGCTGATTGGCAAAGTCTATGGTGAGTAATGTTGCCGTATTTTATTCTGTTTTTGAAATATCAATTTAATGCACAGTCAAGCGATTCTCCTGTAAGCAATATCTCCTGTACGTAATATCATTGGCTGAGCAGCTTCTACAGTAGATACTGAACAATTGGTGGAATGCTAGGCGCATGCGCATTGGACAGAAAACACAAAAACACAGCGCACAACACTCATAGTGCATTAAAAGAAATATTATTCATTCAAACAGTACAGGTAAGTATTGTGCGAACATCAAGGGAGAAAAAAACCCAGCATGTCAGGGGTTAATGTTACCCATGCGCCAACCGGATCTCCAGGCAGGGTATCGTCTGATGTTGAACAGCTTGCAGCCTCTGGGTCATTCGAAACAAAGTCAGCAGATCCTCAATAGTCCTGCTATTGTGGGTGGAAGTCCCAGCAGACTCGTTATACACGAGGATGGAGATTCCGTTGGTGAGGATGGTCTCTCACTGTGGTTTGGTGCACACTTGCAGCCCTCCGATCCTCCGCTTCAGGATCTCTGACATCACTCAGCGGCGACACCGCAACTCGCGTTGCGATTTCCTCACCAGTTAGGGAGTCAAACCGGCAATAGTAGGATGAAATGTCCAACTGAATATCGCATCAAAAGTCATTTCCAACGCGTTTCAAAACCAAAGGTTTCTTCATCAGGGTTAAACAAGTGTTAGTTTGTAAGGCATTGAAATACCTCACGCTCAAACCTGATTGGCCCGCAGCTCGAGTCCTCCAGCCAATACAGTAAGAGCGGGGAGGAGTCAATGACCCCACAACCTTACTCATTGTACCATATCAGGCCTCAATGGCCATATACAATCTTTATTCAAACAAAAAGAATTTAAGATAAAAATCCTAAATAACATAAGCTAAGCGGGATGTGGCTAGAATGGAAAAGAAAAAGAAGGTTAAAACATATATTCTTAAGCAAAAAGCAAACTGTAATAAAACACACTTATAAATGAAATACATATGAAAATTAAAGTAAACATTATTGAATCATGAAAAAGAGGCAAAAAATTCAAAAACATATTAAAAATGGACAAAGAGTTATAAAAAGTATATATATTTGTTGAACACAAAAAGAAAATATAATCTCCTCATGTCACAAGGAAGTTTTTCAGTATAGGGACCATATATCGTTATCCTCATTGAGACCCCCTGGATACAAGGTATTGAGCCTATGTATCCAGAAGGTCTCCTGCATGGACAATTCTTTAACCCTATCACCACCCCTCCTATTTCTAGGGACATATTTGATGCCCTTAAAGAGAAGTGATGATGGATCCTTATTATGATGCAGAGCATAGTGTCTAGAAAGACTGTGTTTAACAAAACCAATTTTTATGTTGCGTATGTGTTCTTGGATACAAACTTTTAAAGGACGTTTTGTACGGCTCACATATTGTGAGCCGCACGGGCATTCTATTAAATATACAATATGGTCTGAATTGGAATAAATAAAGTCTGTGACTTCAAAAACCTCTCCAGTGTAGTTGCATACTGTATATATGATTTTTATTGGGATGAAGATGTTTACAAACTGAACATTTCCCACATACACCCTGGACTACTCAAAAGCCTTGCACTATCTACTGAATGTTGGTGGAGAACTCTAAAAACCAGCACACCAAACACTGCTCACTCTAATGGAAAACACCACAAATTTACAACTTGCAAACAACTACCCAAATTTCTACTCATACTATTACTCTCTCTAGCAGGTGATATTGAAACGAACCCAGGTCCTCCCATTTCAGCTCTGTCCCATGCCCCTGAGAATTCCACCTTTAAATTCCAAAAAGGGCTATCTGTCGCCCATATAAACATCCGGAGCCTGCTGCCCAAACTGGATGAACTAAGGGCATGGTGCCTTATGCATAAACCCAAAGCCATCGTTCTTACAGAAACATGGCTATCCTCTAAAACCCCTGATGCAAATATCGCCATTCAGGGATACTCCATTTTTAGGAGAGATAGGTCAAAGAGAGGAGGAGGGGTGTTATTTTATATTGCAGACACCTTACAATTTACACTGTTACATTGCCCACCAAGTCCACCCTCTTTTGAAACTCTAGTTGGCAAAATCTGCCTCCCCTTTTCTAAGCCCATCTTGCTTGCTGGCATCTACCGCCCCCCTAAAGCCCCTCTACAATCCTTGACTGATATCACCCAATTTCTTGCCTCCATTTCCTCTCTGAATGAGAAGAGTGAGCTGCTAGTTCTAGGGGATTTCAACTTCAATTGGCTTGACCCTAAAAACCACAAAATCCAGATACAACTCAAGTCACTTAACCTATCGCAACTCATTTCCCAACCCACACGAATAAACCTGAAGTCGCATAACCATTCCTTGCTAGACTGGATTCTCTCCTCAAACCCCAGCAGAATCCAATCCTCTGGCATCCTTCCTGATATTTTCAGTGACCATGCAATAGTGTACTGTGTAAGGAAAATTAAACCACCCCATTCAAGCCCTAAAGTTCTCCTCACTAGAACATTTAAAAACTTTAACCCACAACAGTTTTTGGATGACCTTACCAACTGCCCATGGCACAGAATCGATTTAATTCCCGACCCTGACTCTGCGCTCGACTATTTCCAATCCGAGTTCTTAAAACTCTGCGATACCCATGCTCCACTACGCAAAATAAGGGTATGGGGGGCCCACCTTCCATGGGTTACACCTGACCTTATAGCACTCTACCAGTTCAGGGATGCCCTGTGGAAAAGCTACAAAGTAACTGGCACTATCAAGGATCTCAATCACTACAGATGCCTGCGGAACGTGTGCACAAGGCAAACAAGGTATGCAAAAGCACAATATTACTCTGACAATCTCCACCAAAATACATCAAACCCAGCTAACTTCTGGAAGGTTATCAACAATATATTCCAGGCTCCTAACCATCAACAACCAAGTAATATCACTAAGGGGGATATTACTCTGACAAACCCCACTGACATTGCAAATGATTACTTTGTGGGGTGTGCCACTAACTTATTAGCGAAACGCAGCACAAACCCCAAACCTGAATCTCATCCTGGGAGTACCCCTATAGTCCCACCCCCTCCCAACACTGCCCACAATTTTCAATTTAGCCCAGTATCTGAAGAGGAGATTACACAAGCGCTCCTCATACTAAAACTAAGCAGCCAATGTGGACCCGACTTACTACAATCTAGGTTCCTACGACTTGTTGCCCCAGCCATTGCCAAACCAATTGCGTCCATAGTCAACTCTATCCTGTCTGCAGGCCATATCCCTAAGACCTGGAAAACTGCCAGAGTTGTCCCAATCTTCAAAAGTGGGGACAAAAACACTGTCTCAAACTACAGGCCAATCTCACTTCTCCCAATTCTATCCAAAGTTATGGAAAAATGTGTCCACTCCCAATTAAGCGATTTCTACACCAAGACAAATTTCCCTAGCCAATTCCAGTCTGGGTTTCGTCCCAAACACTCCACCGTAACTACCCTGCTAAAAGTTTGCAATGAAATCCAGTGCGGAATGGAACGGAGACAACTCACTGGTGCAGTATTCCTAGATTTTGCAAAGGCTTTTGACACAGTTGATCATGTTATCCTGCTTAACAAACTCCAGAGCTCTGGAATAGGGAAACATGCTTTAAACTGGTTTCAGTCCTACCTATCAGGAAGATCCCAACATGTGTCCATCTCAGGCTCTAACTCCAACCCCCTGGATATCACCTGTGGTGTCCCGCAAGGCTCTGTTCTGGGGCCCCTACTCTTCTCAGTGTTCATTAATGATCTTCCCACAGCTTGTAAGGAAGCCTCAATACACATGTATGCAGATGACACAATCCTGTATGCACACAGCCATAGCCTCTCTGACCTTCAACACATACTTCAGTCTGACTTTTTGAGACTCGAAAACTGGATTTCTCAAAACAAACTGTTTTTAAACACTTACAACACGGTAACAATGGTATTTGGGACCAAGACTAAATTTGTAAAGCTTCCAGTGACTGAGCTCCTGATTAGAACCAACGCTAAAACCACCCTAACACCTGTCACTAGTTTTAAATACCTGGGCTTATGGTTTGACTCCCACTTAACATTCGGGATGCACATTGATACCCTGACAACCAAGACCTATGCCAAACTAGGGGTACTTTACAGGAACAAATCCTCCCTAAGTCTCCTGGTCAGAAAGCGTATTGCACAGCAGATGCTAATGCCAATTATTGACTATGGAGACATAGTATATGGCTCGGCTCCTCAAACTTGACACCCTCTACAATTCAATTTGTCGTTTTGTTCTCCAATGCAACTACAACACACATCACTGCGAAATGCCCAAAGAACCAGATTGGTCATCAATAGAGTCTAGGCGCAAAGTTCACCTTTCCTGTCTCACCCTCAAATACTTTCTGGGCAAGCTACCCAGCTACCTGAACAAGCTCCTCACCCCTACCACATGCAGTAACTATCACCTGAGATCAGACTCCAAAAGACTATTCATGGTCCCAAGACTCAACAAAGTATCCGGACGTTCCTCCTTCTCCTTCCGTGCACCCCAAAACTTTTTTAACCTGTAAAACTGTCCACCTGGAATATTCTGGATCCAAGTTTTTTTTATGGTTGCTACTAGCTAACAGTAAGTTGTTAGTATCCACATCCTTAAAATATGTTTTTGTTATCAGTTTCCCTTCGTCTGTAGCTATCAGTTTCTAGTCAAGAAAATTAATTTCCTTCCGATTTTCCAGATAAGTGAAGGACAAATTTTTGTTTTACTGTTAACATACTGTATAAACTGGCCTACAGAGCATTGATCCCCATCCCATACGCACAAGATGTCATCTATGAAACGACGCCAAAGGATGATATTTTGTCTAAATGGATTGTTATTCTTAATATGATGAAACTCCCCTTCTCCCATGTACAGGTTTGCGAAACTGGGGGCAGTTCCGCAAACCTGTAGGAAGAATTCATCCAAGAACATAAAGTAGTTATGTTTCAATATGAATTGGATAGAATCCAAAATGAATCTCCTATTGAGGGGATGTAATTCCAAATCACCTGATAGAAAAAAGTCAACAGCTGCCATCCCTCCTTCGTGTGGTATATTCGTTTAGAGGGCCTGTTCATCGCACGTGAGCCATATATACGAATCCTGCCACTCCAGGTCCTTTAACAAATTTAGTACTGAGGTGGAATCCCTTAAATTAGAAGGGAGTTTAGCCACATATGGCTGAAGGAAATGGTCAACATATTGCGATAAATTTGCAGTTAAACTTTGAATTCCTGATATAATTGGTCTACCAGGGGGATTAATTTATGATTTGTGTGTTTTGGGGGATGATAGAATATTGGGATTTTTGGACAGTTTGAATAAAGAAAGGCAAATTCACTGTTGGAAATGACACATGTGTTTAAGGCCTGATCCAAAAGTGCCTTGAAGCCTTTAAGAAAGTCACTGGTAGGGTCTTTTTTTAGTCTCATATAGGAGGAGGTGTCGTCAAGGAGTCGAAATGCCTCTCCTTCATAGTCCTTTCGATCTTGTAAGACTACACCTAACTTATCAGCTTTCCTAATAATTAGGTTTTTATTCTCTTTCAAAAATTTCAAAGCTAAATTTTCTTTTTTGCTGAGGTTATGTTTCATATCACCTGACTTAAAGTTTTTTGTTAGAGTATTAAATTCATTATTGACCATATTAAAAAAGGTTTCTATGTGATGTCCTTTGGAATGCGCTGGGTAAAATTTGGATTTGCCCTTAAAATGAGTATGTCTACATGGTAAATCATTGTTTTCAGCAACCTCAGTTTGAACAGACTCTACAGTCTCTAAGGGAGCTATAATCTCAGTTGACACATTACATTGGTCTATGTCAGTTTTTAGGAAATGTCTCTTCAAAGTGAGATTGCGCATAAATTTTTGAAGGTCCATATAAAACTGGAAGGAGCTTGGTCCACATGAACGAGAGAAGCCCCTATCCAATACCTTTTTTTGATCATTTGTAATGATGACCGTGGACAAATTAAAAATCCCTTTATAAAGTGGTGTCATGTGTCCTTCTCGTAGTCCCATTTCTTTAGCTCTGGCCCCTCCTCTACTCCCTCTTCTAGTAAAGGTCTTTTCTTTTTTTCTATTAGGGGCTTTGGTATTAATAGCCCTGGACTTTCTTCCTTCCTGTTCAGATCCAAGTGCCTGTGCTTGACTAGTTCTAAAAAAGAAGAAGGTGTGGGTTAAGCCGGTGATCGATATCTGGGACTATGTTTAATTGGTCTATAACTCATATTTGTGTCATACAGTATCTCTTATCTTCTTTCTGTCCATACCTAAAATTTTCAATGTAATTCCTTCCTTTGTAAATGGGATTCCTGTAATGTCCCTCTTGTCTAGGTGGGGGATAATGCCTATCATGTTGTGCATAATTCCTTCGGTCCTCATATCCATATTGTTCCGGTCCCCTCTCAATTGATTGAGTATAGGGCCTATGATGTTTATTTTGATCAATTGATCTGTTATTGGATTGAGAGGATTTTCTCCCCCCCCCCCCCTCCATGGGTATTTGTTTTAACTGATCTACCTCTTTCAGTGTCTTTGGCCCAATTTCTTTGTCTGTTATTGTCGTAATCAGATTTATCTCTATAAAATTTCTCTTGCTTCTTTTTCAAGATTTCCTTCTCCGCATGCTCAAGCTTCTTACAGAGGTCATGCTCCATTTCTGAGCAATCAAATTCACTTCCAAGTGGCTCAAGTTGTTTAATTATGTTCGTAACCTCTATATCAATAATTTTCAAAGATTTCTTTCTTTCATAGATAATTAATTTCATGAGTGCTACAGGGGAGTCATCCAAGATTCTATTCCATTCTTTGATAAAATGGTCATTATCTTTACCGAAAGTAGGCAATTTAAGAATGCGTAGGCCTCTAGGGACTCTATCACAGTCTACATATTTTTATATTGTTCTTTTTTCTAATTATCTCTTACTTTTGGTAAGGAGCAATTGTTCTAAAACCTTAAAATGATTTTCAATTGAACCCTTAACATCCTTACTATCAGGAGCTCTTCAGAGAATATCAAATCAAAATTATCATCACACTTCTGTCTACAATTAACTAGACTCCACACCATATTGAAAGAGAGAGTGACAGATAGATAGTGAGGTGAATTGACGGTGTACATGGGAGAATGGGAGTTTCATCATATTAAGAATAACAATCCATTTAGACATAATATCATCATTTGGCGCCGTTTCATAGACGACATCCTATGCATATAGGATGGGGATCAAAGCTCTGTAGGCCAGTTTATACAGTATATTAACAGTAATACAAAAAAATTGTCCTTCACTTATCTGGAAAATCGGAAGGAAATTAAGTTTCTTGACTTGAAACTGATAGCTACAGACGAAGGGAAACTGATAACAAAAACATATTTTAAGGATGTGGATACTAACAACTTACTGTTAGCTAGTAGCAACCATAAAAAAACTTGGATCCAGAATATTCCAGGTGGACAGTTTTACAGGTTAAAAAAGAACTGCAGTTCGGAAGAGGACTTTGAAGTGCAGGCCAATGACCTACGTTCCAGATTTTTGGAACAAGGATACTCTCCACAACAATTGGATAATGACTTGGAAAGGGTGAGAAAACTAGATAGAAGTCAGATGCTAGTCCCCAAGATAAGATCAAAAAATCAAATTGAGAATGAGGGGAAATGTAATGTTCCTTTTATTACAAACTTTAACGCCAAGACAATGAAAATGGAGAGAATTGTCAAAAAACATTGGGCAATCTTACTGCTGCGGCACATCTGAGTCTAACACATCACCGTTTTTCCCCTGGCTTTTTCCTGGAATACGACGCACTTCCCCCTGGGCATGCCGCATTCATTTTGCGTTCTCAGCCACGGGTCATGTGCGGTTGACGCGCGGTGGATGCGTTTATTGAGAATGGTTCAGATTTAATAGGTTGCAATTCTTTGCGTGTCCGCCAGGTGGCAGATATTCATGAATTATAATGCGCATGCGCTGCAGTAATGTGTCGACTTGCAGGTGTTTCATTTAAAAAAGATACCACAGTGTGCTATTGTAACTTGGCCTTGAGACTGAAGGAAGAGGTTGCAAAAATGTATCAATTTAGGCTTTTCATATTAAAGAAAGACAAAGACCAGTTTCGGTTACAGTATTCTCCAGAGACCCGCCGCCCGCCATGAGTGTTCAAGTGCAGCCCGTTTTCCAAAAACCCGACAGAAGTTACTCGTATTTGATATGGGCCGCGATTAATGCAACAGATGATAAGATGGCAACAGTTGTTCAAATTTATCAGTATTTTATCGAAAACTATGACTTTTACAAATTTTCGTCAACTCCTCATACGTGGAAGCGTGCAAAAAGGAAAAGGTTATGTAGCGACCCCTGTTTTTGAGCCACTATTTGTTGGAGGGTATTGATGTGTATCACTGGCTTTTTCCTGTATCTATGATCATGCAGACGGCAAAAGCCGAAGGGTCGTGTTAAAGCCAACTAAGAAATGACAGTCGCTGCCAAGCAATGCACCAGCACCGGCTTCCAATGATGGTCCCGACGTCAGTGACAACACTGAGCTGGATTTCGCGTGCAGTTTCGATCAAGCTTGCATGTACCTAAGCAATTTCCAGCCTCATCAGCTGACTACAGGTGGACTAGTCCCGCTGCAAACAATCGATGTGGATGATCAAGAACGCTGGACTGGCAGTGGACCGGCGCCAGCGCCAGCTGAATGGGAAATTCTATGGTGAGTATTGTTGACGTATTATTTTCTGTGTTTTTTTTATTTTGACAATACAGTATCAATATCGGTGCGATTCAAAAGTCAAGCGATTCTCCTGTAAGCAATATTATTGGCTGAGCGGCTTCTACAGTACTGTAATGCAGATACTGAATTATTGGTGGAACGCTAGGCGCATGCGCATTGGAACCTTCTTGAAACGCATGCAGTATGCGTGTCATTTCATCAACGGTAGGCGCATGCGCATGTGAACAGGAGACGCCCCCCGAGAAAATTATTGGTGGGACTGGCTGGGAACTTTTTAGACCATTACAGTAAAACTTTTCTTTTTGTTTTTCCTCAGAAAAGAAAACGGCTAATGGAGGGATTTCGATGGATAATATCGCTTTGTGTAACAATGTCTGCACATTACTGAATCGGATTTAAAAACCCACGTACAATTTAGTGGCTGATGTACACTTTGCTGATGTTTTGCGGCCCTACAGTATACAATACTTTTTTTATAAACAGTATACTGTGTAATTAACCCGAAAAAATTAAAACTATGCATTTATTCTACATGTATTACAGTACTGTACATACAGTATGTGTCTTCTATACAGTGCCAGTACATACAGTACAGTACAGTACTGTATGTGTCTTCTATTTTTTTTTAATACTCTTGTACTGAGCATGCCTACAGTATACAGTACAGTGTGCCTGGACAGTAGTGTACATTCTAGAAACACTGTATTTTGTTACAGTAGCAAAGGAGCCAAGGGAACAATGTAAAACAAATCAACATGTTCTTTAATTGGTGGAGTAAGTACAAAAACATTTATTTACAAATACTGTACAATGTAGAAACATTTTAAGTGCACAGCAATTCAAAACATAAACAGGTGTATGGTTTACTGCTACAGTTGTGAAAACATTTATGTATAGAAAGTAAAAACATTTACAGTCAGTCAGTATGGTTTACAGTCACATGTTTTAAAAACAAATTCTTTATTCATAAAATATACAAACCGCAACATCTCCTTTATCAAAGAGCGGCAAGTCAAAACATATACAGTGGGATGGTGTGCAAAACAGTATGTACCAGTACAGTCCTCGAGGGCAGCAGACAGGCCCGGTTTTCACGACAACCTTGAAAACCGTGCCTGTTTGCGGCCCTCAGGGACTGGAATTGTGCAGGTCCTGTGTGTGTGTATAGCAAGTTAAAACATTTCTGTATAAATACGAGTTAAAAAACACACAACAACATCATCTTTATTTATGTATAGCAGGTCAACAGTATGGTCTTACAGTTCCCGTGATTAATCCAGAAAGTCCACCACATTGTCCGTCCATGGCCGATTCCTTACATGGCGCAAAACGCCATTAATGCAGTCTCGAACGCCTTTCATTACAGGATCTGTAATTGGATAAAAGCGCCGCATTTCATACAGAATGTTCTTTCTGAAAATGGCAGGAAGCGCCTTTTTTACACGATTTCCGTCGTAGTTCACTTTGAAGGCCCAGTCGCAGTACAACGAGTAGGGAACATGGTGCTTAAAAAGTAGCAAGGCATACTTGTGGGGTGCCCCGGCACTCATCACCCTATACTTTTCCCTAAGCGCCGGTGTCAGATCGCGCAGGGTGATGTCGGGCACCATATCAATGCGAGCGAATGTAGGTCTTCTGCGAGCGGGTGTGCTTGAGGAGACGGACGATGGTAGGTTGTCTGGGAGGAAGCTTTCCTCCGGTCTTGGTCGCCGTGTTGTCTTGACGGGGTTGTAATGTCCTCCTCAACGGCATACATGTACACTACATCTTCTGGTGGAGGGGGTGCGCTTGGTGATGGAAGGGGGTTGATGCTCCAATTCATCACATCCATGTCACCCCCCTGCTCCGGCGTCGGGGAAACAGGGGCATTAACACCGAGCAAACGATGTATACCCGCTATGTCAGCCTCTATCTTCTCCATCCGTCGATCCATCCGTTGATCCATATCTAGCATCCGTTGATCCATATGTATCATCCGTTGATCCATATGTAGCATCCGTTGCTCCACATTTAACATGGTCTCCAGAAGCAGATCTATCTTTGCTAGCGCAATAGATTTCCCGGGGAGATCCACACTTATCCCAATCAGCATCCGGTCTAACGAGCTGCTTCTTGTGCATGGCATGTGGATATCTGGGTGGATGGGTGCAACGGAGGATGAGATGGGGGTTCCATGGAGAGAAGCGGCAGCGACATCAAAGAAGGGTGGAGGAGGTGACCTGTGGATATCCGGTAGAGGAGAAGCGGCAGCATCGTCGAAGAGGGATGGAGAAAGTGACCTTTGGATTTCCGGGCGAGAAGCAGAGTCGTCTAAGAGCAAAGGAGAAAGTGACCCGTAAATTTCAGAGGCGGCAGCGTCATCGGATGGAACTGGAGAAGATGGCCTGTGGGTTTCCGGGAGGGCGGCGACAGCATCGAGGACGAGAGGTGGAGAAGACGGGCTGTAGATTTCCGGTACAGCGGCGGCAGAGTCATCGAAGCGTATGGGAGGAAGTGGTCTGCGGGTTCGATGGGTTGGCTGCCAATCGTTTTGCATCAAGAGTACATCACCGTATATCTTCTTGACATAATAAGGCTGACGTCTATGAAAACCCTTAGCCTTTGGGGTCAGCAGAAGGTTTTCTTTATTG
Source organism: Ascaphus truei (assembly GCF_040206685.1). Classification (NCBI taxonomy): domain Eukaryota; kingdom Metazoa; phylum Chordata; class Amphibia; order Anura; family Ascaphidae; genus Ascaphus; species Ascaphus truei. Next base: position 249,655,331 of record NC_134487.1, on the reverse strand, counting down.
GCCTTAGCCTGTTGCTTTTGCCTTGGCGTGGAAACGGAAACCGCCTTTCGCTTTTTCTGCATGACAGGCACGGCAGAGGCGAGAGGGTTCCTGTGTCCGTAGAATCGGGGTTGATCCATGGAAGCAGGTGGCACAATGCAGTACAGTATCTGGACAAGGGCAAGTTCAGATAAAGATCATCGAGTGGTGGGCTATGCAAAGCGTGTAACCTTTTATGCATGGCGGCGAGGTACAGGTGTTGAAAGTGGGCATACTCTAATGTGAGTCATTACCGTATAAATACACAATCCATTTTGTGGATTCACTGCACATTGAATACACATCGATTAAACATCGAATATACATTCTTGTGTTTGTATTTCTTTCTACTCGCAGCAATGGTTGTTAAAAAGATTTCCAAGGATCTCAGCATGCGAATTAAGGAAATGTACACGAGCGGACACTGAATATCTGCTATCCAACGCTGGTTAGCTACTTCTAGCCTCGTTGTGCCAGCAACCATGGTGAGCTATCATGCACACGGAAAAAACAGAGAACGCAAAAGTGCACCAAGGGTAACTAACACGTAAGTATATTTATAAAACTTTTTAAAAAAAAATTGATCCAAAAATGTACTGTACTTCTACAGTACTGTATCTAATATTTTTGTTATTTCTGTATATTTATATTACAACAGTATATATATATTTTGTATATTTATATTTATATTACAACAGTATATATATTTTGTATATTTATATTACAACAGTGTATATATTTTGTATATTTGTATTTATATTACAACAGTATATATATATTTTGTATATTTATATTTATATTACAACAGTATATATATTTTGTATATTTATATTACAACAGTGTATATATTTGTATATTTATATTTATATTACGACAGTATATATATTTTGTATATTTATATTACAACAGTGTACAGTATATATTTTTTATATTTATATTACAACAGTGAATATATTTTGTATATTTATATTTATATTTCAACAGTTTTATATTGCTGGATACTGTATTAATAGAACAATATATTGTATCCTCTTGAACTACTGTCTCTATTATTTTTATTTACCGGAATGTTTTTCTTTACATTGTAGGGAGACAACCCTTCTGGTGGACAAAATAAGTGAGGAGAATGATGTGAGGAGTGCATTAAGGGTCAAATACACTCTGCAGGATAAACACAATCTCGCTGTATCCGAGACCAGCATAAAGAAGATGAGACGCAGCATTGGATGGAAATATGGATGTATGAGGTTAGTACTGGACAGTACAGGAGGTAAAAGTGTTGTTTTGGAAACAGTACTGTACCGCTAAAATTATTTATTCCTTGTCATTACAGAGCGTACCCCATGATAAGGGACGCAAACAAAATCAAAAGAGTGGTCCAGGCCAGGCATGGATCGACAGTGGGGAAAATTTCCAGGATTGCATCTTCACTGACGAGTCTACTGTGTCGCTGGAGAGATTAGCAAGCTTTGCATTCCACAAAAAAGGCCGCATATCTTTGAAGCCGCGGCCAAAACACACCGTGAATCTGCATGTGTGGGGTGCCATCTCTAGGCGTGCACCAGGATGCATTGTCATCTGTGAAGGTAAAATATATGAAATATAATGTAGCCTTATGCACTGTATTTTACCAGTGTAGCCTTACTGTATGCACTGTACTGTACTATTGTGCAGTTTTTTGAGCACTTTTCTTTTCTTGCTATAGGAATCATGAATAAAGCTTTCTTCCAAGACAACATTGTCCCTGCAATACATCACACGCGATTTCCCGAATTGTCACCGCTTTAACCAGGACAACGATCCGAAGCACACCGCGTCAACAGCGCATATCCTTGAGCGCGGTATCAACTGGGTGAAGATGCTAGATGAGTAAGTGCTGTAACCGTGTCTCATTTTTTTCCCACAGTTTTTACTGTGTACTGTATCTCGTAAACTAATTGTCCTTTTTTTACAATGACAGATCGCCAGACTTCAATCTGATCGAAATGGTCTGGCATCAGCTGAAGGACCATATCCGGAAAGTGGCGAAACCCTTCAAAAAGGACGAGTTGTTGAAAGGCATAATGAGTTTTTGGAACGATGTACTCACCGAGGAACGCTGCAATAAATATATATACCATATTGCCAGTGTGTTGCCCATTGTGATCGCGCGTAATGGGCAAGCATCAGGAAAGTAGTACTGTGCTGTAATATTGTAAGTACAGTATGATACAGGTAAGTATGGCACAGATTTTTTCTTTCCAGATAGTCTGAGTATAAAGTAGTTACAGTTTTTTCTTTACAGAGAGAGCAGCACCAGCCATCAGGTTACAGTACATAGTATTTAACAGTAGTCAGAGTACAGTATACAGTAGTTCCAGTATAGACTAGTTTGACAGTAATACAGTAACTGCCCACTAACTGCTCATTTTTTTCTTTCCATACAAAGCTGCACCAGCCATCTACAGTAGTACTACACATCAAACAATGCCATAATACAGTATGCACATAACTGCACTAATTTTTTGTTTTCTTGTCGTTTCAGGAAAAAAGGGTGGCCTGGGGGGAGGTGGGGTTTTGTGTCCAGTCTAATCTGTTTGTACAGTAAAATGTACAGTATATAAACAGCAGTAATGATGTATACAAAACCTCTCCTCTCAATGAACTACTGTACTATACACAGAATAAGGAACAAGATAAAGACGGAAAAAATATTATAACTATATATATATATATATAGTTATAATATTTTTTCCATCTTTATCTTGTTCCTTATTCTGTGTACAGTACAGTAGTTCATTGAGAGGAGTTCATTATACATTACAGTATATATTATTAAATAATATTCTTATAAATGTGCATTATTCATGTTTCCCCATGTTTTAGAAATGTTTTCTAAATGTTTAGCCAATTTCAATCTGCCAAAAGTACTTAATAAAGACTGCATTTTGTATTATTCATGATTTTTTTTTATTTGTATTTTTTGGTTCCTGATAAAATAAATATTTATTCACATTCCTGCTAGTCATAATCATTTACAACAACCACAACCCCCTGCCCCACCCCTACAGTACACCAAAGAATCAGTTAATGGGGTTTTTAACTCTCAATTCTCACAATGCTATGCAAATCGGATTTACATTTCAAAATCGAGAAGGGATTTTCCAAAGCGTTACCGTAAACAAAGCCTCAAATGGTTGGGGGGGGGGTGATTAAACGCAGGCGCACTGAGGCTTTGTAGCTCGGCAATGGACGGATTTAGAACACAATGGCAATATTCAGAAAATTAACGACTCTGTGGAGAAAGGGGGTTGGGTAACTAATGTGCAGTAAGCAGCAAGCTCCCATCTCTAAAAGGATTAGAGTACACGCAGGCGCAGTGAGGCGGTTGGCGCTTGGCTGGAGACGGATTAAAAACACAATGACTAACTAACTTCAGAAAATGAATGACTCTGTGGAGGTGTCTGTCGATAAGAGTTTGTGTGTGCGTGGGGGAGGGATGAAGGATTAGTTGTGCAGCAGTTCAAAGAAATAACATACTGTACTGTACTGTAGAGTACAGTAATTTCAAAAGGCAGTTCATCATAATACTGTAATTTGATCCCTACGCCCCCCAAATACAGTACATAAAAAGCACACAAATAAACCATGTGCAGGCAAACACACAGATTTAATATCGTAATATCAAAATTGTTTTTGCAGGCTTGTGGATAAAATAACAGTTAAAAAATTATAGTCAAAAAAATTTGGGAGGGCCCTCAAGCAAGCAGTGGTGGGTGAAGTTACAGGCGCAAGAGAATTACACGCAGGCGCAGTGAGGCTTTGTAGGTCGGCTATGGACAGATTCAGAACACAATGGCAAGATTCAATAAATTAAGGACTCTGTGGAGAGGGGGGGGCGTTGGGTGACTCATGCGCAGTAAGCAGCTAGCTCCCATCTCTAAAAGGATTACATGCAGGCGCAGTGAGGCTTTGTAGGTCGGCTATGGACAGATTCAGAACACAATGGCAAGATTCAGTAAATTAATGACTCCGTGGAGAGGGGGGGGCATTGGGTGACTCATGCACAGTAAGCAGCTAGCTCCCATCTCTAAAAGGATTACACGCAGGCGCAGTGAGGCTTTGTAGGTCGGCTATGGATGGATTCAGAACACAATGGCAAGATTCAGTAAATAAATGACTCCGTGGAGAGGGGGGGGGGGCGTTGGGCTACTCATGCGCAGTAAGCAGCTAGCGTACATCTCTAAAAGTATTACACGCAGGCGCAGTGAGGCTTTGTAGGTCGGCTATGGACGGATTAAGAACACAATGGCAAGATTCAGAAAATTAACGACTCAGTGGAATTTGAAATCCTTGAGCTAGCGTTCATGGGGGAGGGGGCTGCAGGGTACAGCTGCATGAAATTCAAAGCTAAAGACATACTTTAATTTCAAAAGGCAGGTCATCATAAAACAGTATGTAGAAAGCACACAAATCAGTGCAGTCAAACGCACAGGGTGCGCAGTCAAAAGCTACAGCACAGATTGAATATCGTAATACAGTAAGATGGTTTTTGCAGGCTTGTGGAGAATAAATAAATAAAAAAATTACAATAATTTTGTTTTTTAATTTTTAATTTTTTTTTGGTCACTCACTCAGGCAAGCAAGCAGTGGTGGGCGAAGTTACAGGCGCATGCGCAGTAAATTCCTGCTGTCAAGCAGGAATGTGATTGAAACCAGACACACATTCAAAGGAATGGTGTGGGAAAGATGTACTGCATTGCACAGAAGATAAGAAGTTGAAATACCCTGCAGTGCAGTTAATTATCCTGAGCGAGGGGAGAGCGCTGTATATGCCGAAATGTGACACTGTTACAGTACTGTACACGCCTATGCGTTTCAACAATTTTCAAATGTGACATACCGTACAGCAGCACAGCACTGCAAATGCATGTATACTTTAAATATGCAAATTTACAATTACTGCGTGCGCACACACATATTGTGTACTGACGTAGGTTGAACCGCGAAGGTATTAGACTTCCAAGACAACAGCTCACAAAAGCCCCCCTGAGTTTTTACACGGCATTGCAGTATTGCAGACATCCAGAATAAAATGCTAATATCACGAGCGCGAAAATAACGCACTTCCCTCCGGGCGAAAACGACAAAAAACGCACCTAACCGGGATAATCTGAAAGCCACAGATCTAGCCGTCTTAGACTCAGATCGGCCGCCACTGTATCAAATGACATTTTGGGGGCTCACATCTCAAAATTTCCAAAATTTATATTTAGGAAAGCTAAAAATCTTAAGAGTATGTTATCCCCTAGTGATATCAACATTAGAGAAAACTGTTTGGGGGGAAATTTGTGGCTCAACACCAAACTGGTGGGAAATTTTCAATGTGGGAAATGTTCAGTTTGTAAACATCTCCATCCCAATAAAAAATCGTATACATGCAACTCCACTGGAGAGGTTTTTGAAGTCACAGACTTTATTTATTGCAATTCAGACCATATTGTATATTTAATAGAATGCCCGTACGGCTCACAATATGTGGGCCTTACAAAACATCCTTTAAAAGTTCGTATCCAAAAACACATACGCAACATAAAAATTGGTTTTGTTAAACACAGTCTTTCTAGACACTATGCTCTGCATCATAATAAGGATCCATCATCACTTCTCTTTAAGGGCATCAAATATGTCCCTAGAAATAGGATGGGTGGTGATAGGGTTAAAGAATTGTCCATGCAGGAGACCTTCTGGATACATAGGCTCAATACCTTGCATCCAGGGGTTCTCAATGAGGATATCGATATATGGTCCCTATACTGAAAAACTTCCTTGTGACGTGAGGAGATTATATTTTCTCTTGATTACTTTGTGTTCAACAAATATATATACTTTTTATAACTCTTTGTCCATTTTTAATATATTTTAGAATTTCGTGCCTCTTTTTCATGATTCAATAATGTTTACTTTAATTTTCATATGTATTTCATTTATAAGTGTGTTTTTTTACAGTTTGCTTTTTGCTTAAGAATATATTTTTTAATCATTATTTTTCTTTTCCATTCTAGCTACATCCTGCTTAGCTTATGTTATTTATGGTTTTTATCTTAAATGCTTTTTGTTTGAATAAAGATTGTACAGTATATGGCCATTGAGGCCTGATATGGTACAATGAGTAAGGTTGTGGGGTCATTGACTCCTCCCCGCTCTTGCTGTATTGGCTGGAGGACTCGAGCCGCGGGCCAATCAGGTTTGAGCGTGGGGTATTTCAATGCCTTACAAACTAGCACTTGTTATTCCCTGACGAAGAAACCTATGGTTTCGAAACGCATTGGAAAGGACTTTTGATGCGATATTCAGTTGGACATTTCATCCTACCATTGCCGGTTTGACTCCCTAACTGGTGAGGAAATCGCGACGCGAGTTGCGGTGTCGCCGCCGAGTGACATCAGAGATCAGGAAGCGGAGGATCTGAAGGTTGCAAGTGTGCACCAAACCACAGTGAGAGACCATCCTCACCAACGGAATCTCCATCCTCATGTATAACGAGTCTGCTGGGACTTCCACCCACAATAGCAGGACTATCGAGGATCTGCTGACTTTGTTTCAAAAGACCAAGAGGCTGCAAGCTGTTCAACATCAGATGATACCCTGCCTGGAGACCCGGTTGGCGCATGGGTAACATTAACCCGTGACATGCTGGTTTTTTTTCTCCCTTGATGTACGCACAATACTTACCTGTACTGTTTGAATGAATAATATTTCTTTTAATGCACTATGAGCATTGTGCGCTGTGTTTTTGTGTTTTCTGTCTAGCTTTAGGGGGTGTTTTGAGCCACCCCTGTTTCCACGGCTGCAGACGCTCCCCTATCAGTGTTCACAAGATCACGTATTATATATATTTTTTATCATCAATTACATCACTATACCCATGTGGTTGATTGTAGTTGCGCACTTGATCCACTTTGTTTCACGCATGCGCATTGGAACCTTCATGAAACGAATATGCGTGTCATCACATCAACAGTAGGCGCATGCGCATGTGAACAGGAGACGCCCCCTGAGAAAATTATTGGTGGGACTGACTGTGGGAACTTCTTTAGGGGACTGACTGACCATTACAGTAAAACTTTTACTTTTTTTTTTCCTCAGAAAAGAAAACTTTGTCATCTCATGCGGAAAACGGCAAATGGAGGGATTTCAATGGATAATATCGCTTTGCGTTACAATGCCTGCACATTGCTGAATCTGATTAAAAAGACCACGTACCGGAGTCTACAGTTTAGTGGCCGTTGTTATTGATTAGGATAGAATACTGTAACTGAGAGCTTCATAGAAAACCTGAAACAGTATGCTGTTGTTTTCAGACCGTACTGTACACAATACTTTTTATATATACTGCATAATAAACACGAAATATAAAAAGTATGCATTTATTCTACATGTATTCCAGTACATATGTGTATTCTATACCCGTACAGCATGTATTGTTTTAATACTCTTGTGATGTACTGTACAGTGCTGAGCATGCCAACAGTATACAGTACAGTACTATACAGTATGCCTGGACAGTACTGTACAGTATGTTCTAGAAACACTGTATTTTGTTACAGTATAAAAGGAGACAATGGAACAATTTAAAACAAATCAACATTTTCTTTTATTGGTGGAGTAAGTACAAAAACATTTATTTACAAATACAGTATAAAATTCATTTAAAGTGTACAGCAATTCAAAACATTAACAGGTGTATGGTTTACTGCTAGTGAAAACATTTATGTATAGAAAGTCAAAACATTTACAGTAGGATGGTGTACAGTACAGTCAGTCAGGCCTGCACAACTCCAGTCCTCGAGGGCCGCAAACAGGCCCGGTTTTTTTTGTTTCAAATTTTTTTATTAGGCAGATATATCATTACAGGGTATTGGTAGTACAAGCAGTATATAAACCTAATACACATTTTTCCATTTTTTTTTAACTGGGAAGAGGAGAGAAGAGACTCAACGTCCCCCTGACCTTATCTGGTCTGCCGGGGCTACGTGAGTATAGAAACAGAAAAGGAGCTGGGAGGGCAGGGAGGGGGGGGGGAAGGGGGAGGGGGGTGTAGTGGGGGGAGGTCTTGTTCCCCCTCTCCTTGACAACTCTGGTTTGGGTTTTGGTATCCTATGTTGCTCTAACCTGTTAAGGGGCATTTCGACGAAGAAGCGCCATATGGGTTTGCCAGGAGTCCCAAGTATTATTGTATGAGGTAGTAGACCTTTTCAGGAAGGCGGATAGTCTCTCCATGTCCATCACTTCTTGCACCCTTTTTATTATTGTTTGTTTTGAGGGGGGAGACACTTTCTTCCAGGCAGCAGCCACCGCACATCTAGCCGCCGTAAGAATGAAGGAGACTAATTTTCCTGTTGGGCAGTCCAGGTAATCAAAGGGCCTGGCCAACAGGTAGGTCAACGGGTCAATGGGTATTGTGAGGTCTGTGATCTCTTCTATTAATTTTTGTGTAATTTCCCAGTATTTCTGAATTTCCGGACATGTCCACCAGATGTGGGTCATGTCCCCCTTTTGACCGCAGCCTCTCCAACATAGGTCAGATGCCAGGGGGTAAATTTGATTTATTCTAACTGGGGTAAGATACCAGCGGAACAGAATTTTATATATATTTTCTTTGATTGTGGTACATATAGAAGTTCCTGAGGCATTTTCCCAAATACTTTCCCAGTCCTCTCGGTCTATAACTATATCCAATTCTGCTGCCCAGTGCAGCATATAGTCGTGTGTGGGGGCTTCCGTGGCACTCTCTAACTCTGCGTAGATTTGTGTTATTAGACCTCGCTGATGGCCTGTTTCCCTACAAAGCCGTTCGAACCCTGTGAGAGGGGGAAATTCCAATGTTGGGGATAATGTTTGAGTGAAGTGCCGAATTTGTAGGTACTTAAAAACGTTTAGTCCTACCATTTCATATTTGGTTTGAAGATTTTGGAAGCTCAGGAACTCTGGTTATTGCCCCCTGGTAGTTTTATTGCTGCTGACGAGTTTTGGTATAGACTACGGACCCCCTCTAGATATGCGTCGTTAAAGCCAAATTTGCGCATAGTATGGTCCAGGAATTGCCAGTTTATTCTATCGAACGCCTTCTCTGCGTCTAGGCTTAAAAGTAATGCTTTGGTCCCTGTGAGGTGCACATGGTCGATAATATCGATTATCTTCCGAGTATTTTCTGAGGCTTGCCTGCCCGCGACAAATCCTACTTGGTCTATATTGATTAATCTCGGTAAGATGGGGTTCAGTCTGCTTGCTAGTATTTTACTATATAATTTGAGGTCGCTGTTGAGGAGGGAGATTGGGCGATAGCTTCCACATTGCATCGGGTCTCTGCCTTCTTTGTGTATTATGGCCAGGTTGGCAAGAGACATTGATTGGGGGATTTGGTTCCCTTCCATAAAGTGATTAAATGTTTTTAGAAGATGCGTAGATAGTGTGGGCAAGAATCTCTTGTAGTAGACGTTAGTGAAACCATCAGGGCCAGGAGATTTGGTAATCTTTAATGATTTGACCGCCACCTCCAGTTCCTCTTTTGTGATCTCAGCATTGAGGACTGTGTTTTCCTCCTCCGTTAATGTGGGGAGTTGACATTTGTCTAGGTATTGTGTTATGAATTCTGAAGCTATTTGTTCCGGCCGGCCGCTTTTGGATCTTAGATTATATAGTTCAGAATAATATTTTGTAAATTCCGCTGCAATTTTGTTATCATTATATTGGATCTCACCAGACCTACTCTTGATCGCCGTTATTTGTGATCTTTTTTGTACCCCTCTTAATTTACTTGCCAAGAGCCTATCGGCCTTGTTACCCTTATCATAGTATTGTTGATTGGTCCATTTGAGGGCCTTTTCAACATCCTCCAGCTGAGTTTGCTTAAGTTTTGTTCTAGCTGTTAATAATGTTTTGTATATTTTTTTGAGGGGTTAGCTTTATGAGTTTGTTCTATTGTTCTGATAGTATTTGTAAGTTCCTTGATTAGCGCTTGGCGGGCTTTTTTCCTATGGGATGCGATGGAAATAAATTTCCCTCTGATGGCTGCCGTATGGGCTTCCCATAGGATTGCTGTAGAGGAGACTGTTCCCGTGTTGAAAAAGAAATAGTCCTTAAATGAGGTTCTTATTTCCCTTTCTATTTCCAGATGATTTAATAGTGAATCGTTTAGTCTCCAAGAGTAATTTATTGTTTTATCGAAGGGAATTGATAGTGCCAGGGTGATCGGGGCGTGGTCAGACCAAGTGATTGAGCCAATGTCTGATTCAATGGCTGCGCCATCACATTTTTGGTGACCAGGAAATAGTCGATTCGTGAGTAGGTCTGGTGAGGTGCTGAGTAGAAGGTATAATCTCGCTGGCCCTGATGTTGTGCTCTCCACACGTCCACTAGTGAGAACTCGCTCAGGATTCCCCTGAACCTTTTCCCCTTGATTTGAGAGTGGGTTGTACGGGGGGGACCCACTGTGGTCGATCTGTCCTCGGTGAGGTTTAAGACCATGTTTAGGTCGCCTCCCACTAGCATCGATGACAGATATCCCGGTCTATGCCCTCGAGGACAGTTTGTAGGAATTCCGTTTGTTTCTCGTTCGGGGCGTACACATTGATCAGAGCTATTGCCGAGCCCGCTAAGGAGCCATATACCACTAAAAACCTACCCCCTGGGTCCTTGGTTATTTTAATATGATTAAATGGGGTGCCTTGTCTGATTAGGATAGCCACACCCCTCTTTTTACTACTAAATGATGCAAAAAAGCACATTGGGAACATTTTTTTGAATAAATTTGGGGGGTCTTGTGATGTGAAGTGGGTCTCCTGTAAGAATATAATGTCTCCCCCTGATTTTTTCATATCCTGCAGGGCTAGTCTATGCTTTCTATTATTTTGTAGGCCTTTGACGTTCAGGGAACGGACCTTAATTGGGGCTGTGGACATCATTGTAATTTTTTTGTAGTACGGGGTCTTGGGACCTCACCTTTCCCACTAGGAGAGATCTTGTGTTTATTTTTCAGTGATTCATCATATCTTAAGTTTTTATGCTCTTTAGGGGCGGAGTGTGAACTCTCTATGTGTTCTGTGGAGGGTGTGTGTGGTCTGCCAAGGAGGGGGGAGGGGGGGAAAAGATCTGCTGGGACAGGGTCAGCAGATAGAGAGTAGATTGAATCAGGGCCTTGTCAGGTCCTAAAGTTTTGCAAACAACAGTGATGAACCATTTTGGGCCTATAAAGGGTCCCTTTAACCTATACATTTACAGCCGTTTTTTATAACCATCAACAACCTTTAACATTTCCATTATACAGATAGCATGTCTATTTCTCCAGCGGGGCACAGTAAGCCATTTCACAGTGTTCCCAGTTTCGCATCCCTTTGGAAGCAAGGGGAGGGGGGGGTGGGGAGGGGGGGGGGTGGGGGGACAACCTGGGCGGGGAGGGGGGGAGGGGTAAGGGTGGGGGGGGTGACGGGGGGGATATATAAATTAGAAACCTTTTGCACATTTGTATACAACTCTGAGTATTGAACAGCCTATATTTTTGGTTATAATGGAGGACCCGCCTATTGATGTGAGGGATTTTAGAGTCCCTTTGGCCTGTATATTCATCTCCGTTTTTTATAACCAGCAACAACATTTAACATTTCTAGTCCCCCGGTGGGGCTCATTTAACCGTTCTGTTTTTCTCTCTGTCCCAGGGAGGGAAAGGGGTGGGGGGGGGCGGGGCCTGTGTGGGGTGGGGAGGGAAAGGGTGGGGGGAGAGTTGGGGAGGGAAAGGGTGGGGGGGAGGGAAAGGGTGGGGGGGAGGTGTGGGGTGGACTTGGGGGTGGAGGGGGGGGTAAGGGAAGATGGGCGGGAGGGGAGGGTAAGGGAAGATGGGCGGGAGGGGGGGGGCGTGTGTGGAGGGGGGAGGGTAAGGGGGGAGGGTAGGGGTGGGGGGGGGAATACACAGTGGAGAATCTTTTCATATTTTTATACAGCTCTGGGTTGTAAAACAACGTGTGTTTTTTGGCTGTGGTGAAAGACCCGTATATTGATTTGAGAGGTTTCAGAGGTCTTTTGACCGTTACATTCAACATCGCTTTTTATAACCATCCACCTCAGATTACTTGTCTATTTCTCCAGTGGGACACAGTAAGCCAAAAAAAAAAATTTTTTAAAAAAGGGAGGGGGGGGGGGAATGGGGGAGGGGTATATAGTTAAAAATCGTTTTGCACAATTATATATAACTTCTGAGCATTGAAACAGCATACATTTTTGGTTATAATGCCGGGCCCGCATATTGATGTGAGGGATTTTAGAGTCCATTTAGCTTATACATTCACGTCTGATTTTTTATAATCATCAACAACATTTAACATTTCCGTTATACAGATAGCATGTCTATTTCTCCAGTGGGGCATAGTAAGCCATTTCATTATGTTCCCAGTTGCGCATGGGATGGGAGTTTCGTCTGCGGGGTCTTTTGACTTTTGCCTATGTGAGTTGATCCCTTCGGGGGTAAATGGGGGGGAAGGGGAGGGGGAGGAGGGGGGGTACCTACGTTGTTTTGTTTTTGTTTTTAAGGGTGTTATGGAGTAAACATTTTTGCTGCAGCTTTTATACAGGGCGCTGCGTGTGGATTACACCTGTGTTACCGGCCTTGCTCTTTATGTGTAGTTGCATGTGTACCCTGGGGGAGAGAGAGGAAAAAAAAAAAAGGGGGGGGGAGGGCGGGTGCATGGGGGGGAACATGAGTCCTCAGGGGGGGCCAGCTTAGTACACATGTAGTCCCCACAGTTCTGCTATCTGGGGTCCCGTTGAGCCTGGGCAGACCAGTGGTGGACGGGCAAGTAGTATGCTCGGCCCAGGGCCCCATCAAGGTGACTATGGGGAGTGACTGAATGCTTCGCCATTTTACAGGCTCGCAGACTCGCGTTGGGTATTTGTCTCTTTTAATGTTCTATTGACTAGTTTTACGGGGCGCTGTACTCACGGTTAGGATGAGAAGCCAGTCCGCAGTCCCCACTTCTCAGTCACATACCTCAGGGGGTGCTTGCGCCGTGGCTTTTACTTTTGATCATCCCAGGGAGTTCTCCCCCTGCGGATGGCGGAGGGAAGAGACAGGGAGGGGGAGGAAAGGTAACACGGGGGGGGGCAGGTAGCGGCTTTCTCCCAGCCGCTCTCCTCTCCTGCGTGTCAAGCAGGCGACTTCCTCCTCCTTCCGATCTCCCCCGCGGGTTGGTTTCAAGTAGCTGTGTCTGGGCTCCAGGGAACTCCGGGGAACTCCTGGGTGTGGTGGCGGTGGCCATCTTCGTTCCGCGTTCTTTTAACTGCCGATCTGGGAGCGGTGGGGGTCTGTCGCAGGTGACTGTGGGGCTTGCTTCGGGGGTTCTTGCTTCCGTGGGTTCGCTGTAGTCCTGGCTTGCATCTGTTTCAGTTGGATTTTTTCCGGGGACTTATGGAATCCGCTGTCAGTATGGCAGGGTAGAGTTTTGCTGGGGAGAAACTTTCAACTGGGGTCGGGAGAACACAGGTAAGTTGTGGTATCTTTGTGTTTGTTGTTGTCTTTGGCCAGCTAGCCGCTGTGATGCCCTGACTATTGGCTCTTCGGTGTCCCGGCTGGGGGTCCCGGATATATCTGTGTCCCATGCTGGAGGGGGGTCGAGGCCTATAGCTTTGGCCAGTCGGGTCATCTCTGTGGGGTGTCTTATTGAGTGAAATTTCCCGTTTCGGATCACCATTAATTTGAAAGGGAAGCCCCATTTATATTTTATTCCCTGGTCTCGCATCAATTTGGTTAATGGCTGTAGTTCTCGCCGCTTGTCTACAGTAAGCTTTGATAGGTCGTTATAGACCTGGAGGTGATCATCCCGGAATGTGATGGGTTCCTTCTCCCTGCTGGTCCTCATGATTTTTTCTTTTACTGTATACCGGTGGAGGCGCGCTATGACATCTCTTGTTTTATTTGGGTCATCTGAGCGTGGTCCCAGGGTGCGGTGTGCCCTGTCCATCTCCAGGTCCTTCGCCTCGAGGTCATCACATAGCGATGTGAAAAGATCCGTTAGGTATGTTTGCAGCTGGCCGGGGAGAACAGATTCAGGGATGCCTCTTAACCTGATATTCTGTCTTCTATCCCGGTTTTCGTGGTCTTCTAGCGTGTCTTTCAGGTTGCTAACCTCCCTTCCCAGCCTGAATATCTCGTTTTGCCTGGTGTGAATCCTCCATTTTGAGTTCCAGGGCGGTTGTGCGTTCTGTTAGGCCATTGATATCTTGGCGTTGTTCCGCCACAACTGCTCGCAAATCACTCTGAATGGAAGCGTGCAGGTTATCTAGCATACCCTTCATCATGTCCTGCATATATGCTCGGGTGATGGTAGCATGCGCATGTGAACAGGAGACGCCCACTGAGAAAATTATTGGTGGGACTGACTGTGGGAACTTCTTTAGGGGACTGACTGACCATTACAGTAAAACTTTTACTTTTTTTTTCCTCAGAAAAGAAAACTTTGTCATCTCATGCAGAAAACGGCAAATGGAGGGATTTCGATGGATAATATTGCTTTGTGTTACAATGCCTGCACATTGCTGAATCGGATTTAAAAAAAACACATTCCAGAGTCTACAGTTTAGTGGCCGTTGTTATTGATTAGGATAGAATACTGTAACTGAGAGCTTCATAGAAAACCTGAAACAGTATGCTGTTGATTTCAGACCGTATACAATACTTTTTTATATATACTGTATAATAAACCCGAAAAATAAAAAGTATGCATTTATTCTACATGAATTCCAGTACATATGTGTATTCTATACCCGTACAGCATGCATTGTTTTAATACTCTTGTGATGTACAGTGCTGAGCATGCCTACAGTATACAGTACAGTACTGTACAGTATGACTGGACAGTACTGTACAGTATGTTCTAGAAACACTATTTTGTTACAGTATAAAAGGAGACCATGGAACAATTTAAAACAAATCAACATTTTATTTTATTGGTGGAGTAAGTACAAAAACATTTATTTACAAATACAATTTAAAAACATTTTAAATGTTTTAACATTTTAACATTTTAACATTTTAAAAACAGCAATTCAAAACATTAACAGGTGTATGGTTTACTGCAAGTGAAAACATTTATATACAGAAAGTCAAAACATTTACAGTAGGATGGTGTGCAGTACAGTAAGTCAGGCCTGCACAACTCCAGTCCTCGAGGGCCGCAAAACAGGCCCGGTTTTAAGGATAACCTTGAAAACCAGGCCTGTTTGCGGCCCTCGAGGACTGGAATTGTGCAGGTCTTGTGTAAATAAAAACATTTCTTTATTAATACAAGTTAAAACACGCAACATCTCCTATATTAAAGTACAGAAAGTCAAAACATTTACAGCACAACAGTACGGTGTTAGTAAAAAAAATTCTTTATTCATAAAATTTAAAACACGCAACATCTCCTTTATTAAAGTACAGAAAGTCAAAACATTTACAGTAGGATGGTGTACAGAACAGTCAGTCAGGCCTGCACAACTCCAGTCCTCTTGGGCCACAAAAAGGCCCGGTTTCATCCTGAAAACCGGGCCTGTTTGCGGCCCTCGAGGACTGGAATTGTGCAGGTCTTGTGTTGGTAAAAACATTTCTTTATTAATACAAGTTAAAACACGCAACAAGTCAAAAAATAAACAACAGTCGAACAGTCACACAAATTCGATCCCCACCAGATTGTCCTTCCAGGGCCGATGCCTTGTATGGCGCAAAATGCCATTAATGCAGTCTCGAATGATTTTCATTAAAGGATCTGAAATTGAAAAATAGGGCCGCAATTCCTCCACAATAGTCCTTCTTAAATTTTCAGGAAGCGCCCTTTTTTCGCGATTTCCTTCGTAGTTGACATTGTTGGCCCACCCGCAGTACACTAAGTAGGACACGTGGTTCTTAATAATTAACATGCCATACTTCTGGGTTAAACCAGCACTCATCACCCTATACTTCTCCCTGAGTGCCGGTGGCAGCTCGCGGAGGATGATGTCGGGTAGCAAATCGATGCAAGCGTATGTAGGTTGGGTTCTGGGAGCAGGTGTTCTTCTGGGAGCGGGTGTGCTTTTGGCAGCGGGCGAGGGTAGGTTGTCTGTGAGGAATCTTTCCTCCTGTCTTGGTCGCCTTGTTGTCTCCTGGCATGTTTTTGACGGGTGGGTCATGTTTTACTCCTCCTCAACATGTACACAAATTCTTCTGGTGGAGGGGGTGCGCTTGGTGTTGGAAGGCGGTCGAAGGTCCCATTCATCACATCCATGACACCCTCCTGCTCCGGCGTCGGGGATACAGGGGCATGAACACCGAGCAAATTATGTATCCTCGCCAGGTCAGTCTCTATCTTCTCCATCCGTCGATCCATCTTCTCCATCCGTTGATCCATCATCTGCATCCGTTGATCCATATTTAGCATGGTCTCTAAAAGCAGATCTATCTTTACCAGCATAGTAGAGATCCCGGGGCTATCCACACTTAACCCATTCAGCATGCGGTCTAACAAGCTGGTACTTTTTCATGGCGTGCTGTGGATATCTGGGTGGATTAGTGCTACGGAGGATGAGATGGGGGTTCCCTGGAGAAAAGCGGCAGCGCAATCGAAGAAGGATGGAGGAGGTGACTTGTGGATTTCCGGGAGAGAAGCGGCAGCGTCATCAAAGAGGGATGGAGAAAGCGACCTGTGGATTTCCAGGCGAGAAGCGGCAGAGTCGTGTAAGCGTAATGGAGAAAGTGACCCATGGATTACAGAGACACCAGCGGCAGCGGCGTCGAAGAGTAGTGGAGAAGATGGGCTGTAGATTTTGGGGAGAGCAGCGGCAGCGTCGTGGACGAGTAGTGGAGAAGATGGGCTGTGGGTTTCCGAGTCGTCAAAGCGTAATCGAGGAAGTGGCCTGTGGGTTCGATGGGTTGGCTGCCATTTGTTTTGCCATTTGTTTTGCCACAGAATTTTTTCTTGACATAATAAGGCTTACATATATTAAAACCCTTAGCCTTTGGGGTCAGCAGAAGGTTTTCTTTATTAGCCTTAGCCTTTCGCTTTGGCCTTGGCTTTTGAAATGGCTTCCGCCTTTCGCTTTTTCGGCACGACAGGCATGGCAGAAGAGAGTAGTTTCTTGCGTCCGTAGAATCGGGGTTTATCCATGGAAGCAGATGGCACAATGCAGTATCTGGAAAAGGGCAAGTTCAGATACAGATCATCGAGTGGGAGGCTATGCAAAGTGTGTAACCTTTTATGCATGGCGACGAGGTACAGGTGTTAAAAGTCTAATGTGAGTCATTAACATATAAATACACCATCCATTTTGTGGATTCACTGCACATTGAATACACATCGACTAAACATCGAATATACATTCTTGTGTTTGTATTTGTTTCTACCCGCAGCAATGCCTGTTAAAAAGATTTTAAAGGATCTCAGCATGAGAATTAAGGAGTTGTACACGAGCGGACAACGAATTGCAGATATCCAACGCTGGTTAGCTGCTTCTAGCATCGTTGTGCCATCAACCACCGTGTGCTATCATGCACACGGAAAAACCAAACAACGCACGAGGACACCAACGGTAACTAACGCGTAAGTATATTTATATAACTACGTAATACAGTATATCTATTATTGTTTATAATGCTGCATATTAATAGAACTGTATATTGTGTAGATCTATCTAATTTTATAATTATTTCGGTATATTTATATAACTACAGTATATAATACAGTATATCTATTATTATGTATATTGCTGCATATTAATAGAACTATATATTGTGTAGATCTATCTTATTTTATAGTTATTTTGGTATATTTATATAACTACAGTATATAATACAGTATATCTATTATTGTTTATATTGCTGCATATTAATAGAACTATATATTGTGTAGATCTATCTAATTTTATACTATTTTTACTGTAAATTATGTGCTCTACTTGTGGCCTACTGCACTGTAAATTACCGGATTGTTGTTTTTCTGTACCTTTATGGAGACAACACTTCTGGTCAACAAAATAAGTGAAGATCTTCACAAAAAGGGAGAGGGAAAAGAACGGAGCACTATCTCCAGTGCTGTAAAAACAGCCAATAAACCACAGGGTATGCGTTCCCAAAATAAAGCTATTTAATGGGTCAAAAAATCAGTAACAAAGCACACCAACGCGTTTCAGACCTTAATGGTCCTTTATCAAGGTGAATATACAAGTTCTAAAAAGAGTGTGATTTATACTTACCCCCAATCCGCGTGAACCAGTTGCGAAGACTTCCGGGTGCGTCACGTGTCACGGGTGCTGACCCCGCGACCTGCGACGTCATCCCGTCGGCTGCTGCAGTGGGGGTGCATTGCTGCACCAGGCTCGATTTTTATCTCCAAACACGTGCTACCGCTATGGGTACAAGTTTTGCCCCCTCCTACGCGAACCTATTCATAGGTTGGTGGGAGGCGATCCATGTGTTTGGAGATAGAAATCCCTTTAGACACTTTATCACTTTCTACAGGCGTTATATTGACGACCTGATTTTTATTTGGAATGGGGATGAGCACTCTCTCACTTTATTCATTGATTATCTTAATAATAATGAACTTAATTTAAATTTCACCTCTAATCACAATCTTTATCACATTCACTTTTTAGATTTATTACTTTCTGTTGATATGCACAAAAACATTATCACTACGGTTTATCGCAAATTAAATTCACGTAACACATTTTTGCGTGCTGACAGCTGCCACCCAAAAACGCTGATTAAAAGTATACCAAAGAGTCAACTCATTAGACTGAGAAGAATTTGTACCAATCACGATGACTTCATCAAACAATCCCAGGATCTGATGCAGAGGTTTGAAGCCAGGGGTTACCAGATAAAGGATTTAAACAAAGCTTTTACAGAGGTTGTTAACATGGAAAGATCCAATCTACTGGACAGGGTCCACAAGAAATCAAAAACATACCCAAACTCCCCGTTTCTTGTTCTACAACACAATAACCAAGCCAATAAGATCAAAGCTATAGTTAAGAAACATTGGGGGGTCTTAGCAGCAGATCCGATGTTACAATCCATCTATGAGGAGGGACCACGAATAGTCTTCAGGAAAGCCAAAACTATTGCCAACCATGTTTCTAGCAGCCTATTTGTATCTACCAAGATTCCAATGGTTAAATTACCTAAGGGCAGCTACGTTTGCTCCAAATGTAAGATATGTAAACATATGAATAGCAAGGCAGAATTTTGTTCTAAACAAACAGGTAAAAAATATCACATAAATTCATTTATCAATTGTGATACCACTTATGTGGTGTACTTGTTAAGCTGCGGGTGCAGTAAACAATATATAGGAAGGACTATAAGAAATCTTAAAGTTCGTATTCTTGAACACTTAAGGTTGATTATAAAAAAAGATATTAACCATCCTGTATCCCAACATTTTAGTAATTGTAGCATGGGCGATTCTACCAACATGTCCTTTATGGGCATTGAGCATGTGCCGAACCCAACTAGAGGGGGCAACAGATTAAGTATTTTGAATAGAAGAGAGCTTTACTGAATATTCACTCTTCAAACCCGTATCCCGTATGGTCTAAATTCAGACTGGGATATAGGTTCTCTTCTATTCGATACTTAAGCTCTGTTGGCCCACTGGAGTTGTACCCCTCTTTCAAATATATTTTGTGTTTTAATATTTGTTAGTAGCACGTGCACAGATTGTGTTGCTCAGTTGGTTGCAAACCCTGGATAGCGTAATTACATATACAATATAGGGTATATAGCCTTAAAAGATTTCATCTTTATATGTGTACTGTACCTAAATAATTATTCGCTATGTAACTTGTTTGCAATCCTAAATTCAGTCTCATTCCCTCATACTGTAGGTTCAGGACTTACCTGTACTATGGTAATATTAAGTTGTTCATGTCAAGACATACTATTATTATCCATAAAAGTTTCTGATACCAACACTACAAACATTATACAATTCATTAAGATCGAATTGAAATTACATTCTCCAAGGTTGTCATTCAATCATGGATTGATCATTTATTGATCAATTGCTTTCATGATAGGTTGTTTTTAAAAGTTACCATTATGTTTTAATCATTTTTTTATTATCTTTTTTGGTTTTTATTTCACTGCTATTTGGAGAGTGTTATTGTTTATGTCAATAAAGTTTTTTCTATTGATTTGTACCTCCCCAGAGCCGAGTAAACCTAGTTGCCTAGCAATGGGAGGCATTGTGACAAGCTCACGTCACGCGCGCGACGTGGTGACGTCACACGCACTGTACCTTCCAGGCCGAGGGAGGAGGAGCATTGGCATTTCTTGTGGACAGTTACACAGACGCCATGCTCCCCCCACACGAGCCTGTGCGTAGTGGCGTCACGCGCCTGGTGCAGCCATGCACCCCCACTGCAGCAGCCGACGGGATGACGTCGCAGGTCGCGGGGGCAGCACCCGTGACACGTGACGCACCCGGAAGTCTTCGCAACTGGTTTGCGTGGATTGGGGGTAAGTATAAATCACACTCTTTTTAGAACTTGTATATTCACCTTGATAAAGGACCATTAAGGTCTGAAACGCGTTGGTGTGCTTTGTTACTGATTTTTTGACCCATTAAATAGCTTTATTTTGGGAACGCATACCCTGTGGTTTATTGGCTGTTTTTTACAGCACTGGAGATAGTGCTCCGTTCTTTTCCCTCTCCCTTTTTGTGAAGATTTCCACAACGGAGGCACATTCAACCTGGAGGTGCTGGATATCTACAAGGACTTTCTGCTCATCGTGGAATCTGCTTTCCCAAATGAGTCCATTCCAGCTTTGCCTCAATCAATATCCAGGGATCATCAATTGGTAACTATCCTTACCTCATTGCCTTGTGGGATAGCTCATTACCTGATCCAATAGGACATCTACATATGAACAGGTTGTTTTCCAATTTATTGCTCATTTTCACAAACTACACATTTGTCTTGAGAGCATCACACATTTTTTTCTAAAATAAGTGAAGAGAATGATGAGAAGAGTGCCTTAAGGGTCAAATACACTCTGCAGCATAATCACAATCTCACTGTATCCGAGACCAGCATAAAGAAGATGAGACGCAGAATTGGATGGAAATATGGACGTGTGAGGTTAGTACTGGACAGTACAGGAGGTTAAAGTGTTGTTTAAGAAACTGTACTGTACCTATAAAATTATTCCTTGTCATTACAGAGCGTACCCTATAATAAGGGACGTTAACAAGATCAAGAGAGTGGTCCAGGCCCAGGCATGGATCGACAGTTGAGAAACTTTCCAGGATTGCATCTTCACTGAGTCTGCTGTATCGCTGGAAAGATTTGCCACCTTTGCATTCCACAAAAAATGTTGCATATCTATGAAGCCGTGTCCAAAACACCCAGTGAAGATGTATGTGTGGGGTGCCATCTATAGGCGTGGACCAGGATGCATTGTCATCTTTGAAGGTGAAATAAGTCATATGCTTTTGCCTTATGCACTGTACTGTACTAGTGTGCAGTTTTTTGAGCACTTTTCTTGCTATAGGAATCATGAATAAAGCTTTTTTCCAAGAGCAAATTGTGCCTGAGATTGTGGAATACATCACACGTGAGTTCCCAGATGGTCACCGTTTCTACCAGGACAACGATCCGAAGCACACCGCGTCAACAGCGTATATTCTTGAGTGCGGTATCAATTGGGTGAAGACGCCAGCGGAGTAAGTGTGGTAACCGTGTCTCATTTTTTCCCACTGTTTTTACTGTGTACTGTATCTCTTTAACTAATTGTCCTTTTTTCCCCCCTCCAATGACAGATCGCCAGACTTCAATCCTATCGAAATGGTCTGGCATCAGCTGAAGGACCATATACGAAAAGTCATGAAACCCTCCAAAAAGGATGAGTTGGCGCAAGGCATAATGAGTTTTTGGAACAATGTATTCACCGTGGAACGATGCAATAAATATATTGACCATATTGCGACTGTGTTGTCCATTGTGATCGCGCGTAATGGGCAAGCATCAGGAAGGTACTATGGTATAGTACTGTACTGTAGTATTGTAAGTACAGTATGATACAGGTAAGTATGGCACAGATTTTTTCTTTCCTGAGAGAGCAGCACTAGCCACCTGGTTGCAAAGTATTTAACAGTAGTCACAGTATACTGTACAGTAGTTCCAGTATAGACTAGTTTGACAGTACTAACTGCATACTGTAGTCCAATATGGAGTAGCTATACAGTACACAATGCCATAATATGCCCCTAACTGCACTAATTTTTTATTTTCTTGTCTTTTCAGAGAAAAAAGGGATGGAAAGGGGGAGGGGTGTATCATGTGTACATTATGTGAACTGCGTGTACAGTAAAGTGTATCTAAAGTGCAGTCATGATCTACAAAAAACCTCCCCTCTCTCAATGAACTACACAGAATGAGGAAGAAGATAAAGACGGAAAATTTTATTTTATTCTATATTATATATTATGAATTAATATTATTATCAATGTGCATTATTCATGATTATCCACCGGCCCTCAATTTTCAACTGACAGAAGAACTGAATAAAGACTGCATTTTGTATCATTCATGATTATTTGTATATTTGTATTTTTTGTTCCTGATAAAATATAATAAATATTTCTTTACATTCGTGCTAATCATAATCATTGACCCCCCCCCCCCTCCTACACCAAAGAAAAAGAAAGAATGACAAAAAGTGGTAACTTACTGCATCAAAAACATGAATCAGATTTTTTTAACTCTCAATTTCACAGTGCTGTGCAAATCAGATTTACATATCAAATTCGAGAAGGGATTTTCACAAGCGTTACCGTAAACAAAGTCTCAAAGGGTTGGGGGGTGGATGGGTGAGCCATGCGCAGTAATCATCAGCTAGCTCCCTTCCCAAAGAGGATTACAGAGAGGTGACTCAAAGCCAACAATAGGAAAATTAACTAGGGACGGACGATTAAAAACACAATGACAAGCTTTAGAAACGGAATGGTTCTGGAGAGGTGTCTGTCAATAAGAGGTTCAAATCCTTGATCGAGCCTTGTGTCTGTGCGTGGGGGAGGGGTACAGCTGCATGAAGGATTATCTGTACTATAGTTCAAAGAAATTTACATATATTCAAAAGGCAGGTTATCATAATAATTTGATCCCTACACCCCCAAATACATAAAAAGCACACAACCATGTCCAGTCAAATGCACAGTGTCGCAGTCAAAAGCTACAGCCCAGATTGAAAATCATAATATCAAGATGGTTTAGGCAGACTTGTGGAGAAAATAAAAATTAAAAATGAGGAGAAATTAATTTTTTTTTTGTCGCTCACTCTTGAACTTAGCAAGCAAGCAGTGGTGAAGTTACAGACGCATGCGCAGTAATCATCAGCTATCAAGCAGGAATGTGATTGAAACCAGAAAGACACACATTCAAAGGAATGGTGTGGGAGAGGTGTACTGTACTGTAGATAAGAAAAGAAGTTGAAATACTGCAGTGCAGTACATTAGCCTGTGTGTGTGCGGGGGTGAGTGAGGGGAGAGCGCTGTATATAGTATGCCGAAATGTGATACTGTTACAGTACACGCCTATGCGTTTCAACAATGTTCAAATGAGACATACAGCACTGCACATGCAAGTATAAATATGCAAATTTACAATTACTGCGCGTGCACACAGACTGTATACTGACGTAGGTTGAACTGCTAAAGTATTAGACTTTGAAGACAACAGCGCGCGAACGCCCCCCTGAGTTTTTAGACGGTATTGCAGAATTGCAGACAGCGCAAATAAAATAAAATGCTAATATTACGAGCGCTAAAATACCGCAATATATTCCAGAAAAAAAAAACATACTGCATCTGCCCGCGGTTATCAGAGCGCCGCGGATCCGGCCGCATTAGAATTAAGGCGGCCGCCACAGTATGCAAAAAACTTAATATAGCAAGGATGGAATTAAAAGCCGTCCAAATTGATGAGGTAGAGTGGGTCGATGAGGTGGACAAAACAGAGATATTATGACAAGGGCAAAAAGGCTGACCGGATCCTGGCCAATAAATTAAGAGGTCTTAGCGTTAAATCCCAAATTACTGCAATTCGGACGAAATCCGGTTCCAAAACGCTCAAAGAGAGCGAAATTGCCCAAGAATTTGCAGACTTCTATACTAAATTTTATAACCGGAAACCCCCCATAACGCGAAGTCCGGATTGACGGCTATCAAAAAATATCTGGAGGAATGCAGCCTACCGGCCCTCTCAGAAGAAACCGCCCTAAAATTAAATGAGGAAATAAACGCCGGTGAAATACTGGAAGTATTAAAACAATTAAAAACAAACAAGACCCCGGGCCCAGATGGTTTCTCTAATCTTTATTACAAAAAAATTAAGGCAGTGCTGATCCCACACCTAGTAGAAGTTTTCAACTCCTTCATGGAAGGGGAAGATATTCCTCCCTCAATGACCCTAGCGAACCTAGCAATAATTCATAAAGAGGGTAAGGATCCACTAAATTGCGCCAGCTTCAGACCGATCTCCCTTCTTAATTCGAACCTCAAAATATACAGCAACATTTTGGCCAATAGACTAAACCCGATAATCCCGAATTTGATCCACAAGACCAGGTCGGCTTTGTCATGGGAAGACAAGCATCGGACAATACACGTAAAATTATAAATATCTTAGACCATGTACATCTCTGTAAAACAAAGGCCTTTATTTTGAACCTCGATGCTGAAAAAGCATTTGACAGAATTAGATTAGACTTTTTAGATCACACTCTGATCAAATTTGGCTTCCGAGGTCCTATCCTCGAGGGAATCAGAGCTCTGCATAAAAACCCGTCTGCATGGGTAAAGCTCCCGGGCGGAGGCTCAAGTCACGTAATAATAAAAAACGGTATGAGACAGGGCTGCCCCTTTGCCCCTTTCCTTTTTTTCCTTATCGATAGAGCCCCTGGCGGCCACCATCCGAAAAGATATCAATATAAAGGGAATCAAAATAGGCCAAGAGGAATACAAGATATCTCTGTTCGCCGACGATGTAATATTGTCTCTGGCAGAGCCCTTGACGTCCCTTCCCAACCTTCAATCACACCTAGAAAAATTCAGCCAGGTGTCAGGATACAAAATCAATAATGACAAATCTGAAGCCCTAAATTTATTCCTGACACCATCCGAGGTAAAACTACTACAAATTAATTTCAGCTATAAATGGAACTCCTCCTATATTCGATACCTCGTAATTAAAATTACGAACTCATATGAGATATTGTTTAAGCATATCTTCCCCCCACTATTTGCAAAAATTAAAGGAGACCTACAGAGCTGGAACGAACACCATATCTCCTGGCTGGGTAGAGTTGCTACAGTAACAATGAATATCCTCCACAGAATTCTGTATTTATTCCAAACGCTCCCTGTCCAGGTCCCAGGAGCTGAACTCAAAAATATCCAAAATAACATACTCCAATTTTTTTGGAATGGGAAAAAGCCAAGTGGCACGATCGGTTCTGATGGCACCAAGAGAGAGTGGAGGTCTGGGAGTACCAGGTATTTCCAAATACTACCTTGCAGCCCACCTAAAACAGACGGCCAAATGGAAAAATTACCCAGCACCTTGCAGCTGGTTGGAGATTAAAGCCTCCTTCATCTCTCCCCTCTCCCTCCTGTCCCTTTTGTGGGCGGGGGGAAGGCCGGGAGACAACGCTGGGCAGGATGGGCCTGGGAGCAATGAGATGTACGTGAGGGATATGGTCAAAAACAAGAACTAAATTTGGCCTATCATCTTCCCCTTCAATGTTGCCCCCCCCCCTGTTTGGCAATCCAGACTTCCCCCGGGTTGTGATCCTAGGGACTTCAGACTGTTCAAATATAACAAAAGCGTTTGATCTGCTAATCAAAGAACGGCCTATGAAATTCTCCGAAGCACAGGAAAAATATGCCCCTGGGGGTCTCCCCGTATTCGCTTTCCTCCAGATCAGACACTTCTTAACAACAATCTCCCACAACTCCAAGTTTGAAAACTCCTCTAACTTTGAAAAGATATGTTCAGTAGGAGCATATCGGAAGGGTCTGATTACT
This sequence comes from Ascaphus truei, assembly GCF_040206685.1. Taxonomy (NCBI): domain Eukaryota; kingdom Metazoa; phylum Chordata; class Amphibia; order Anura; family Ascaphidae; genus Ascaphus; species Ascaphus truei. Next base: position 249,629,241 of record NC_134487.1, on the reverse strand, counting down.
GGGATTTATATAGGACTAGCACGTGCCCTGATACCCGTCAACCATAGCTATTTGCTTAAGTGGACTGCAGACCTCAATATAGAAATAAATAGAGAAGACTGGGAGGATATCTGGGAGGCCGCAACCAAAACCTCAATTTGTACCACCATCAAGGAAAATATCTTTAAAATTTTATTCCACTGCTACCTCAGCCCCGAGTAGGCTGAGCCAGGCCTTTCCTGGCCTGTCAGACCTCTGTTGGAGGGGATGCGGCCAGCAGGGAGACCTGATACACATTCTGTGGACCTGTCCCGTGTTAGGCCCTTTTTGGAATATGATCCGATCCATGGTGGAGGAGATAAGTGAGGTGGAGGCCCCACTGGATCCGGTGCCATTTCTGTTGAGTAAGCATATAGAAGGCCTCCCTCCTCAGATCAAAAAAATTAACATCCTTTGTACTAACGGCAGCCCACCGCTAAATAGTGGCAAAATGGAAAAAAACTAGACCACCCAACAGGGAGATTGTCCTCACCAGAATCAGGGAAGTCCGTTTGATGGAACTCCTATCGACTTGATAAAAACAACAATTAGACAAATTCAACAAAACCTGGGAAGCTTGGCCATATGATTAAACCCCCATAGAGTACTCAAACTCTGTTCTAGATCTTGGTAGACGTCGGGCCCCTGGGTGGCCCTCTCTTATGCCGCTCTATACCCCTCTCCTCCTCCCCCCCATCCCTCCCCCCTCTCTCGCTCCTCTCTTTCTTCCTTTCTCCCTTTTAACTATCCTGACTCCTCTTGAAATGATGAGACGGGTGCAGATCCATAGACACCCCCCCTCCGGATGGAGAGTAGGGCGTGATACCCTCAGATCCTAAAAGGCTGTGCGGAAGCTCTACTATTGTCAATTTGTTAAAAAAATAACTAATGACTTCTGTACCACCTTGTTGTGATATGTTATGCTGTATCCTACCCTCTGAAAAATCCAATAAAAATTTTTTGAAATAAATATACAGACAAAGCATGATTTATTTGAAATTGCCCCCAAAAAGTGTGTACCTTATCCACAGCCTCGCCACACACTTTGCTGCAAAGAGCCATTCCGAGCATGCAAGAAGGCTGCTTGGACCTCATTTGTGGTTAGACGGAATTATTATTTGTGTTGTTGCATTTTAGTGCATGTCCGGCTGATGGAACTTTGAATATCTTTGCCTATGATACTCTGAATGCAGGTGTCTGAATAGGAGATACAATGTACACGTCTCTTTGTCTAATGACCTTGTAAAATACAATCTACTGTTGCAGTTTCACTGTTCAGTAAAGAATACTATGCATTTATGGAATCTTTCTCATAATGTTTGTACTGTACATGGCATGGTACATGGGGCTTACTGCTTGTAACACAATACCGTTTTGCAGTTATGCCTATTTGCTATATTGCACCATTCAAGTCGGGACTGATAAGAGTGCAACTATATCTGAGATCTATAAATACAGTTGTGTGAAAAAGAAAGTACACCCTCTTTGAATTCTATGGTTTTACATATCAACACATAATAACAATCATCTGTTCCTTAGCAGGTCTTAAAATTAGGTAAAATAGGTAAAAACAACACATGACATATTACACTGTGTCATGATTTTTTTAACAAAAATAAAGCCAAAATGGAGAAGCCATGTGTGAAAAACTAAGTAATAGAATACAAAGAGGGTGTTATTTCTTTTTCACACAACTGTATATAGTTGACAAGTACGAATCCTACAAATTAACATCAAACCAAGAAGGATGGAGGAATCCTACTGTATAAGACACAACTTAAGCAACGAATGATTGCTTTATTAGAACACCTCTGTGTCCCGGCAAGTTGGGCGTGTGCTCGGCACTGCACACATCGTTGATGGGTATGTGCGATCAAGGCAACTTTGAAAGGAGAAGGATATTGGTTGGTAACAAGAATTTGAATAATATGCCCTACTCCAACCTGAGTGCCTGTGCCAATACCATTAGCAGTATGGACCAACCAACCTTGAACATGAGATGAACCCACATCTCACCTACCTGTCTCCACCAAGTACCTGCTCCAACTAGAGTACCTGTCTCTGCCGGAGTACCTGCCCACCAACCATTACCTGTATAGACCAACCTACTCTAAAAATTAGATGAACCTATATCCCAACTACATGAGTGACGCAATCATTTTTCGTACAGCGCACCGTTTGGATCAAGAATCGGTCACTGCCACCTAATTTTCAAAGTGTCTAATCTAGGTAAATATACATGTACACAATTTTACATACTTTACTGTACAACTGTACAGTAGAACTCTCATTCCCAAATGACCTGCATATACAGACGAGCCTACGAGTATTCAAAATCTTGCCTTAAATGTGCCTTAAACTAGCCAGGTACATGCTGGGTACTTGCTGGGTACATTTCAGTGACATTTCTGCAGAGGCTAATGGCCCATCGGATTAACACAGCAGGGGTCCCTTGCAGTCCCAATCAGTTTGAATGGGACTGCCAGGGACCCCTGCTGTTGATCCGATGGGCCACTAGTCTCTGCAGAAATGTCACTGAAATGTTGCAGGATGTACCCAGCATGTACCCAGCATGTACCTGGGTCTTTTTGGTAATTGCCACTGGTTTGTTTTAGAATAACCGTCGGCACTAAAGTACGTTCTATAGATCATGCATGTGGCTAAATTAAATGCATATGCTTTTAATAGACCACACATGCACATATTGTACTTTAAGCATTTCATTATTTCTTGTTTATTAATGGGGTGCAATACATTTTTTCACAATTATTTTACTGAATTCAAGCCGTTAAATGGACTGCCAGAAGTAGTCAAAAGAAGACTAAAAATTATTATAATTTTTAACCTTTAAAAAAAAAATGTAATAAAGGTGGGCAGATAGAGATATACTGTATACATTATTAGAGTAATATACATTATGTAGACACTTTAATACCAGGGGAGTTTCACTGAATCAAGATATGGCTACCAAAAAAGCATTGCAAAAAAGTCAATGTACAGTGACTCCTTGTAATAAATGGGTTTCTACTTTTTTATATTTTTATATTTCAATTGTAGTGGGCTCGAAAAGTAATACATTAGGTGGCCAAAACATTTCTACTCATATTTTTCTGGTTGGGGTACCTGATTCTTCTCCCGGAAACCCCATTCCCATCACTTCCAGCCCCGGACCCTGCTCACCTCACCCTCAATCCAGCAGATCCCAACTCAACCCTTGTTCACTTTTCCCTGGATGCAGCACTGCCCAAGTCAGTCGCACCAGTCCAATCTCACCTTGTACCAGATTCAGCTTTGTCAGACATATGTTGGAACTGTCAGGTGGATGTGGAACACCTATCCCAACTGATCCATAGAGGGACAGAGTGGATTCAAAGTTGGACCTGTTTTTGGAGAGGATGAAGAGGGACATCACATGTATTCTACTGAAGGCCCACAGCAATAGGACAGAGCAAGATATCTGGAAGCACCCTCCTGTGATGGTGAGGGGGTAACAAGACTCTCAATAAAGGTTCAAGCCCATTTGGCTACCTCTGATCCATATATTGGTGTTCAAGAGTGTCAGCTCTTGAGCCCAAACTTTGTACATGCATACTGTGTAAATGTGCGACAATAAAGAATGTTTATGTTTTTGTCTTTCCAGGGATGCCAGAAAGCAGGGATTGCTAGGCTATGAGTTTCAAAGGGGAGGGGGTTGCGGATAAATTTTTGTCAGAATGTGCCTAGGTAGTTGTGGTCCGGAGTTGTCGGTTCCCCTAACAATGTACCCGAGTATCATACTTGGTTCTCGAATACATGTAGGCACATTGTCCCAGCAATATCTCCCCTTGAAAACGCTTACACGACTCACTGATAGGGTTCCCTGCTTCAGCACAGCCCAGAAAGGTTAAATGGGGCAAAGGGATATAAAATGTGTCCCTGAAACTATGAGGGGTCCCTAGGTTAAGGGGGTTACCCAGCTACTGCCCAGGTAGCCCAGAATCTGCATTGGGGTCCATGGGCACTCCAACCATAGTTATGAAGTTGTGAAGGGACTCTTACAGTCCAGTCCAAGTCTATGAGATAGTGTGTGGGGAATATAGGCTAGTAGAAAATAAAGTGCAGATTTCTATTCTATTCCCTATACCCAGAGATTTAGGAAAGATAAACATATATTTTTATTAACAGTGTGTTTATTATAAAATGTACTGTTGTGCACGGTAAATGAGCTGGGACTTTGAGAACCAATGTTCCGACAGGCTACCAGGGCTACCAAGTTTGGTACCAGTAAGTCTGTAGGACATTGGAGATGAACGCCATCAGAGGATGCCAGGTATGTAAAGACCATTTTGGTAGCAGTAAAGGGCTCTAGTACCCACGTCCTGGGATGAATGTATATCGTCGGGGCTACCATTTGCCTCACCAGACTTGGAGGAGCCTGACCCAGCATTTGGCATCTGAATAGCAATAGGGAACAGGGTGGCAAACTTTTGCATGTCCCTTGGCAGATTCAGATTCCCTGCTTACTTGGCTTTGCAGACCGGCTTCGTTCTGATTGGCTAGTAAGAAAGTTCCCACTCTGTGATAGGCTGTAGTATTTTGTGAATGAACACCGAATACCATAAGGAACCTCTCAGCCAGTCAGTCGACAGATTCTCAGCACCAGAAAAATGGGTGGGCTTTTTGAAAGTGCGCTTGTGTGAAAAGCAGAGCACTGGCATCAGAAAAGTCTGCTTGGAAAATATTGTGTCCCACTTTTGTGACCAAATTCTGAGAATTTAACGTAGCAGACGTGGCTGGGATTTCAAGCCTATTTTAGTTCCAGGACGTTTGGAGCTAACTCCCGGTAAAGCAAAAGGTTTGGGGGAGAAAGGATGTGATGTCATCCAAAGGGAGTCATATTGTAACCTTGGCTGTGTCTGCATGTGGGAATCATGTCAGGGACCGGGCGAATTGTCGGAAGAGATTCGATGATATCAGAGCAAACGTAAAGAAAAAAATACAAGCACACCGGATGCATGCTTCTGGCACTGGAGGTGGGCCGCCAGCACAATCTCTAATCTTAACACCACTGGAGGAGCAGATGCGGGAAAAATTTCTTCCTGTCGTCGTGGAGGGTTTGCCCGGGGACAGAGATATTGGAATTTATTCTGCTCCATTTCCACCAGGTGACAAATGTTACTGTACTAGGCGTGTCGTAGGTTACAGTTCTTATCTATATTTCAAGTGACGTCCCTCACTTCCGGTTACCTGACTGCACGGAGGAGAGACGCGAGCTTTGGCTCCTGCTCCCCTGGGATACTACTGCAGGCACTGAGAAACTGGTGTTGCTACTGCTGGTTTCCGGACAGACTTCCTGTGCTGGGTGCCGATCTGGAGAGACGTCACTTCCGGTTACCTGACTGCACGAGGAGAGACGCGAGTGGATGCCATTATCCTAATCGGACGGCACTTCTGGCACATGAGAGCCAATCTCATATCTGCTCTAATTGATCAGTACCTTTGTGAGTGGGCATTTGTTGATTTTAATGTTCTATAAACACTTGTTATTATGTTAATGCACTAGGTGTGTGCCTGTTTTCTTTTTCTCTTTTTTTCATAGGTATAATCAGGGAGTAGTGAACCCTTGAAACGGGCTGCCAAATACCTGGAGCATTAATTTTGGAACGGGACTGTGTTTTTTCAAAGGTTTTTTATAAAAGGTTTTTTAATTATTTTTACATTGTTTTGTGGTATTATCATTATATTTTACATGTTTTATTTTTTTATCATTATTGTTATCAAGGCATATCAATAAGTATTGTTTATTGCTATCACAAGATATTTCTTTGGAAATTCTGGTTCATAGTTTTGATTAGCTATCTTCAGACCACCCCATTGGGTGCATTCACAGTAAGGTTAACTCTTTCATAGCTTCGTTTAGGATATACTAGAGGCGCTGCTTCACTATCTTTTGTTTTTTGTGACATATATACATATATACATATAATATATATATATTAGTTATAATCTATTACACCTATAAACAGGCCATTACTGCCTAATCAAGTCTTGCATGGAAGATTGTGCATTGAAAGGTGAACATTAATAATTTGCACAAACACATTTGGTTATGTTTTATTAAAGCTCTTTTTTCGCTTCATGTAGTATACTGAGAGCATAAATAGGAACATGTACCATATGGTATTTAATTGTGTTCATATGTAGCTCACTTCAGATTTTTATTTCGCTCATGTACCGGTGTGTGAAATTAGCTGCAATTAATATGTCATCACAGCATAGAGGAGAACACAGGGGGTGGGGTTGGGCACCGAGCCAGATCACAGGGTCATGTTACGGTCAAGTCTTGTGGGACGCCTAACAGGTGGTAGAAACAAATAAAAGGTCAGGGTGCTGTCACGTCTTGGGGGAGGGACTACAGTTTTTAGAAGCTGACAAGATCAACAGAAGTTCATCATATTCATTTGAAATGGTAATTCTATGAAGACTTTCACCCACAAGGCTAATTCTATGAAGACTTTCACCCACCATATATGAAAACGTACGTTAGTCATTCGTTCACTCATATCTTCTTTTAACCTGATAGATATGCCACATTATCACACCAGTAGCATCTGTGAGCGACACACTGCATGTGTTGATGAGTGTCAGCCACATTGAGCGCTACACCTGCTTCTCTTAAATGTTCACACAGATCACTAAAAACATTCATTCACATATCCACAATTAGGTACTGAATTATAAGCAGAGTCAACTTTGCAGTCATGGTAGTGATGTACATTATTATTGTTAGATGACTACACAACATATGAAGTGTATGTACAACAGAACACTTAATTTTACAACGCATTCATGCATGAACATTGTATGTTGTATGGTTTTTACAATAAATGTGCCAATTAGGTTCACATGTACATTGATGTTAAGATGGATAATATACAGCTTGCCAGAAACATATTCTCATTTCCTTGTGTCATGCTGATATTAAGCCATAAATACTCCCACTACACAAACTTAATGTTAATTATGTACACATGTCAATAAAATTCTTATGTTATTCTTCTATATAGTTGCTCCTGAAGCTCATGTGTCACCTGACACTGAACATGTCTCATCACCTGGCTCATCCAGCTCATCATCAAGCATGGAAGGTGAGTGTATGAGGTGCAGCACACTTAGGGCCTCATGCAGAGTGCAGCGCTATTTTAAATCTCGCCATTTTTTGGAGAAATTCGCGCAGAAAACAGCATAAAATGGCGAGTTACGAAAAACGCGCCAATTTTTTTTTTCTATTTCTAAAACTCGCCTCGCGGCTGGCGAGAACCTCCATCTCGCCAGTTTTAAAATTATCCTAATGCAGAGAGGCGCGAACGGCATCTAGCGGCTGTTCGCGCCAATAAAATGGCGCGATTTTCTACTATTTGCCTCGCCAGGAAAAGTTGGCAAGAAGCTGGCGCTCGCGGCCATAGGAAAGGAAAAAAAAAGGCGCGATTTTTTTTAACACATTTCTGCAGCGCGCATCTCTCCAATTTAAACTTGCCACACGCATTCATGCTATACATTGCAGAATTCGCACTTTTCTGCATATGGAGAATAAAACTCTCCAAAAAAGCTACTTTTTATTAAACTCGCCAATTTTTAAATTTGCTGCTCTCTGCATGAGGCCCTTAATGTGTACATTTGTAGATGTTAATTTGCCATGCTAAATAAATGCCTTTCACATGTAATTAACTTCACATCAGTTATTGTCACAGAAGATGTAGTGTTTCCTGACAACATGTATTGTGTGTGTTGTAAACTATCAGCTAGGAGTTGTGAGGTTACAACAACCTTTCATTCATTCTTCTTTCACACTGAGTCAAAACATCATTGTTACTTCAAGCATAAACTTTAAATTTGACACAAATGAAAAATTAAGGTAACATGTTATGTGTTCCACTGTGAGAACAACTCTCATTATATTGAAAAACAAGTGAAAGTTCCATGGCAGTTCATAATCTCTCTTTATTTGTAGAACCAGATGTTGCCACTCAAGGACAAATTCACTCAAGTGACCATGAAGATGTTCCCACTCCTGGATTAACCCAGCATTCAAGTCCTTCTGCTCGTGACACCTACTCAGCTATTGCAGCTTCTGAAGAAAGAATCTTGGGTGAAGAAAATCGTCGCCATTCAGAAATGATGTCAGTGCTTGAAAGGATGATATCACTGCAGGAAAGGTCAATATCACAAATGTCACAAATTGAAAGAGTTATCATCCAAGTTCCTAAAGAAATCCAAAATGTAAACAGGACATTACAAGCAATAGTTGTGAATCTAAGCCAAGCAAATCAGTTGCGAATTACTGCAAGAGAACAACAATTCCACTTTACCCCATCTGAGGATGGATCTTTACATGCTGCTACTTTTTCTCCAGAGTCATCAGTTCTTCATTCCCCACTTCAGGATGATACCGGTACAGTAGGTGCAAGTTCTGTGCATGTCCCTGTCAACATCCAACCGCTTACATCTGTTCAAAATCAGGAACGGACACCTACAAATGAGACACGAAAAAGAAAGTTAGGGCAACAATTACTACTAACCAGCTTTTGGAAAAAGATTAAAACACCAAAACAAGAAACTGCTCCAACCTCAGTCGTGCAATGTTTAGCAACTGGTTCACAACTGCCACAGTCCACACCCAGTGCCTCTGAAGTGCAACAGACCACACCCAGTGCCACTGAAGTGCAACAGCCCACACCCAGTGCCACTGAAGTGCCACAGCCCACACCCAGTGCACCTGAAGTGCAATATATATATAGAGAGAGAGAGAGATATATTTATATAGATATATACTATATCTATATATATATATATTTCTATCTCTATATATATATCTACATATCTATATACATATATATAGCTACACACAATATATAGTTAATTATATATAGATAAATATATATGTTGATATATGTATATATATCTAATTATATATATATTTATATATATATATCTATATCTATGTATATACACTGGCGACACACTTTATTCGAGCTCGGCAAGTCCCACGAATTTGGGTATACCCGGGTGTATTGAGGTTTGTGACTGTTTTCTGCCCGAGTGCATTGAGGTATTTTCCAGGCAGGGATTGAAGCATTTTATTCCTGCTGGCTGCAATACTGCACAGTATATATATATATACTGCATTACAATTCATGAATTTATGCCATCTGGTAGACACGCGAAGCATTGCAGCCTATTAAATCCTAATCATTATCATTTAACAGATCAGCCGCCCGTCAGCCAGGCATGAACCCAGGCTGGGAAGGCAAACACAACGGGGCTTGTCAGAGGTGAGGAGCGGCGCATTCCAGGTATCTGCCAGGTACATACTGGGTATTTGCTCGAATAAAGTGTGTCGGTGCAGTATCAAGAGAGACTAACAGAGAGAGCCAAAAATAGAGAGAAACAGAGAGAGAAAGAGAGAGAAAGAGAGATAAACAGACAGAGAGAAAAACAGAAAAAGAGACAAACATACAGATGTGTGTGTATGGTTACATCTAGCTAAGTGTAACCAGAAATCTGTTCAGCATAGCACTGTAGATGATTTTACACACATTGTTATTGTAATTCAAAGAGTCTACTTGTTTTGCACATGTTGATTGCCTAAGCCGAAAGTAAATTTTTTATTCCTGTGAAAAGAGTATCTTACCCAAAGAATTTCAGCCAATTATTGTAACAAATTTCTTGTGGGAGAAAACCTAGGCGTATAACTGCTATGTTGTATTATAACCTTGGAAGAAACCGCGAAGATAACATGTAACTATTCACACATTCAGCAGACATCCGTATGCATTCAACTAAACACAACGTACACTTGAAGAGAGAAGAAATGGCAGAAGCTTCCACATTGCACAGCCATCCACGTAAATCATACAAATTAATGATTTATGAAGCAATCAAATAAACGCCAGAGAAAAGTGCAAACGTGGCCAAAATCTATGACTTGATCGAAAAGAAATATCCATACTACCAACAACCTGACATACAACGAAATTTTAAAACTTCTGTACGATTCACTTTATCCGCAAATGAATGTTTTGAGCGTGTCCATGATCGGCTAGATCAACGATATGGATGCTGGCATGTTGTGCTATCATTTAAACTTACCATGGAACATAGAACATATCTTCTGTTAAATAGCATATTTTTGCCTAATACCAGTGACATTGAAGCCGCACCGACTGTCGCGTCTGCTGATCTACCTGCACCCTCCATTCAGCCAGAGCAGATGCAGATGGACATAACTACTATGATATGTATCCAAACTTATATGGGCAATACCAATGTGGATGGGAAAACAACCAACAACTGTACGTACCTACGGACGTCTTGTTTGAAGAAGCCACTGCAGATCCATATGACGCTCTCATGGAGATGTGTGTGATTCAGGATTCAACGGTTGCCTCAACCATGGATGATACTGTTGTGCTTTCAAGCAGCGAGCAGTTGCAGCCAAATCAGTTTTGACTTCTACAAGAATTGTAAATCCAAATTTCGTTATGCCTTTACTCAAATTATATATGTCTACATTAATAAAATACACCATTTGTTAGCCAAATGAGTGGATACAGCTTAACATTGCAGACAGGATTACAGGTAGCGTGAACAAAGACATTATTTCCTATAACAATATACTACATGACGAACCATTAGTACACATTGGTGACGGAGTCCTAAATCCTAGATTATTATCGCTTTTAAAGTATCATTTCAACATGTTACACTAACTGTAACACATACACACACCTCATTGTTTAGCATTCAACATATAAAAACAAAGTGTCGCCCACATATGACGTGGGACCGTGGTAATGTCCCACGGCGTCCTTAAAAAGATTACCGATGGAAGCCCCACCCCCAACCGACGTGCGCGCGTTAAATAATATTGGCTGTGTCCGTAGCTTATTGTTACGGTCAGTGCAGTGTGTCATGCGCGCGCGTTGGTGGGGCGGTGCGTGCACAGCGCTGGAGGCCAATGTTCATTCAGTGGGAGGGGTGTTTGCGTGCATTTTACGGTGCCTTAACATGACGTCACACGTCTTTTGTTCACTCATTGGCTGATCGTCCATTTTTTCCGTGGGCACACGTCCGTTTACAAAGTTCAGATATGTACGTGTGTAGAAGTGAATTTGTTTCGCTTCTATATCATAACTTCCAGCCATGATATGCGTACTGCTCTTGAATGCACAGCATACACATCGTTTTGCGCATGCGCTAAGACTTAGTCGTGACGTGCGCGCGCAGCAACAGACGTTGTGCGCGCACATTATTATGGTATACAGGCACCGGAAAAAACATATCAGTAGTAATGCCAGCAATGCCATTCGCAAAATGAGACAGTTCTGTATCTGTAGTTTTATCCTTGCAGTTTAAACATACACGTTACTTATGCGTGAATATCCACAATCATATAGAGATGTGTTAAGCGTTGTCATGCTGAGACATATATAAATGTGCCATTTTTGAACATCATGTGTTTGCTGTATTTCACGGATGTTGCGGATGAATACATGGGACCAATGTATGATTTCAGATGAGCCAATCGTTATATTAGATGATTGTGACGACTAGCGAACAACTATTTTAATAAATATGTAACAATGCATTCAATGATTGGTGCGCAGATTAACAATCACTACATAATGTTATCCTATTATGCCAATATTTACTATGCACTTAATTAACATAATGATGTTGCTAAGACTGAAGTTAGAACTTATATTGTTTTTTTTGTTCTTTTCTACTAACATTATATGTATTGCCATGTGATATATGCAACCAACATTATCACTCAGCAAACACATTAATCTACTATATATTATAATCTCACGTGTGACTTTTCAAAGAATGTAAATGCTACATAACAACTCGTAGACCTTGTATGTGAACGTACACAATAACAATAGTGAGGTGATAGAACCTGTTTAGTCGTGTGCATTTTATATTATCAACTAAGTTGTAGTGCTAACCTAACATGCATGAGCTAATGAATGTTAGTTAAAGATCATGAAAGCATGAACATTGTGTGTAAATTTAATTCACACGACTAACTATAGTTTAGCATTATTAGTAAACGTTCAACATATACATAGCTAAGTGAGGCCGATGATGAAAGCAACATTATTATGTTGGTTTATATTATTTCACGTAGAAATACATGCATCACACAAAAACTACAACACACACACACACACACACACACACACACACACACACACACACACACACACACACACACACACACACACACACACACACACACACACACACACACACACACACACACACACACACACACACACACACACACACACACACACACACACACACTGTTGCTGAAATGTGTGCGTATGCAAATGTCAACTTCATTTATGTTCGTATGTTGACATTAGTTATAAAGGATCATGATCATTATGAATAACTAACGTCGTGAATGAAATAAAAATTATATTAATAACATTGTCATTGTGTTGAATGAATTAGGAAAAGTTGAGAATCCAAAGAACTATACTTTGGAATGGTGTTAACATTTTGACACATGTTACATGTACGTCAAATCAACACACATCTTTCACTTATACATACACATGTGACAATGTAGTAATCAACATGAAGATGAAGTGATACAACAACTAATCACATACTTTACAATGATAATGATGTTTAAAACATTGGGGTCTTTCATACAAACATGCATTGAGTGTTAACATCGCTCATGTGCATCAATGGATGTTCTCCTCCCATAATCAATAGCTGAGCAGGGTTTATCCCCTTATCTCCCCCCACCCCTATATTCCATGAATGGATGTTTTTACGTTTGCTAGATTACATGTTATGTAATGTCCCTAATGATTGTAAAACACACTGCACAATAACCACCAAGTGTAGCTAAACGCACGTACACAATACAGAAACGACATGTTTCAATTGTCACATCTTTGTCATACATCCTGTAACTATACCTGTATCGAGGTTTGCACATCTTATGACAGATGTAAATTGAAATACATACCATGAGCAGTCATTGAAGTGATATACCTTGAAAAAAAAAACATGAATGAATATAAATCATTGTCATGACATGTTCATTAAGGTAAGCAACAAACAGAATTGACAATTTTGTGTGTGATATGAAACAACATCTCGAATACGTCAAATATGATCTGAAATACACAATAGTGTACACATCATTGTGACTCATATGTCACACTGCAAAAGAAACATTGTATGTAACCATACTGCACTAGCTATTGACTATGGACATACAGTAGCGACATACTTAATTGCACTAAATGCCGGCGGCATGCCGGGATCTGCCCCAGCTGCCGCCAGTAATAAACGCGCGCCGCCGCGTTTCCCCCACTCACCCCCCCTCCTCATCGCGCGCAATTTACCCCCCCTTCCGGACCCCGAACCCGGCTTCTGCTCTGCCCCTCTGCTTCCCCGCACCCCCGCTTACCTTAATTTCATCTCCAGGGGTGTCGGGGAAGCCTGAGGAAGACGGGGAAGACGGGGAAGACGGGCGCGCATGTGACTGTGACGTCACAGTGCGCCGCCACGCGCCGCGGCTACCCGCTTCCCAGCCGCATACAGCCAGCGGCTTTTGCTCGAATAAGAGCTGCCGCTGCTGTAGTAGGTTTATTGTATATGCATAACCAAAAAGAGCATGTACATAAAATATAGATTTAGTACACATTATTTCTTCACATACACACAACACCTTTTATTGGTAAGATGTATAATACAACCTGTTGATGAATGACATACCGGTGCCATATGCAATTGTCCACACAGCAGAGAAGAGAAAGGTGTGCGTACCATATTCATTGGTATTTGGAAAAATGTATTTATCATAACAAAGAATGAATACATTTATGTAGTACTATGAACATATATGTATTTGCTTACATAAAAAAAAAAGGGTTTTATGACATTCAGACGTGTCTTAACACCACTAGCTATTTGGTCAGTGTCAGCTGATAAATTGACGGGATGCTCCTCCTACAAACCCTGACGTATGTCTGTTTGTACATTATTGCGGAGTGCCACATTGTGCAAAATGCAACATGCAATTATAATATCAGACACTTTAGCAGGCTTATATTGAAGTGCCCCACCAGTTCTATCGAGACACCTAAATCTTGTCTTGAGAAGCCCAAATGTCCTCTCTATGATGGATCGCGTAGATATATGGGCAACATTGTACCTCTCCTCTGCTTCACATTGAGGGTTTGCCACAGGGGTCAACAGCCATGGCCTAATTCCGTATCCTGAGTCACCTATAATCCATCGTGCACAAATATGAAACAATTAGTGTTAACATAATTACATACAACATTTCCTAGAAAACCAAGAGTTGTTTGTTAACACATCATAATATGTACTCACCCACCAGCCAACCAGGTCCAAAATTGCCTTCTTCGAAAGCATGAAAGACTGATGAGTTTCTCAGGATAGAGGAATCGTGACTGGAACCAGGGAATTTGGCTACCACATGCATAATCTTCATCGTGGCATCGCATACCACCTGTACATTCAGGGAATGGTAGTGCTTACGGTTGCGGTAAGCATGCTCATTCTGACTATTCGGGATCAAAGCAACATGGGTGCAATCGATTGCACCCATCACACATGGTATCCCGGCTATGGTATAAAAGCCATTCCTGACTTCCAGCCACTCTGTGTGCTCTGTAGGAAAATGAATATAATTCCTAGCGCATCTATTGAGTGCACATAGAAACTGGGTAAAGGCCTGCGAGAATGTAGATTGCGAGACCCCGCCCACTATGCCCACAGTTGTCTGGAATGACGCGGAAGCAAGATAATGTAATGAGCACAGCATTTTAACAAGCCCAGGGACTGCACGACCTCTGGCTGTCACAAAATCTAAATCTCCCCGTATCTCTTCATAAAGAGCTAAGATTGCTGCTGAACTCAAAAGATACCTCCTCACTAATCCTATCTAACAGGGTTCTCTCCCTGTACAAACGTGGACGAGGCACAACTTCTCTCCTCTCTCTTCTCCTCTCATTTCCTTGCCCTCTCCCTCAACCTCTCCCTCTCCTGTCCGCGTGCCTGTCCCTTTCACTGTCCCTGCCACTGTCCCTGCATCTGTCCCTGTCCCTTCCTTGGCCTGTGACATCCTCTCCATCAGCAAGCCTCTCGTCCAATAGAATCTTCCTCCGTCTTATAAACATTTGCATCATTTTCAGGTCTGTAGCTGTGAATGCGCAGGTAATTGCCCTCCTTTAAATACCTATGTGATGATGTCAGGTGACTTGCTGAAGTGCAAGGTGTTACATTAACATATCCAAGTAGTTCACTCCCAACGTTTATTCAGTAGCAATTAAAAGGATTATTTATGTGTGTTCACCAGGCAATCATGATATTTGAGAATGATGTAACGTTAAGCTTTGTACAAGCATTTATTGTCAAGTATTTCTGGAATGTGTAATGCATGTACCACTTCTGAACGCAACACTCAGTCATCTAATTAGGATACAACCATGACATTGACGTTGAGAAACTACGTTGCAACATGTGTAATTTGGCATGTTATTGTCACCTGATCACATGAAGTTATTGTATTCTGCATATGCATAATTTAATGCCATCAGGATAGTTGCTATTGATTCAGTTTCAATCGTGTAAAAATGAGTAACTATTATAGATGTGTGTATAAGTTAGCATGAAGTGATTGTAATGCATCGTGTACAATGTAAACATGCAATGTTATTGAGTGTCCAATTGCGCACGTCATCAAAAGAGGGAGGTCACAAAGTACATGTAAACATGAAAACAAACAGCTACATTTACGGTTGATCATGTGTTACACATTACAAGCATTGTATAATGTATAGCAACATTACTAGACGCTGGATCTGTTATATGTGTGAAATGTGTTACATCATATAATAAATTGAAGCAAACTTAAGTAACATGTTTACTTTAAGAGTTGAGTATAGGATTTTCCCTTGACACATCATAACATGAAGACTAATGTGACACGCAAATCATCATAACATTGAAAAGTACAATGTTATGCAAATAATAAACGTAAGGGGTGACACGATGAAGTGAATGACCTCGACACTGTAATGCCAAGCACATTTTTATTATGAGCAATAGAACGTAAACAGTCCTATAATATTATAAGTCCCCGCTCCATTGACTCCATTGATGTAGTGATGAGGTTTTTTTTCTAAGTGCCGTCCCGGCAACCTTGCCGATCCTTCTCCCCTCCAACTTGCCAACTTTAGTTGGCGGGATCAATTGCCGATGAAATCTCCATTTCTGATTGCCGATCAGCACCGATAAGCTGATCGGGGCTACTTGAATACAGCCGATTTCAAAAAGTGCCAAAAAGTGCAGATAAGTGGTTTATCGGAAGCCGCATGCCGATAAATTTTTATCGACAAGAAAAACTGCCGATTTTGAGCACTTATCGGCGCTTACTGAATCTCAAATCCAATTTTGGTGGGAAAATGCCGATAAAAGCCTTATCGGCGCTTACTGTATGTGGCCCTTAGTTCCCACGCTCTGATTGGATCAAGTACCATGTGACTGCAGCTATCTTGCTTTTGATGACGTAATCTTAAAGGGAAATGAAGCACAGCCATTCTGATTGGCTGGCTTTATTTACTTAACATGATGTCACCAAAAAAAATAATAAAACAACAAAATCACATGGTTTTCACTGCCCAATCAGGGTCGTGAGAACCATTTGATGGAAATGTGACGTAATAGGCCTATGTCGCCTCATTTTAGAGAAAGAAGACGAAGAGAACGGACCTCCTCCACCAAGAAGAGGACCAGGGCATGCCGGAAGAAGATACAGATGAAGAGGAAGAGACAGATGAAGACCCCAGAAAACCCCTGAAGAGTGACGTATGGATTACAAATGGAATGAAAGAAGAAAAAGGTTTGGGTTTTTATTTTGTATTATTTTTACCTTGTTCCTGTGTGTGGATTGGTCCGTGAGTATGCAGTGTCCTCGGGATTCGGTGCGTGAGGTCATCTAAAGGTAAGTAAACAAAATAAATGTATGTTATTTTATTTTTACAGGTTTCATTTTTTTTTTATGTGATAGTTTTTTTTAAGGAAAAGTTATTCTCCCTGTATTTATGTATGTCCCTATGGCTATACATACAACATACATACAACATACATACATACATACATACATACATACATACATACATACATACATACATACATACATACATACATACATACAGGGACAATATATGGTTGTTATGTATTTTTCTTTATAATGTCATTGAATTGTTTTTTATGACCCCTGTATTTATGTATCTCTGTATGGATATATAAACACATACAGGGACAATCAATGCTTGTATTGCAAATGCTTGTTTGGCTTGTTTTAATGTTTTTTCTATGTACAGATGCAGCAACGAGTATCTGAACACTTGCCTTTGAAAATCTGGGGCAATCTCCCAGTAATGCTGCAACATTTCTGTCACATTTCTGCAAACAGACTAATGGCCCATTCGATTAACACAGCAGGGGTCCCTGACAATCTCATTCAGTTTGAATGGGACTGCCAGGGACCCCGCTGTTAATCCGATGAGCCATTAGTCTGTCTGCAGAAATGTCACTGAAATGTTGCAGCATGTACCCAGCATGTACCCAGGATGAACCTGGGTCTTGTTGGTGATTGCCCCAGATTTGTTTTAGAATATTCGTCGGCACTACAGTACTTTTACCTCCAGTGCTAATTTCTATCCACAAGTTCTCTACAATTTCATCATTCCCTTATAATAGGTTTTAGATTCGGTTTAACATATAAACATACTCCACCTCCCCTTCTATTTACCCGATCCATCCGAAAAAGGGAATAACTCTAAATTAGCTGCCCAGTCATGAGTTTCCTCCCACCATGTTTCAATAATGCCTAGAATATCATACTAATTATTTGTTGCTATTAATTCAAGCTCCCACATTTTATCTGTCAGGCTTCATCCATTAGCAAGCATGCATTTAAGTTTTTATCTCAGTCTGTACTATTATCTTATCTTCTCCTGCCTTTTTATGCCAATTGGGATTAGTCTTTAGATGTTTTCTAGTATTATCTATATTTACTATGGTGTCTCACTGCTTGCAAAACTCGCACTGGCCCCCATTCTAACTCCATGACCCTGTGCTATTTCCTATCCTCATCTATTCTATTTAGTTATTTATTTATGCCTTGTCCGTCCCCCCTCCATCCTAGCTTAAAATCTCCTCCAACCTTTTTAACATTCTTCCCCTAGCACAGAAAATCCCTCTTCTTGAGGTGCAATCCATACCTACCATAAAGATTGCACCTCTCAGAAAAGGAGTCCCGGTGCTCTATAAACCCAAACCCCTCCTTCCATCACCACTTTTTTAGCCATGCATTAACCTCCTTAATTTCCGACTGTATCCCTGGGTTAGTGGATGGCACTGGTAGTATTTCAGAAAAAACTACCTTGGAGGTCCTTGCCGTAAGCTTTTGGTCTAGATCCCTGAAATCATTCTTTTTGACCCTCCATCTTTCTATAACTTTGTTATTGGTGCCAACATGTTCAAGACCTCCGGGTCAGTCCCAGCCCCGTCAAACAATCTGTCTACCGAATCCACAATGTGCCGAATCCGAGGACCCAGGAGACAACAACCTGTTCGGTTCATACGGTCATGGCAACATATTTCCCTATCTCTTTGACAAAGGGCTTAGCCCGAAACGCGTCAGAGTGGGTGGCTGTCCGATTTTATGGTGTCTCCCCTTGTGGACCAATAAACTAGATTTTAACCTATGGTGCGCTTGTTCCTGCGATTTGTCCTTTGCTGTGCTCCACTTCCCTCTCTGGAGGCTGTTTTTCTTCTGATCTTCAATCAAGTTTGATGCACGCCCACACAGACTTCTTGCTGGTTATCATCATTCTACAACTTAAAGTGAGTGGATTGTGACAGTACTACTGATCTCTAATTGTGTCACCAATACTGTTCAGTGACTTATCTGAGTGTGGTAGGAGAAAAGGGAACCCCTTGCCTTTGGCGTTGTGTTCCCCTAATACCCTATAAATCCCACTCTAAGATTTAAGCCTCATGTGGCAGTCACATATTTATGAACTATGTATTTTGGTTGACAATGGATACCAATCCTTTTGGAGCAGTTTAAAATGATCAATATACCTAAGAAAATAGAATATTGATGTCTGTGGCTTATGGGACTTGTTATACAACATAACTGGAATATATCTGTTGCACCATATTGGACTCAAGGTCCAGTTTCCTATATTTCCCTATCTATCTTCCTAATAATGGAGTCCCCTACCACCACAATCTTTCTTGATCTATGAGTATCCAGTGTCCCCTATGGTCTGGAGGAACAATTACCCTGGCTGCTAGAGGAATCAGTCTCCCCAGCCTTGCCATTCCTGCCCTGACACTCCCAATATCATCACTCAATATGGCAAATCTATTGGGATGAGTCAGCTCAGAACTGGCTTGCCTCTTCCTCTTCCACCTGCTTCCCCTTATAAGAGTAACCCTGCTACCTACCTGTCTATCTACCTATCTCTGACTCTAAAGAGACCACCTGCTCACACTGCGGTATGCTCCCTGGAACAGCTGCTCCAAATATTCATATATGTGGCATTGAGTCACATTCTCAATCCTGCTAACTATTGCAACTACAGGCAGTCCTCGTTTTACAACACTTCGTTTTACAACGAATGGTTTATCCAACGCTATGCAATGCATACCTATGTTCATTTATACAACGCCAAAACGGCTTATCCAACGCTCTTACGACGCTTTGCAACGTTGTTTATGTGTATGTGTGTATATATATATACACACATACACATAAACAACGTTGCAAAGCGTCGTAAGAGCGTATATATATATATATATATATATATATATATACACACATACACATAACCCTATGTACACACATACACAACGTTGCAAAGCGTCGTAAGAGCGTATATATATATATATATATATATATATACATATATACATATATATTATACTATATAATATTATATTATACTATATAATATTATATTATACTATATAATATATTATTTATTATGTTATATTATATATATAATACAGTACATACACTATATAATGTATGTGTGTGCTGCATATCTTATTGCCTGCGTAACATATTTGGTGTATTTTAGTGTTAAAAATGCCTTCATTTAAACAGTGTTCCTAAGGGAAAATGTGTTTTGCTTTACAACATTTCGCTATCTAACGCCATTTGAGTAACGCATTGTGTCGGATAACCGAGGACTGCCTGTATAGAGTTATAAGTTCTAACAATTTTCAATATTCTGTACTTTGTTTAACCCCTTTCTTGTTCCAACTCCTTCTGGCTCTAACTGCACACTTAATACACCCAGCACTCGAAATCAACCAGTCACACAGATGAGGCTGGACTCGCAAGCTCAGGGTTTGCTACAAGACTCTCTTTCAAATAGACTTTTACTGTACATGTTTAAATGTTAAATAATTGTAAAATTATTTTTTAGATTAGAAAATACTGTAGATGCCTGAATTACAGTACAGTACATTACCTGGTAGTATCAATGATGTGTTTCCTGCATGAACACAGTGTTGTCATCAGCCCGCCAAACAAGAATGAAATAAAAGAATTAAACAATAACTACAATAACGTACTTAATTAAACCATTTTCTGTCAAACTGTATTTATTAGATTAAAACAATTTATAAAAAACACTTTATTTATTTTGTTTATACAGTTGTCATCTTTGTCCAGAGAACTGCAATTTGCTGCAGAGAATTGCTGCTGTCTTTTACATTCTTGAATTTTGCAGCGCTAATTTTAAACTGCTTCTTTAGTTTGTCTATAGTTACATAATTACATAGTAGATGAGGTTGAAAAGAGTCCAGCAATGTAGAAAAGAGTGCTGCGCACCGCGATCCAAATGAAGAACAGGTCTGGCAAAAGGTGTCTTTAATGAGGAATCATAAAAGCAAGGGATGCAACCCTTCTACGCGTTTCGTGCTTGGCACTTTATCAAGAAGTGCTTCCACACGATATACACTACCGACACACTTTATTGAAGTGTGGTCGGTACCGCAAGCCGGGAAATCTCCCGGCTTGCTAGTGGCCGCCCCTCGGCGTGCCGCGCGTCATAGACGCGCGGTCACGCGTCATCGGGAGCGTGCGCCCCCTGCACGCGTGTCCAGGGGCTCCCCGAGGGAGCCCTGGTGTCCCGCGATCGCGGGACAGTGGCAGGGGGTTCCGGGGGACCCGGCGGACCCGGCAGCGGTAGGGAGAGCGCCCCGATCGGAGGGCGCTCTTCCGCTGCTTCGGCGTGCGCCCGTCACACTCGGGCGCGCGCCAGGCTACTGCTGCGGCACAGAACGGGCAAATGCTCGAATAAACTGTGCCGCAGCAGTACAGAACAGTTAAATAGCAATGGCTGCCAAATCTCGCGATATCCATGACGTCACCGCACTGCCGCAGCCAATGAAATCTAGCCCTCTGACGCATGCGCAGTGAGATCTAGCATAGGGGAGTAGCTAGTCCTATCGCCGTCCTCACAACACTGTTGTGAAACACCCCTGGGGGAGTGCCACAAGGGGAAGGAAGGGCTAAACGAAGGCTGCATCCGCCCCCATCCTGCCTCTGAACACACATTGTGGGAAATAAATGGCAAAAAAACGGCAAAAAAGCAGCAAAAAAACGGCAAAAAAACAGCAAAAAACCTCAGGCATGACATCTCAAATGGATAATGACAAACAATATTAATAATAAACTCTACTCTAGCACATGTATTGCCCGCATAATGGGGGATTAACCATTCATGTGTCAGTGCACTCATCCACCAATGAGAATGCCCCACAGGAGAGAGTTGACGACTCAGACATGGTATATATCCCCCATTCATATGGTATGCACATGTACTGAAAGTAATAAAAACAATATATATATAAATGGGCAGATTAATTCTTCCACCGATGCTTATATGAGCAAATAAAGACTGATAATCAGACTCAGTCATGGTTGGATTGTATCAAAAAATTTGTAATATACATAGCGACACTGGGCAGCCACTTACAATAGTAACAAAACATACATATTTATTTGATTAAAAATCTGACAAAACATTTAAAAAAATATTTTTAAAGTATACAGTATACTCGTGTAAAAACAAATAAGCATCCTTGTGCTGACAGTGAGGTATAATGAATTCTAGCAATCATATTGTGCATTCCATACTGTGGGGTACCTAAGGAAGATCATTATTCATATTGACTAGGTAACTGTAGGTACGGTGTATACTAGCTATTCAATGTACCTATAGTGATTAAACATCTCATATTTGTTGCTATACAGATTTACACAACAATATTGGGGTACTTTTATCATATCATTTTAATGTAGCCAACAATATTCTATCTATCTTTCATAACTTTTGGCAATAACTCAATATTTAGCGGTCATATACAGTTTATTCAAGGAAAGGGTCTGGAATAAGGTGATGGGAAAAATAAACCAATAAAACAATTACATGAAGAGCAATCTGGTCTACATCAGCAGACGGAGAAGTTTTGCAGAGAGAAATAATGGTGTCATGAATATTTAGTAAACTCTATATGTTTGATGAGACATTTACTATTCATCTTAAAAAGTGGTTGATAGTCCACTCCACATTTATCCCTTCAGGAAATCTTGTTCTCAATGTGAATATCCAAAATGACTCTCTACAATTCAGGGTGTTCACAATATCTCCCCCTCTCTCCTTTTTTGTAATTTTTTCAATACCCAAAAAAGAGAAGTTCCCAATTCCCCCTTTGTTGCATTCTGAAAAGTGCTTTGATACAGGGTGCTCCAGATCTCGTTTCCGAATTAGTCTGCAGTGCTCCTGCATCCTTATTTTTAAAGCTCTTGTGGTCCTACCGACATATCTCTTCCCACAACCACAGCTAATCACATAAACTACCATAGTTGTGTTACAGTTAATGAAATTATTGATATTATGCTGCTTGTGTGGGTTGTGGGAAAAGACATGTCTGGAAGGTCTCATATGTTGCACTGATTGCACCTAAAAGACCCTCTGGCCAAAAAACGGTCTGGGTTACCCAATGGGGTGGATACAACACTTGGGGAAATAAATGATGCCAATGTTTTGGCACGCCTATAAACATATTTAGGGACCTGCTTGGTATATTCACTTAAGATGGGATCCATTTGTAGTAGGTCCCAGTGTTTGTTAATAATCTTTTGGACTTGACCACTTGATTTGCTGTATTGTGATATAAACATGGGACACACTTTATCATTCTCGTGTATCATCTTTTTTCTGGCATCCTTCACCCTGGACTTTTCGGGTAGCAATGTTTCTCTCTCAATCTCCGCTACTTCTTGGAGAGTTGATTGGAGGGTCTCCCTGTCATAACCTCTTTCCACAAATCTGTTAGTCAGCGCCTCAGACTGAGTCATGAAATCACTCATTGTGGAGCAATTTCTCCTCAGCCTGAGGTACTGACCCTTGGGTATACCCTTAATCACAGACCCAGGGTGACAGCTGTCCGCCCTCAAAAATGAATTCCTAGAGTTTGTTTTTTTGAATACATCTGTTTGGATATTCTTAGCAATATCAATATAAAATAGAATGTCCAGGTAGCTGATGTGATGTGCATGATAAGTCATAGTAAAGTGAATATCCAAAGTGTTGTTATTAATATGATCAAAAAATGCTAATAAACTATCTGTGCTCCCGTGCCAAATGAAAATAAGATCGTCTATGAAATGTTTATAGAAAATAATAGTCATAGGTAATGAGCTACCTGGACATTCTATAAAGTGACGGACAGCCGTCATGCCTAGGTCATGTCGTATAATTGAGTACAGGGAGACCACATCCATGGTTACCCATAAAAATTCCTGCTTCCATTTAACTTCTCTCATTTTGGTAAGCAAATCGCCTGAGTCCAGGATAAAGGAGGGTAGTTGCCTCACAAACGGCTGTAAGTAAGCATTGACATATCGTGATAAACCATCTCCCAAAGATCCAATGCTAGAGACTATAGGCCGACCAGGAGGGTCGACCAAAGTCTTGTGGATCTTTGGGAGATGGTGATAAATGGGGATAACTGGTTTCAAATTGGTTATAAAACCTGATTCATCTTTATTCAAAACATATGTAGCTGTTCCTAGATCAACCAAATCTAGGAGTTCTTTTAAAAAAGATTCTGTGAGATCTCGTGGTAGCTCAGAGTAGGAGGACACATCACCAAGTTGGCGAAATGCCTCCCTGAAATAGTCTGTCCTACTCTGAACCACCACAGCACCCCCTTTGTCTGCATATTTAATTACCAGCATGTCATTTTCTTGCAACGATTTATTTGCAGCACGTTCTCCTTTATTGAGATTATCACCTCTAAATTGGGAAAAAGAGAATCCCTGTGCTAGTACTCTAAGATCCCTAATGACTAGGTTCTCAAACATTGTGAGATATGGACCTTTAATGAAGGTTGGGTAAAAGATTGATTTTTCTTTTAATGTGGATTTCCAAACCCCAAGTGTGTATGACTGTGATTCATCAATTACATTACTCTGCAAAAGAAGGTCTTCCATATCTCTAAGTGCACATTGATCCCTAAAAGAGCTCAAGGTGTCTATGGGTGGGCTTGACGATGTGAGTGTTACATCAAGGGGATCATCATCTGAATTTGTCACTGTCGGGGACTCACCCCCATGAGGTTGATGATAAAATTTCTTTAGGGCCATCTTGCGCACAAACTTATGGACATCGACCACTGTGCCAAAGAGGTCAATGTCCATAGTGGGTGCATATTTGAGTCCCTTATTCAGGAGCGATATCTCCGACAGCGACAAATCATTCCCTGAAATATTAATTACATTATTGACATCATTAACATCACTTAATAGTTCTTTTTCCTTTTGTTTGTCCTTTTCCCCCCTGCGTCTCTTCCCCCCCCTCCTTGTCCTCTTTGGTCTTTTCTGAACATCATGTAGTTTTTTGACTGCTGATCTGTGTGGTAGGTGTCTAGTACTTGTGCTGAGGCGATATCCCCTCTAGATGAGCTCCCCTCTGATGGGCGTCGTTCATCTCGGGTTTGATTATTATCACCACGCTGTGATCCGCTTGATCTATTCTCCATATCAAGAAAAGACACTGAATGTGAGGTTGTTTCTACGTCAGACAGTTCAGAGTCACCACTTTGGTAATCAAAATTAGTAGGTTTTAAAATGGACTTGCTTGGTGTAGACCTCCTAGACCCCTTCCTAGTTGAATCCTGTAGGGACCGATCAAAAACAGGTACAATCCTTTGCCAGCTGTATATTTGATTTTTTTCGTAATCAATACGATCACGATCGTATTTGCCTTGTTTCCTAATCATGATTTCTCTCTCAGCATCCTCAGTAGTTTTAGCCAGGATTTTATCAAATTTTGTAAACCCCTCAATGTCCTTGAATCTGCGTAGTTTATCCTGTAATTCCTTAATCTGATTATCAAGTATTGCTTTCTCATTAATCTTGTGTTGTAGAATCTGGTCCATTAAACTGAATGAACAGGTGTTTAGAGTTTCTATCCACCTTTCCTCAAAGGCTTTGTCAGGGAAGCCAAATGTTGGGGCCTTTTTAACCCTCAAGCCTCTGGGGATTCTCTTCATTTTAAGGTAGTTTTCTGTGGCAACAATGTCCCACCAGATGCGTGTTTTATAAATCAACAATTTTTCTAATTTTTGGAAATATATCCTTAAATCTGCAACATCATTGGAATCAGTATCCACCACGCTTTCAAAGACACGAAGAGCTTTCTTTTTCCTGGAGGAATCATCCCCACAGTTGAAAGTATATATCACTGGTACAGAAATATCTTGAACAGCCTCACTGTCATCCATTATGAGTTCCTTTCAGGTTAATTGTATTTCGTGTCCATAAAAACAAATAAAGGGCACAGACCTGTTCTTATGTCCTGAGTTGATTAAATCACTTCTTATAACACAGGAGATAAGTCCTCAATATTAACTTTCACCTTTGAATAGACACGAGTTACCTTAAAGAGAGTTAACGTAGTTTGGTGATATAAGGTGCTCTTAAAGTGTACTATGCATAGGAAGGAGGGGAGATACACTCTGGGTAATAAAACATTGATTAATGTGACACTGAGTATAGAGCAATGGGGCACCAGATAGAATGTCCAGGTAGCTGATGTGATGTGCATGATAAGTCATAGTAAAGTGAATATCCAAAGTGTTGTTATTAATATGATCAAAAAATGCTAATAAACTATCTGTGCTCCCGTGCCAAATGAAAATAAGATCGTCTATGAAACATTTATAGAAAATAATATTGTGTCTATAAATATTAGTGCTATTGTAGATAAAATTGTTTTCCCACCACCTCATAAAAAGGTTGGCATAGGAGGGGGCAAAACTTGTCCCCATTGCCGTACCCCGAAGTTGCAAGTAAAATTTGTGCTCAAAAAGAAAATAATTGTGTGTTAAAAGAAAAAGTATAGCTTCCATAATAAATGTGGTCATAGGTAATGAGCTACCTGGACATTCTATAAAGTGACGGACAGCCGTCATGCCTAGGTCATGTCGTATAATTGAGTACAGGGAGACCACATCCATGGTTACCCATAAAAATTCCTGCTTCCATTTAACTTCTCTCATTTTGGTAAGCAAATTGCCTGAGTCCAGGATAAAGGAGGGTAGTTGCCTCACAAACGGCTGTAAGTAAGCATTGACATATCGTGATAAACCATCTCCCAAAGATCCAATGCTAGAGACTATAGGCCGACCAGGAGGGTCGACCAAAGTCTTGTGGATCTTTGGGAGATGGTGATAAATGGGGATAACTGGTTTCAAATTGGTTATAAAACCTGATACATCTTTATTCAAAACATATGTAGCTGTTCCTAGATCAATGTGTGTTCAGAGGCACGATGGGCTCGGATGCAGCCTTCGTTTAGCCCTTCCTTCCCCTTGTGGCACTCCCCCAGGGGTGTTTCACAACAGTGTTGTGAGGACGGCGATAGGACTAGCTACTCCCCTATGCTAGGTCTCAGGGCGCATGCGTCAGAGGGCTAGATTTCATTGGCTGCGGCAGTGCGGTGACGTCATGGATATCGCGAGATTTGGCAGCCATTGCTATTTAACTGTTCTGTATATCGTGTGGAAGCACTTCTTGATAAAGTGCCAAGCACGAAACGCGTAGAAGGGTTGCATCCCTTGCTTTTATGATTCCTCATTAAAGACACCTTTTGCCAGACCTGTTCTTCATTTGGATCGCGGTGCGCTGCACTCTTTTCTACATTGCTGGACCCCATTTCATTTCAGCAGCACGCGGTGGAGGGGAGACTCTGGTTACCAGTCAATACTGTGAGTACCTAGGGCCAAACCCAATGAGGTAGGGGGGGCTGTCTCTGGACTGCCTACCCCAACCTTCAGGGTATCTGGTGCCCCATTGCTCTATACTCAGTGTCACATTAATCAATGTTTTATTACCCAGAGTGTATCTTCCCTCCTTCCTATGCATAGTACACTTTAAGAGCACCTTATTTCACCAAACTACGTTTACTCTCTTTAAGGTAGCTCGTGTCTATTCAAAGGTGAAAGTTAATATTGAGGACTTATCTCCTGTGTTATAAGAAGTGATTTAATCAACTCAGGACATAAGAACAAGTCTGTGCCCTTTATTTGTTTTTATGGACACTAAATACAATTAACCTGAAAGGAACTCATAATGGATGACAGTGAGGCTGTTCAAGATATTTCTGTACCAGTGATATATACTTTCAACTGTGGGGATGATTCCTCCAGGAAAAAGAAAGCTCTTCGTGTCTTTGAAAGCGTGGTGGATACTGATTCCAATGATGTTGCAGATTTAAGGATATATTTCCAAAAATTAGAAAAATTGTTGATTTATAAAACACGCATCTGGTGGGACATTGTTGCCACAGAAAACTACCTTAAAATGAAGAGAATCCCCAGAGGCTTGAGGGTTAAAAAGGCCCCAACATTTGGCTTCCCTGACAAAGCCTTTGAGGAAAGGTGGATAGAAACTCTAAACACCTGTTCATTCAGTTTAATGGACCAGATTCTACAACACAAGATTAATGAGAAAGCAATACTTGATAATCAGATTAAGGAATTACAGGATAAACTACGCAGATTCAAGGACATTGAGGGGTTTACAAAATTTGATAATATCCTGGCCAAAACTACTGAGGATGCTGAGAGAGAAATCATGATCAGGAAACAAGGCAAATACGATCGTGATCGTATTGATTACGAAAAAAATCAAATATACAGCTGGCAAAGGATTGTACCTGTTTTTAATCGGTCCCTACAGGATTCAACTAGGAAGGGGTCTAGGAGGTCTACACCAAGCAAGTCCATTTTAAAACCTACTAATTTTGATTACCAAAGTGGTGACTCTGAACTGTCTGACGTAGAAACAACCTCACATTCAGTGTCTTTTCTTGATATTGAGAATAGATCAAGCGGATCACAGCGTGGTGATAATAATCAAACCCGAGATGAACGACGCCCATCAGAGGGGAGCTCATCTAGAGGGGATATCGCCTCAGGACAAGTACTAGACACCTACCACACAGATCAGCAGTCAAAAAACTACATGATGTTCAGAAAAGACCAAAGAGGACAAGGAGGGGGGGGAAGAGACGCAGGGGGGAAAAGGGCAAACAAAAGGAAAAAGAACTATTAAGTGATGTTAATGATGTCAATAATGTAATTAATATTTCAGGGATTGATTTGTCGCTGTCGGAGATATCGCTCCTGAATAAGGGACTCAAATATGCACCCACTATGGACATTGACCTCTTTGGCACAGTGGTCGATTTCCATAAGTTTGTGCGCAAGATGGCCCTAAAGAAATTTTATCATCAACCTCATGGGGGTGAGTCCCCGACAGTGACAAATTCAGATGATGATCCCCTTGATGTAACACTCACATCGTCAAGCCCACCCATAGACACCTTGAGCTCTTTTAGGGATCAATGTGCACTTAGAGATATGGAAGACCTTCTTTTGCAGAGTAATGTAATTGATGAATCACAGTCATACACACTTGGGGTTTGGAAATCCACATTAAAAGAAAAATCAATCTTTTACCCAACCTTCATTAAAGGTCCATATCTCACAATGTTTGAGAACCTAGTCATTAGGGATCTTAGAGTACTAGCACAGGGATTCTCTTTTTCCCAATTTAGAGGTGATAATCTCAATAAAGGAGAACGTGCTGCAATTAAATCGTTGCAAGAAAATGACATGCTGGTAATTAAATATGCAGACAAAGGGGGTGCTGTGGTGGTTCAGAGTAGGACAGACTATTTCAGGGAGGCATTTCGCCAACTTGGTGATGTGTCCTCCTACTCTGAGCTACCACGAGATCCCACAGAATCTTTTTTAAAAGAACTCCTAGATTTGGTTGATCTAGGAACA
The DNA here is from genome assembly GCF_040206685.1 of Ascaphus truei. Taxonomy (NCBI): domain Eukaryota; kingdom Metazoa; phylum Chordata; class Amphibia; order Anura; family Ascaphidae; genus Ascaphus; species Ascaphus truei. The sequence goes on along the minus strand of NC_134487.1, from coordinate 249,599,733 downwards.
GCTACATATGTTTTGAATAAAGATGAATCAGGTTTTATAACCAATTTGAAACCAGTTATCCCCATTTATCACCATCTCCCAAAGATCCACAAGACTTTGGTCGACCCTCCTGGTCGGCCTATAGTCTCTAGCATTGGATCTTTGGGAGATGGTTTATCACGATATGTCAATGCTTACTTACAGCCGTTTGTGAGGCAACTACCCTCCTTTATCCTGGACTCAGGCGATTTGCTTACCAAAATGAGAGAAGTTAAATGGAAGCAGGAATTTTTATGGGTAACCATGGATGTGGTCTCCCTGTACTCAATTATACGACATGACCTAGGCATGACGGCTGTCCGTCACTTTATAGAATGTCCAGGTAGCTCATTACCTATGACCACATTTATTATGGAAGCTATACTTTTTCTTTTAACACACAATTATTTTCTTTTTGAGCACAAATTTTACTTGCAACTTCGGGGTACGGCAATGGGGACAAGTTTTGCCCCCTCCTATGCCAACCTTTTTATGGGGTGGTGGGAAAACAATTTTATCTACAATAGCACTAATATTTATAGACACAATATTATTTTCTATAAACGTTTCATAGACGATCTTATTTTCATTGGCACGGGAGCACAGATAGTTTATTAGCATTTTTTGATCATATTAATAACAACACTTTGGATATTCACTTTACTATGACTTATCATGCACATCACATCAGCTACCTGGACATTCTATTTTATATTGATATTGCTAAGAATATCCAAACAGATGTATTCAAAAAAACAAACTCTAGGAATTCATTTTTGAGGGCGGACAGCTGTCACCCTGGGTCTGTGATTAAGGGTATACCCAAGGGTCAGTACCTCAGGCTGAGGAGAAATTGCTCCACAATGAGTGATTTCATGACTCAGTCTGAGGCGCTGACTAACAGATTTGTGGAAAGAGGTTATGACAGGGAGACCCTCCAATCAACTCTCCAAGAAGTAGCGGAGATTGAGAGAGAAACATTGCTACCCCAAAAGTCCAGGGTGAAGGATGCCAGAAAATGGATCCCATCTTAAGTGAATATACCAAGCAGGTCCCTAAATATGTTTATAGGCGTGCCAAAACATTGGCATCATTTATTTCCCCAAGTGTTGTATCCACCCCATTGGGTAACCCAGACCGTTTTTTGACCAGAGGGGCTTTTAGGTGCAATCAGTGCAACATGTGCGAATTTATGAGACCTTCCAGACATGTCTTTTCCCACAACCCACACAAGCAGCATAATATCCATAATTTCATTAACTGTAACACAACTATGGTAGTTTATGTGATTAGCTGTGGTTGTGGGAAGAGATATGTCGGTAGGACCACAAGAGCTTTAAAAATAAGGATGCAGGAGCACTGCAGACTAATTCGGAAACGAGATCTGGAGCACCCTGTATCAAAGCACTTTTCAGAATGCAACAAAGGGGGAATTGGGAACTTCTCTTTTTTGGGTATTGAAAAAATTACAAAAAAGGAGAGAGGGGGAGATATTGTGAACACCCTGAATTGTAGAGAGTCATTTTGGATATTCACATTGAGAACAAGATTTCCTGAAGGGATAAATGTGGAGTGGACTATCAACCACTTTTTAAGATGAATAGTAAATGTCTCATCAAACATATAGAGTTTACTAAATATTCATGACACCATTATTTCTCTCTGCAAAACTTCTCCGTCTGCTGATGTAGACCAGATTGCTCTTCATGTAATTGTTTTATTGGTTTATTTTTCCCATCACCTTATTCCAGACCCTTTCCTTGAATAAACTGTATATGACCGCTAAATATTGAGTTATTGCCAAAAGTTATGAAAGATAGATAGAATATTGTTGGCTACATTAAAATGATATGATAAAAGTACCCCAATATTGTTGTGTAAATCTGTATAGCAACAAATATGAGATGTTTAATCACTATAGGTACATTGAATAGCTAGTATACACAGTACCTACAGTTACCTAGTCAATATGAATAATGATCTTCCTTAGGTACCCCACAGTATGGAATGCACAATATGATTGCTAAAATTCATTATACCTCACTGTCAGCACAAGGATGCTTATTTGTTTTTACACGAGTATACTGTATACTTTAAAAATATTTTTTTAAATGTTTTGTCAGATTTTTAATCAAATAAATATGTATGTTTTGTTACTATTGTAAGTGGCTGCCCAGTGTCGCTATGTATATTACAAATTTTTTGATACAATCCAACCATGACTGAGTCTGATTATCAGTCTTTATTTGCTCATATAAGCATCAGTGGAAGAATTAATCTGCCCATTTATACATATATTGTTTTTATTACTTTCAGTACATGTGCATACCATATGAATGGGGGATATATACCATGTCTGAGTCGTCAACTCTCTCCTGTGGGGCATTCTCATTGGTGGATGAGTGCACTGACACATGAATGGTTAATCCCCCATTATGCGGGCAATACATGTGCTAGAGTAGAGTTTATTATTAATATTGTTTGTCATTATCCATTTGAGATGTCATGCCTGAGCTTTTTTGCTGTTTTTTTGCCGTTTTTTTGCTGCTTTTTTGCCGTTTTTTTACCATTTATTTCCCACAATGTGTGTTCAGAGGCAGGATGGGGGCGGATGCAGCCTTCGTTTAGCCCTTCCTTCCCCTTGTGGCACTCCCCCAGGGGTGTTTCACAACAGTGTTGTGAGGACGGCGATAGGACTAGCTACTCCCCTATGCTAGGTCTCAGGGCGCATGCGTCAGAGGGCAAAATTTCATTGGCTGCGGCAGTGCGGTGACGTCATGGATATCGCGAGATTTGGCAGCCATTGCTATTTAACTGTTCTGTATATCGTGTGGAAGCACTTCTTGATAAAGTGCCAAGCACGAAACGCGTAGAAGGGTTGCATCCCTTGCTTTTATGATTCCTCATTAAAGACACCTTTTGCCAGACCTGTTCTTCATTTGGATCGCGGTGCGCTGCACTCTTTTCTACATTGCTGGACCCCATTTAATTTCAGCAGCACGCGGTGGAGGGGAGACTCTGGTGACCAGTCAATACTGTGAGTACCTAGGGCCAAACCCAATGAGGTAGGGGGGGGCTGTCTCTGGACTGCCTACCCCAACCTTCAGGGTATCTGGTGCCCCATTGCTCTATACTCAGTGTCACATTAATCAATGTTTTATTACCCAGAGTGTATCTTCCCTCCTTCCTATGCATAGTACACTTTAAGAGCACCTTATTTCACCAAACGAGGTTGAAAAGAGATATGCGTCCATCAATGTCACAGTAGACCAGGTCTTACCAACACATTAATACCGGGATTCAGAATTGAGCACACAAGATGGGTAAAATAAATTGTAATTTTTTTTCCTTTTAAGACAAACACCCAATATTCACAATATTCACAATTACACTGGATAAAACACTTACTGGGATGGGGAAACAAAATCAAATGTCCACGGAACAAATTACTTGAAAACAAAGTCTCTGGGCACCCCTGCACGCATGCAAGTGGGTGCGCAATTTGTGCCGTGCGACAGTCCTCGGCTAGGGGCACAAGTTGCCACCCCTGTATCTCCTCCGGAGGAAGGATGTTTGTTTAGTCCTTACAGGATTAGTTCGGGAATCCCTAGCTCAAACGAATTCTGGAAGAGGGGTGCAAATCTTCATTACGATGTAGTTAACCTTTCACACTCCTCAACCGCTGACACTGTAGCTTGGACATATCTTGGTAACACTGAGATGAATCTGACTAGGACTGGGCTGTAGGCATTTTTATGGATTTAAGAGCCCTATCCCTAACATACACAGCCAATCCACCCGTGGGAAAAACGTTTCCCACCTATCCCAGACTTGCCAGTAGCTACAAAAGTAGCAGAAGTTGCTTCCCGGTTTGCTCAGAGCATGTGCCAACCTGACACTTAAGCTTTTTAGCATACCGGGCCCAACCCCTTATCTGGCGACAGTAAGTCTGGGGTTGGGCTACCAAGTGTAAAGTGCCCATACTTCGTACCGGTATCTGATACTTACAAATATCCGTGCCACCCTAACACCTAGGGTATCTAAAGGCTTTTCAACTCCGGACTTCTCTAGACACTGGGGCACCAACTTAGCAGGGTGCTCTTTAAAGTACAGAGATGAAAAATCCCTCAGCTCATTCATCCATAACATAGGGGCATGTTAATGGATTCATTGCCGGGCTGTCAGGAAAGGGTTCCTGCCTGTACATTTAAAACACCATTGAAATACAGTTTATTTTTATATGTATGTTCTGTACATGCAACAAATATAAAACTAATATGTATATTCATGGTACTTTATTAACTAAATCGTGTCATGGTACTTTATTAACTAAATCGTGTCAGGTATAGCTAATCTAACTGAACAACCAAGTACATATGTGGACCTGGTCCTTAGACCTTTTGTCACTTCACTTCCATCATACTTACGTGACACGACAGATGTACTGAGTTTTTTGGGGGTGGAATCTGTCCCCAAGAGCATCAGAGGCGGAGATTGGGACACAGAGGTACTTAAACGAGAATCACGTTGGATTTTTGACCTTGGAACACTAACCCCACAGGGTATCAATGAGGGGTTTATGTTCTCCCCCTTTATCTAACTCCCCAATATTTATCATCACTCCCTAGCTCATTACGACTCTGCTATCCCACAACTGATCCACACACATCATTACAGACTAGAAACACACTGACTTTCTAGAGCCCTCCAACATCTGAGGGCACGACTATACGAATCTTAAAGCCATAGCTATTGTAGTCATAGTTTATATCTATATATCCCCTTCCATTTTGAGATGGATATTCACATGTAGACCAGTATTATACTGGTCATTTAAGAGCTCTCGAACATCTGTGGGCTGCTCTAATTGGGTCACCGGAGTCATCATATGCATCTTATGTCCCCTTAATATGTTAGGGATATTATGGATTACATTGTTCATTTTTCAGACTAACACAGAGGACACTGGTTCTTTAAGTACTCCCTATTACTTGCGGTTCGCATATGCCAATACATAGTTAATAACTGAGTTACTATAAACTAATGTTGGCATCTACGGACGTAAAGCCAATGATAAATTTGGTACCCTTCGTTTTGATTCCTTTCATTTAATTATTCTGTCTCTCCGAAAAAAATTGAGAATCTTAATTAGGATATTTTAATTACCAGCATGGGTTAACCAAGCTGATCTGCAGTGGTTACCCAGACAATCACAGCACTTTAAATACTTTCTACTCACTCACTATACTTACCTTTGATAAAGCGCAAGTGGGCGTGAAACGTACATCAGGTGGTAGTGACGTAGTGACGTCATCACGTGGCGACACCTGCGGGAGATTCGAGTAGTAGCAGAGAGACAGCGTGAGCACTGGCTGAGTGAATTAAAAGATATGTTGAAATGGGCATTAATATGATAAGTTTGTGGGACTCCTTACGGTATTTATTTCCCAAATGATTATTATTTTCACAGCATGAACCGTCACTCTTTCTCAGCGACCACCATTTGCATTGAGCAATCGGTCATCCACTCGTTCTAAACATCATACTATTTGAGGTTTTAACTTAATGCGGCTTCACTTCAACTGCGCCTCGAGAGAATTATAAACATCTTTGTTTGAGTGCATCTCAAAATTAGACTGCATAAGATACACTTCGATCCCTGGTACTATACATGTACAGTATATTGATGTTGGCAACAAACTGTTTGAAATGTGACTAAACTGTTGAGATGTTTGCTGCAATTGTATGAAGGATATCTGTAACATACAATTTAACCATTTATGTTGCGATTTGATTATTTCTGATATATACTAATTGGAAACTAGGCAACAAACTGTTGAAAATTTGACTAAACTGCTGATAGGTTTGTTGCAATTATATGTTGGATACTTGTAGTATACAATTTAACCATTCATGTAACGGTTTGGTTTTCTCTGATATCCACATACATACTAAGTGGACATTAAGTGTCAATATTGTTTTGTTGGCACTAAAGTGATATCTATGCAATTTGCGATCATCCTACATACTTTGACTAGCAGGATTGATGTGTACGATGATTTCTACTAGTGCGTAACAGATCCATACTAACTTTGAAGCTATAAATTGATGTGGTCATTTGAACCACGCCTTGAGGAATAAATACACTTTTAGAGTGTTACTCAATAAACAATATATTTGTATACTGTGGATCTGAAGTGGGATATACTGCTGCGGCAGAGTTTATTCGAGCATTTGCCCGTTCTCTGCCGCAGCAGTAGCCTGGCGCGCGCCCGAGAGTGACGGGCACGCGCCGAAGCAGCGGAAGAGCGCCCTCCGATCGGGGCGCTCTCCCTACCGCTGCCGGGTCCGCGGGGTCCCCCGGAACCCCCTGCCGCTGTCCCGCGATCGCGGGACACCAGGGCTCCCTCGGGGAGCCCCTGGACGCGCGTGCAGGGGGCGCACGCTCCCGAAGACGCGTGACCGCGCGTCTATGACGCGCGGCACGCCGAGGGGCGGCCACTAGCAAGCCGGGAAATTTCCCGGCTTGCGGTACCGACCACACTCGAATAAAGTGTGTCGGTACTGTATTAGCTTTAGGAGCTCAAATGAGAATATTAATCGTACACTGACTTGTAGTATATCGTTGTACATCTATTCTGAGGCTATAAATTGATGTGGTCATCTGAACCACGCCTCGAGGAATAAAAACACTTTCTGAGTGTACCTCAAATACACAGTATATTTGATACTGTCAGGAGTGTATTTATCTCCACAGGTTAATATTATGCATATATGTTTTAAGCTAAATGTTCATATTGACGGATAATACATCTCATTATATCCTACTGCTTATGAACTAATGCCCGTGATTTCCGTCTCTACTGCACAGGCATAGGCGGATTGATAGGTTAGTAGATCACCATTAACTTTTAAATAATGATTTATGGCTGTTTCTGTACACCCCTCCCCACTATAGAATTTTGGTGCATTCAGTGTATCAGACTGTTAATCAATATTTATGAGCATTATCTGATTTTTTAGCTAAAATTATTTGGATTTCAGCACCACCACACCAACCCAATTGTGGACAAACGATCACGTTATGAGTGGGTTCTAGAAGAGAGTTACCCCCATATCACTACGGGGGATCACTGGAAGGGTTCAGGAGCCATATTCTCCACTAGAGCATATTTAAATTAGTAGCTTTAACAGGGGGTGGTTTATTCTCTTGGGACATGTCATGGACTTGTACACCTGATCCCTTATACAAAAATATTTTCAATTATTAATAAAAGGGTTTTATTTGCACTACATCCAACTTACATCCTTACACCACGAGTGCATTCGGTAGGGCACCTTTCTATATATATATATATATTGTGTTTACTTGTTAACTAGCTGCACTCCAAAAGAGTGCTAGCTCTTTCCTAGCGCAAGTTATACACTTACGATAGTTGTTGTTGTAATCTTACTGCGCAATTGGTGTGTCTTTGTCTTTGTCTTTGTTTCATTACAGAGACCATCTGGATTTACTTTCTGAGGACCATCTTATCCATCCAGAACTTCATTGGTTAATTCACCCATTTGCCAGGACTGTTTCTCTACCAAGGACTGTCTTTTGGAATATGGTATTGTGGACATTAACTCACTAGCGCCGGGGATATTGCTTTTTGTATATGTATTTTGTTTTGGTAGATTTGGAACCGTCTATTGTCTGCTGTCCCCTAGGCAGCTGATCTTTCACACATTGATTTTTTGCACTTGCACATATTTTGTTTAGTGTATAATATCACTCCACACTTGTTAGTTGGATCAAGCACTGATAGAGAGTGTTATTAGTTAGTTAGTTTGTAGTTCATTTTGTTTGTTCTCACACTTTCTCAGCAGCTGACCATTTTAAATCACAAATCACAATGACACTATTCACCAATAGAGCTCTAAGAGGGCTCAATTTAGAAGGTTTTTTTTTTATGTTAATGATCCTATGGATCCTGATAAAGAAAGTCTTGATACACAATTCACCAAGTTAGAGAAACTCCTAACACAAGACCTAACACAAGAAATGAGACAAATCTGGGAAACTTATACACTCAAGCAATATCTTGAGCATAAAAGAATACCTAGAGGGCTCAGGGTTGTGAAGCCCCCTACCTAAGATCAGGACGATGAGAAGTTTTTAAAGGAGTGGAATTTTATACTAGATACATGTTCGGTAGACCTTATGTTATTACTTATTAAGCATAGAGCTAGTACTTTAGAAATTCTGGATAAGGAAATTAATCTAATCAAGGAACAGCTGGAACCATCCATGGAGCTGTCTGAGTATAAATTATTGGAAGATAAGGTAATTTCAAGATTATATAAGACAGAAAAGGAAGTCACACTTACCAAACTTAAGAAATTCGCCAGAGATAAACGCGATTATGATGAAAATAGACAGAGAAATTGGAAAACTGAAAAAATAATCACAATTAGTGAAGTGGAGATGAGTGGATATGAGGGAGTCCTGATTGAAAATAACCCTAAAGAGAGAATTGATTCCACCAAAGTGAGAAATCTGACATTATTGTTAAGGATGTAAAGGGTGGGAAGCACCCAAAAGAAAAATCTAATATTAACCCAACCCCTCATCCAAACAGAAACAAAAATAAATTCACTCAGCAAGAAAAAACTAACTTTAGTGAAAATAGGAGTCATTGTACTGATCACCATTTCACTAACCACCATTATCAAGATAGATCCCAAAGTTGACAGACCCCATGATGATCAAAATGCAACTAATTTTAGAAACAATTCTTTTTTAGACAACCGCCAGGGCTGAGCACCATTCCAAGAATGGTGGAGAGACCCCAGAAGCCAACCAGGGAGGCAAATCCAGTAAGAATAGAAAGGAAAAGGTCAAGAGCGGAAGAGTCAGAGGAAAGAGAGGAGGGTCATGGAAGAGAAAGTGAAAGAAAAAGATCAGACAGAGGAAGGGATTGGTAAAAAGTAATGTATTCAATATCAGCGACACTCACCTCCAAAAAGTAGAACTTGATGTTCTTTCCAGAGGCTTAAATTTTGCCCCTATTAATGGACCCAATATGTTCAACACATTTGTAGACGTACATAAGTTCCTAAGGAAAATCACCTTGAAGAAGTATTTTATGAAGGATGCTGTGAGCAGATCGGTCATTTCACCAGGTTCTAATAACTTGGTGACAAAGTCTCCACTCACACCCTTCAAAAAATCTTCAACATTCTATCCAAAAGCAATTAATGGAAACTTTATTGATACGTTTGCAGAGATGGTGATCTCTGATCTAGAAATGGCAAGCCTGAATTTCAAATGCCCTAGGCAGAATTTGAGCAGGGAAGAGAAAGAAGCAGTCAAGTCCCTTGAACGTAATAAAAATATCGTTATTAAGGCGGCAGACAAAGGGGGAGGGGTAGTTGTGATGAATTCCTCTTATTATAAGGAGGAGTCACTCAGAATTCTAAATGATCACACCACGTATCTGAAATTAGAGGGCAATCCAACAGATCTCTTTAAGGAGGAATTGGTGGTTCATTTGGATCAAGGATTTCGGGATGAAATTATTACCAAACGAGAACTGGAATTCCTGACTATAGAACAACCCAGGATTCCAGTTTTCTATTTCATCCTGAAAATCCATAAAAACTTTACCAAGCCTCCTGGAAGACCCATAATATCTGGGATCCGTTCCCTCACCTCTAATCTTTCCCAATTCTTAGATTTTCTCCTCCAGATGTATGTCATACAGGTCCCTTCATATTTAAGAGACACGTCACACGTATTAACCACACTACAAGAACTAGTGTGGACTGATGAATGCTGTTAGGTTACGTGTGATGTGGTATCACTGTACACAGTGATAGATCACGAGATGGGACTTAATGCCATCAAGAGGGTCCTGGAAAGAGATACTGCACCGACACACTTTATTCGAGCAAATACCCGGTATGTACCTGGCAGATACCTGGAATGCGCCACTCCTAACCTCTGACAAGCCCCGTTGCATTTGCCTTCCCAGCCTGGGTTCATGCCTGGCTGATGGGCGGCTGATCTGTTAAATGATAATGATTAGGATTTAATAGGCTGCAATGCTTCGCGTTTCTACCAGATGGCATAAATTCATGAATTGTAATGCAGTTTATATATATATACTGTGCAGTATTGCAGCCAGCGGGAATAAAATGCTTCAATCCCTGCTTGGAAAATAACTCAATGTACTCGGGCAGAAAACAGTCACAAACCTCAATACACCCGGGTATACCCGAATTCGTGGGACTAGCCAAGCTCGAATAAAGTGTGTCCCCAGTGTACCGCTGTTGATGAGAAACTAAGACTGTTCATTTTAGATGGAATTAGATTCATCCTAACTCATAATTATTTCTGCCATGATCGTGACTTTTACCTCCAGACATGCGGCACCGCGATGGGCACCAGGTTTGCACCAAGTTATGCGAATTTGTTCATGTCCATATGGGAGGAGGATAAAATATGGACCTCCAACCCATTTGGTGCAAACCTGGTGCTCTGGAAAAGATATATCGATGATGTGTTGTGTGTCTGGAAGGGGTCATCTGACGAACTTGAATCTTTCAAGGAATATCTCAACAATAATGAATTGAACTTGAGGTTTACTTTTAGTCATGACAGAACTAACATTAACTTCCTTGGCCTTTCTCTCTATATAGATAAAAATACTATTCAGACCAAAACCTATCATAAAGAAGTAGACGCCAATACTTATTTATTGGCGTCTAGCCACCACCACCCGAAGTGGCTTCAAAATATTCCCAAGAGCCAAACCCTGAGAATTAAGCGAAATTGTTCTAATGATACCGTGTATAAGCAACAGGTCAATGACCATAGGGATAGATTCTTGGAACGAGAATACAAAAAACGTGATATAGATTTTGCTATCTCTGAGGTAGACAAAATAGATAGAAAAACCATTATCTGTAAGGATTCATTGAGATCTAAACCTCAAGAACGTGATCAATTCCCCATTTTCATCACTCAGTATAGTGGTCTGGCTCCCGTTATATCCCAGGTCTTTAAAAGACATTGGGGTATCCTTCAGAGGGACCCAATTCTTAAGAATTACCTTCCAGACAAGCCCAAAATAGTATACAGACGAGCCAGGAATTTAAAGTCCCAGCTGTCCCCTAGTTGTATCCTTGACAACCTTAGAGACCGTCATGTCACCTGGCTGAATGACTTAAAATGGTACTACATTTGTTCGAAGTGTGTTGGATGTAAACATAGTGTTAAAGGTAAATGTTTCAAATCTAATGTAACTGGAATTAGTTATGATATAGAGACCTTTATTAACTGTAAGACCGATTTCTGTGTACCTACTTCAATGCCCATGTGGGTTGCAATATGTAGGCCGCACTGGGAGACCCCTTAAACGGTGTTTTGCCGAGCACATATATAACATCAAAAGGGGTCATCAGACCCATAGTGTTTCTAACCATTTCAGATTAAAACACAACCAGAATCCTGAGAGCTTAACCTGCATGGGCATTGATAATCCGAAGTCCAATTGGCGTGGGGGAGACAGACTCGGCATTATATCCAAGCGTGAAAGTTATTGGATATATGTCCTTAAAACTCTGTCTACCCTAGGCCTTAATATAGACTTCAATTTGGCTGCTTTTTTGAAAGATCCTTAGGATTTCTAAATGTCTAGTTTTCATTTGTTTTTATCATTTTTTAATGGGTCAGTACCATTATTGTATCTTTTTATTGTTTTTTAATTGTTCTTCAGTGACAGACGTGCTATTCAGGGAACGCTTAACCCCAGCAGCGTTTCGTTATATTGTTAGCTGTTTGTGTCCCTAGCATCCTGTCAATCACAGTGTACCCGCCCATTTGTGGGCGAGTCTATGAATCCCATTCTGTATTTAAGTAGTTCATCCACTAAGCTCCACCATCCCCTGAGGAAGTGACACATGGTCACGAAACGCGTAGGGAGGAGGAGCTTAGTATCGTACATGCGTACCCACCCACTGCTGATCCCATCTGGCGCTTGAGAAGTGACCCGCGCCGCTGACGTCATCAATTGGCGAGTCGCGTGTGACTGTGTGGGTCTCTGGTCTTGCCGGGTTGGAAGCAGGTTGCGGACGGCATTCATTAGTGTCACCCATTACCCACACCAATTGTAAGTGTGGGTAGGGTGTTATTTTTAATTTATTAAAGTGTAGTTACAGTACATATTACACTAGGTTGTGTTTTATTTTTCCTTGTATGCTGGTTGCGGCGGCTCATGCTGGACACGTGAGGGCACCATCAAGCACCAGGAAAATCACCCCATTCAACCACGTGTGGATCGTGAATATCGAGGTGAAGACGCGGCCCAGTACAGATTCTCTCCCCTGAACAAACAAGATTCTATCTTGTAAGTTGGGATTTTTCCACTTTAGTTAGGGTTGTTGTTGTAATCTTACTGCGCAATTGGTGTGTCTTTGTCTTTGTTTCATTACAGAGACCATCTGGATTTACTTTCTGAGGACCATCTTATCCACACACAAAAGGAACTCCCGCACAGCTAAATTATGACCACAGTGAGGTGCTAGCTAGGTAGGGAATAAATGTTTACAGGAGAAAAGGAAACCTAATGTATAAGCACTCAATCACAACTAAATGTATAATGATAATGTTAAAATACTTTATTGGCAAACAATGAATAAAAAAATGGGGTTTAAAATAAAAAAATATATCAAACAGCACGTGACTGTGATCATTTGTAACATAACTATAAGTAGTTAAGTACTATGAACATATGGAGATCCTTGATAGATATTCAGGATCTTGTGCTATATATATAGCCTCCTATAGATATGGAGGTAGGGCCGTGATACGACCACCATACAGTTAATGTCTCATCCAAGTATAAATGTGTATTGTCAGAACGTGTAATTGTGAACGCTCTGAGTATAAGGTAACATTAATATGGTGTATATATTAATACATCTAGGCAAACAATGCAGAGATATGTGTGTGGCTACCTGTTATATAGGTTAGTGAGTGGCTGGTGGGTAAACCCCAGTCATCTAAACACTGAATGCTGCTTTCCCGAAAGGGTAATACTAGAGGAAGCACTCCATAAGTAAAAGCCCCTAGAGCTGTATAACCAAAGGACTGCAGATATATGCGCAATTTAAATGATTGATGCGAACACCCTCAATAGGGTACCTTAGCATATAGTGTCAACCTTGGTAGCATAGGCAAATCATATGGCTTGGCTACTGGGCTAATGGAAAGGGTACTTGTGCATCCTCGGTGAAAACATAAGCAGCTAATCGTGTATATCCTCAGCATGCGGTAAGTATTAGCTGCAGTGGTAAATAGTGTATACCATTAACCCACACAGACCCTCCTAGTCAGGGAAATATTGGTAGGTAAATGCAGTAGGGACACCGATATGCAGATAATCCATGCTGAAGGTATAAACAGCTGATCGTATATATCCTCAACATGCAGTAGGTATTGTTGCAGTGGTAAGTATAATATATACCGTTACCCACACAAACCCTCCCAGTCAGGGAAGTATTGGCAGGAAAATGCAAAAGAAGCACTGATAAATGGCTGATTCGGGATATTCTTACGAACTAAGTACCTGAAAAGAGATATAGCCCCTATGAACCCTGTCAGCGCGGACTGCAAATAATAAGCAAATAGTTATCCAATTGGGACTTCCTCAATAGGGTGATAAATGCATTCAGTACAGGCTGAGTTTACTTGGGGTCACTCTAGAGGATCAGCTAGACAGCCGAGAAGTAGGCTAGTGCTACCTAAAAACCGGCATGGAACAGCTGATCAAGGCAGATCCCCAGCAGGAGACAGGTACCGTGCAGTGAGGTCAGTTGGACCAATAACCCACACGGACCCCCTGATCAGCAAGGTATACAATAAGTCAGGTATGTAGAACAGATAGAGCACACATAACATATATCTAACAATGCATTGTCCCCTATATCAGCGCTGATCATTGATATATCAGCGCTGATATGTTCGAGGACATGCCTAACTAGGATAATGGTTAATACACGGCCCCTGGAATCAGAGAGATCCTACAGTGTAAATCTGACACGTAGGATCAAAGTAACTCACACACGCGGGAAGCTTTCATTTCAAATGCAGCATTTACTGACACTGTTTCAAGCTGCGATATTCCCAGCGTCCTGCGTGCGGTTGTTACTTTGATCCTACGTGCCAAGGTGTGTGATGACAATGACTTGTGCCCAGAGCCCTCACTAGTATAGCTGGTGGACTTTATGAGTCATACACGATGTTAACATATGCACATACAGTAGTAGAATATGCAGATAACTCAAAGTGTATACCGTCTGTTCAGTTCAGACAAAAATCCATATATACTAATTTTCAGTACTGTATGTATATATCCAGTGCTGCGAGTCCGACAGATTGGCAGGTAAGTAATATCTGCCAAAGTGTGTTAAGACAACGACTTGTGCCCGGAGCCCTCACTAATATAGGTAAAGGGCTTTTAGAGTCATCAACCTTGTAATTCTATTCACAATGAAAAAAAACCCTCATATACACTGAACTGGTTATAAAGTGAAGATATAGACACTAGAAACACTGCGTGGCTGGACCTTGAAGCAGACTTGAAAACGTCTGCCGCAGTGTCTCCAAATGCCACGTCTGACACTGTGCTGTGAGTATAAAGGCCTTTGCGATAACAAACCCCCCTCCTCCAGAGCATACAGACCGTGGGAATCTGTTGTATCAGATAACCCCTCCACAATTGGAGGGACTGAAGCCGTGTTCACTGGTATGCAGGAAGTGACGAACCGGGGAGTCTCGGAAGTGCGTCACCTATGACGTCAAATTGTTTTTAACCCATTTCATATTACACACCTACTTTAAGACCTACTGTCTCCATCAGGTCCATAAGTTACATCAGTATTACCAGCCGCTGAGTGCTCTCACCATATGGGTTCTTAGCCACACACATATCTCTGCATTGTTTGCCTAGATGTATTAATATATACACCATATTAATGTCCCCTTATACTCAGAGCGTTCACAATTACACGTTCTGACAATATAGATTTATACTTGGATGAGACATTATCTGTATGGTGGTCGTATCACGGCCCTACCTCCATATCTATAGGAGGCTATATATATATAGCACAAGATCCTGAATATCTATCAAGGATCTCCATATGTTCATACTACTTAAATACTTATAGTTATGTTACAAATGATCACAGTCACGTGCTGTTTGATATATTTTTTATTTTAAACCCCATTTTTTTATTCATTGTTTGCCAATAAAGTATTTTAAACATTATCATTATACATTTAGTTGTGATTGAGTGCTTATAGACTAGGTTTCCTTTTCTCCTGCATACGACCATCTTATCCATCCAGAACTTCATTGGTTAATTCACCCATTTGCCAGGACTGTTTCTCTACCAAGGACTGTCTTTTGGAATATGGTATTGTGGACATTAACTCACTAGCGCCGGGGATATTGCTTTTTGTATATGTATTTTGTTTTGGTAGATTTGGAACCGTCTATTGTCTGCTGTCCCCTAGGCAGCTGATCTTTCACACATTGATTTTTTGCACTTGCACATATTTTGTTTAGTGTATAATATCACTCCACACTTGTTAGTTGGATCAAGCACTGATAGAGAGTGTTATTAGTTAGTTAGTTTGTAGTTCATTTTGTTTGTTCTCACACTTTCTCAGCAGCTGACCATTTTAAATCACAAATCACAATGACACTATTCACCAATAGAGCTCTAAGAGGGCTCAATTTAGAAGGTTTTTTTTATGTTAATGATCCTATGGATCCTGATAAAGAAAGTCTTGATACACAATTCACCAAGTTAGAGAAACTCCTAACACAAGACCTAACACAAGAAATGAGACAAATCTGGGAAATTTATACACTCAAGCAATATCTTGAGCATAAAAGAATACCTAGAGGGCTCAGGGTTGTGAAGCCCCCTACCTAAGATCAGGACGATGAGAAGTTTTTAAAGGAGTGGAATTTTATACTAGATACATGTTCGGTAGACCTTATGTTATTACTTATTAAGCATAGAGCTAGTACTTTAGAAATTCTGGATAAGGAAATTAATCTAATCAAGGAACAGCTGGAACCATCCATGGAGCTGTCTGAGTATAAATTATTGGAAGATAAGGTAATTTCAAGATTATATAAGACAGAAAAGGAAGTCACACTTACCAAACTTAAGAAATTCGCCAGAGATAAACGCGATTATGATGAAAATAGACAGAGAAATTGGAAAACTGAAAAAATAATCACAATTAGTGAAGTGGAGATGAGTGGATATGAGGGAGTCCTGATTGAAAATAACCCTAAAGAGAGAATTGATTCCACCAAAGTGAGAAATCTGACATTATTGTTAAGGATGTAAAGGGTGGGAAGCACCCAAAAGAAAAATCTAATATTAACCCAACCCCTCATCCAAACAGAAACAAAAATAAATTCACTCAGCAAGAAAAAACTAACTTTAGTGAAAATAGGAGTCATTGTACTGATCACCATTTCACTAACCACCATTATCAAGATAGATCCCAAAGTTGACAGACCCCATGATGATCAAAATGCAACTAATTTTAGAAACAATTCTTTTTTAGACAACCGCCAGGGCTGAGCACCATTCCAAGAATGGTGGAGAGACCCCAGAAGCCAACCAGGGAGGCAAATCCAGTAAGAATAGAAAGGAAAAGGTCAAGAGCGGAAGAGTCAGAGGAAAGAGAGGAGGGTCATGGAAGAGAAAGTGAAAGAAAAAGATCAGACAGAGGAAGGGATTGGTAAAAAGTAATGTATTCAATATCAGCGACACTCACCTCCAAAAAGTAGAACTTGATGTTCTTTCCAGAGGCTTAAATTTTGCCCCTATTAATGGACCCAATATGTTCAACACATTTGTAGACGTACATAAGTTCCTAAGGAAAATCACCTTGAAGAAGTATTTTATGAAGGATGCTGTGAGCAGATCGGTCATTTCACCAGGTTCTAATAACTTGGTGACAAAGTCTCCACTCACACCCTTCAAAAAATCTTCAACATTCTATCCAAAAGCAATTAATGGAAACTTTATTGATACGTTTGCAGAGATGGTGATCTCTGATCTAGAAATGGCAAGCCTGAATTTCAAATGCCCTAGGCAGAATTTGAGCAGGGAAGAGAAAGAAGCAGTCAAGTCCCTTGAACGTAATAAAAATATCGTTATTAAGGCGGCAGACAAAGGGGGAGGGGTAGTTGTGATGAATTCCTCTTATTATAAGGAGGAGTCACTCAGAATTCTAAATGATCACACCACGTATCTGAAATTAGAGGGCAATCCAACAGATCTCTTTAAGGAGGAATTGGTGGTTCATTTGGATCAAGGATTTCGGGATGAAATTATTACCAAACGAGAACTGGAATTCCTGACTATAGAACAACCCAGGATTCCAGTTTTCTATTTCATCCTGAAAATCCATAAAAACTTTACCAAGCCTCCTGGAAGACCCATAATATCTGGGATCCGTTCCCTCACCTCTAATCTTTCCCAATTCTTAGATTTTCTCCTCCAGATGTATGTCATACAGGTCCCTTCATATTTAAGAGACACGTCACACGTATTAACCACACTACAAGAACTAGTGTGGACTGATGAATGCTGTTAGGTTACGTGTGATGTGGTATCACTGTACACAGTGATAGATCACGAGATGGGACTTAATGCCATCAAGAGGGTCCTGGAAAGAGATACTGCACCGACACACTTTATTCGAGCAAATACCCGGTATGTACCTGGCAGATACCTGGAATGCGCCACTCCTAACCTCTGACAAGCCCCGTTGCATTTGCCTTCCCAGCCTGGGTTCATGCCTGGCTGATGGGCGGCTGATCTGTTAAATGATAATGATTAGGATTTAATAGGCTGCAATGCTTCGCGTTTCTACCAGATGGCATAAATTCATGAATTGTAATGCAGTTTATATATATATACTGTGCAGTATTGCAGCCAGCGGGAATAAAATGCTTCAATCCCTGCTTGGAAAATAACTCAATGTACTCGGGCAGAAAACAGTCACAAACCTCAATACACCCGGGTATACCCGAATTCGTGGGACTAGCCAAGCTCGAATAAAGTGTGTCCCCAGTGTACCGCTGTTGATGAGAAACTAAGACTGTTCATTTTAGATGGAATTAGATTCATCCTAACTCATAATTATTTCTGCCATGATCGTGACTTTTACCTCCAGACATGCGGCACCGCGATGGGCACCAGGTTTGCACCAAGTTATGCGAATTTGTTCATGTCCATATGGGAGGAGGATAAAATATGGACCTCCAACCCATTTGGTGCAAACCTGGTGCTCTGGAAAAGATATATCGATGATGTGTTGTGTGTCTGGAAGGGGTCATCTGACGAACTTGAATCTTTCAAGGAATATCTCAACAATAATGAATTGAACTTGAGGTTTACTTTTAGTCATGACAGAACTAACATTAACTTCCTTGGCCTTTCTCTCTATATAGATAAAAATACTATTCAGACCAAAACCTATCATAAAGAAGTAGACGCCAATACTTATTTATTGGCGTCTAGCCACCACCACCCGAAGTGGCTTCAAAATATTCCCAAGAGCCAAACCCTGAGAATTAAGCGAAATTGTTCTAATGATACCGTGTATAAGCAACAGGTCAATGACCATAGGGATAGATTCTTGGAACGAGAATACAAAAAACGTGATATAGATTTTGCTATCTCTGAGGTAGACAAAATAGATAGAAAAACCATTATCTGTAAGGATTCATTGAGATCTAAACCTCAAGAACGTGATCAATTCCCCATTTTCATCACTCAGTATAGTGGTCTGGCTCCCGTTATATCCCAGGTCTTTAAAAGACATTGGGGTATCCTTCAGAGGGACCCAATTCTTAAGAATTACCTTCCAGACAAGCCCAAAATAGTATACAGACGAGCCAGGAATTTAAAGTCCCAGCTGTCCCCTAGTTGTATCCTTGACAACCTTAGAGACCGTCATGTCACCTGGCTGAATGACTTAAAATGGTACTACATTTGTTCGAAGTGTGTTGGATGTAAACATAGTGTTAAAGGTAAATGTTTCAAATCTAATGTAACTGGAATTAGTTATGATATAGAGACCTTTATTAACTGTAAGACCGATTTCTGTGTACCTACTTCAATGCCCATGTGGGTTGCAATATGTAGGCCGCACTGGGAGACCCCTTAAACGGTGTTTTGCCGAGCACATATATAACATCAAAAGGGGTCATCAGACCCATAGTGTTTCTAACCATTTCAGATTAAAACACAACCAGAATCCTGAGAGCTTAACCTGCATGGGCATTGATAATCCGAAGTCCAATTGGCGTGGGGGAGACAGACTCGGCATTATATCCAAGCGTGAAAGTTATTGGATATATGTCCTTAAAACTCTGTCTACCCTAGGCCTTAATATAGACTTCAATTTGGCTGCTTTTTTGAAAGATCCTTAGGATTTCTAAATGTCTAGTTTTCATTTGTTTTTATCATTTTTTAATGGGTCAGTACCATTATTGTATCTTTTTATTGTTTTTTAATTGTTCTTCAGTGACAGACGTGCTATTCAGGGAACGCTTAACCCCAGCAGCGTTTCGTTATATTGTTAGCTGTTTGTGTCCCTAGCATCCTGTCAATCACAGTGTACCCGCCCATTTGTGGGCGAGTCTATGAATCCCATTCTGTATTTAAGTAGTTCATCCACTAAGCTCCACCATCCCCTGAGGAAGTGACACATGGTCACGAAACGCGTAGGGAGGAGGAGCTTAGTATCGTACATGCGTACCCACCCACTGCTGATCCCATCTGGCGCTTGAGAAGTGACCCGCGCCGCTGACGTCATCAATTGGCGAGTCGCGTGTGACTGTGTGGGTCTCTGGTCTTGCCGGGTTGGAAGCAGGTTGCGGACGGCATTCATTAGTGTCACCCATTACCCACACCAATTGTAAGTGTGGGTAGGGTGTTATTTTTAATTTATTAAAGTGTAGTTACAGTACATATTACACTAGGTTGTGTTTTATTTTTCCTTGTATGCTGGTTGCGGCGGCTCATGCTGGACACGTGAGGGCACCATCAAGCACCAGGAAAATCACCCCATTCAACCACGTGTGGATCGTGAATATCGAGGTGAAGACGCGGCCCAGTACAGATTCTCTCCCCTGAACAAACAAGATTCTATCTTGTAAGTTGGGATTTTTCCACTTTAGTTAGGGTTGTTGTTGTAATCTTACTGCGCAATTGGTGTGTCTTTGTCTTTGTTTCATTACAGAGACCATCTGGATTTACTTTCTGAGGACCATCTTATCCACACACAAAAGGAACTCCCGCACAGCTAAATTATGACCACAGTGAGGTGCTAGCTAGGTAGGGAATAAATGTTTACAGGAGAAAAGGAAACCTAATGTATAAGCACTCAATCACAACTAAATGTATAATGATAATGTTAAAATACTTTATTGGCAAACAATGAATAAAAAAATGGGGTTTAAAATAAAAAAATATATCAAACAGCACGTGACTGTGATCATTTGTAACATAACTATAAGTAGTTAAGTACTATGAACATATGGAGATCCTTGATAGATATTCAGGATCTTGTGCTATATATATAGCCTCCTATAGATATGGAGGTAGGGCCGTGATACGACCACCATACAGTTAATGTCTCATCCAAGTATAAATGTGTATTGTCAGAACGTGTAATTGTGAACGCTCTGAGTATAAGGTAACATTAATATGGTGTATATATTAATACATCTAGGCAAACAATGCAGAGATATGTGTGTGGCTACCTGTTATATAGGTTAGTGAGTGGCTGGTGGGTAAACCCCAGTCATCTAAACACTGAATGCTGCTTTCCCGAAAGGGTAATACTAGAGGAAGCACTCCATAAGTAAAAGCCCCTAGAGCTGTATAACCAAAGGACTGCAGATATATGCGCAATTTAAATGATTGATGCGAACACCCTCAATAGGGTACCTTAGCATATAGTGTCAACCTTGGTAGCATAGGCAAATCATATGGCTTGGCTACTGGGCTAATGGAAAGGGTACTTGTGCATCCTCGGTGAAAACATAAGCAGCTAATCGTGTATATCCTCAGCATGCGGTAAGTATTAGCTGCAGTGGTAAATAGTGTATACCATTAACCCACACAGACCCTCCTAGTCAGGGAAATATTGGTAGGTAAATGCAGTAGGGACACCGATATGCAGATAATCCATGCTGAAGGTATAAACAGCTGATCGTATATATCCTCAACATGCAGTAGGTATTGTTGCAGTGGTAAGTATAATATATACCGTTACCCACACAAACCCTCCCAGTCAGGGAAGTATTGGCAGGAAAATGCAAAAGAAGCACTGATAAATGGCTGATTCGGGATATTCTTACGAACTAAGTACCTGAAAAGAGATATAGCCCCTATGAACCCTGTCAGCGCGGACTGCAAATAATAAGCAAATAGTTATCCAATTGGGACTTCCTCAATAGGGTGATAAATGCATTCAGTACAGGCTGAGTTTACTTGGGGTCACTCTAGAGGATCAGCTAGACAGCCGAGAAGTAGGCTAGTGCTACCTAAAAACCGGCATGGAACAGCTGATCAAGGCAGATCCCCAGCAGGAGACAGGTACCGTGCAGTGAGGTCAGTTGGACCAATAACCCACACGGACCCCCTGATCAGCAAGGTATACAATAAGTCAGGTATGTAGAACAGATAGAGCACACATAACATATATCTAACAATGCATTGTCCCCTATATCAGCGCTGATCATTGATATATCAGCGCTGATATGTTCGAGGACATGCCTAACTAGGATAATGGTTAATACACGGCCCCTGGAATCAGAGAGATCCTACAGTGTAAATCTGACACGTAGGATCAAAGTAACTCACACACGCGGGAAGCTTTCATTTCAAATGCAGCATTTACTGACACTGTTTCAAGTTGCGATATTCCCAGCGTCCTGCGTGCGGTTGTTACTTTGATCCTACGTGCCAAGGTGTGTGATGACAATGACTTGTGCCCAGAGCCCTCACTAGTATAGCTGGTGGACTTTATGAGTCATACACGATGTTAACATATGCACATACAGTAGTAGAATATGCAGATAACTCAAAGTGTATACCGTCTGTTCAGTTCAGACAAAAATCCATATATACTAATTTTCAGTACTGTATGTATATATCCAGTGCTGCGAGTCCGACAGATTGGCAGGTAAGTAATATCTGCCAAAGTGTGTTAAGACAACGACTTGTGCCCGGAGCCCTCACTAATATAGGTAAAGGGCTTTTAGAGTCATCAACCTTGTAATTCTATTCACAATGAAAAAAAACCCTCATATACACTGAACTGGTTATAAAGTGAAGATATAGACACTAGAAACACTGCGTGGCTGGACCTTGAAGCAGACTTGAAAACGTCTGCCGCAGTGTCTCCAAATGCCACGTCTGACACTGTGCTGTGAGTATAAAGGCCTTTGCGATAACAAACCCCCCTCCTCCAGAGCATACAGACCGTGGGAATCTGTTGTATCAGATAACCCCTCCACAATTGGAGGGACTGAAGCCGTGTTCACTGGTATGCAGGAAGTGACGAACCGGGGAGTCTCGGAAGTGCGTCACCTATGACGTCAAATTGTTTTTAACCCATTTCATATTACACACCTACTTTAAGACCTACTGTCTCCATCAGGTCCATAAGTTACATCAGTATTACCAGCCGCTGAGTGCTCTCACCATATGGGTTCTTAGCCACACACATATCTCTGCATTGTTTGCCTAGATGTATTAATATATACACCATATTAATGTCCCCTTATACTCAGAGCGTTCACAATTACACGTTCTGACAATATAGATTTATACTTGGATGAGACATTATCTGTATGGTGGTCGTATCACGGCCCTACCTCCATATCTATAGGAGGCTATATATATATAGCACAAGATCCTGAATATCTATCAAGGATCTCCATATGTTCATACTACTTAAATACTTATAGTTATGTTACAAATGATCACAGTCACGTGCTGTTTGATATATTTTTTATTTTAAACCCCATTTTTTTATTCATTGTTTGCCAATAAAGTATTTTAAACATTATCATTATACATTTAGTTGTGATTGAGTGCTTATAGACTAGGTTTCCTTTTCTCCTGCATACGACCATCTTATCCATCCAGAACTTCATTGGTTAATTCACCCATTTGCCAGGACTGTTTCTCTACCAAGGACTGTCTTTTGGAATATGGTATTGTGGACATTAACTCACTAGCGCCGGGGATATTGCTTTTTGTATATGTATTTTGTTTTGGTAGATTTGGAACCGTCTATTGTCTGCTGTCCCCTAGGCAGCTGATCTTTCACACATTGATTTTTTGCACTTGCACATATTTTGTTTAGTGTATAATATCACTCCACACTTGTTAGTTGGATCAAGCACTGATAGAGAGTGTTATTAGTTAGTTAGTTTGTAGTTCATTTTGTTTGTTCTCACACTTTCTCAGCAGCTGACCATTTTAAATCACAAATCACAATGACACTATTCACCAATAGAGCTCTAAGAGGGCTCAATTTAGAAGGTTTTTTTTATGTTAATGATCCTATGGATCCTGATAAAGAAAGTCTTGATACACAATTCACCAAGTTAGAGAAACTCCTAACACAAGACCTAACACAAGAAATGAGACAAATCTGGGAAATTTATACACTCAAGCAATATCTTGAGCATAAAAGAATACCTAGAGGGCTCAGGGTTGTGAAGCCCCCTACCTAAGATCAGGACGATGAGAAGTTTTTAAAGGAGTGGAATTTTATACTAGATACATGTTCGGTAGACCTTATGTTATTACTTATTAAGCATAGAGCTAGTACTTTAGAAATTCTGGATAAGGAAATTAATCTAATCAAGGAACAGCTGGAACCATCCATGGAGCTGTCTGAGTATAAATTATTGGAAGATAAGGTAATTTCAAGATTATATAAGACAGAAAAGGAAGTCACACTTACCAAACTTAAGAAATTCGCCAGAGATAAACGCGATTATGATGAAAATAGACAGAGAAATTGGAAAACTGAAAAAATAATCACAATTAGTGAAGTGGAGATGAGTGGATATGAGGGAGTCCTGATTGAAAATAACCCTAAAGAGAGAATTGATTCCACCAAAGTGAGAAATCTGACATTATTGTTAAGGATGTAAAGGGTGGGAAGCACCCAAAAGAAAAATCTAATATTAACCCAACCCCTCATCCAAACAGAAACAAAAATAAATTCACTCAGCAAGAAAAAACTAACTTTAGTGAAAATAGGAGTCATTGTACTGATCACCATTTCACTAACCACCATTATCAAGATAGATCCCAAAGTTGACAGACCCCATGATGATCAAAATGCAACTAATTTTAGAAACAATTCTTTTTTAGACAACCGCCAGGGCTGAGCACCATTCCAAGAATGGTGGAGAGACCCCAGAAGCCAACCAGGGAGGCAAATCCAGTAAGAATAGAAAGGAAAAGGTCAAGAGCGGAAGAGTCAGAGGAAAGAGAGGAGGGTCATGGAAGAGAAAGTGAAAGAAAAAGATCAGACAGAGGAAGGGATTGGTAAAAAGTAATGTATTCAATATCAGCGACACTCACCTCCAAAAAGTAGAACTTGATGTTCTTTCCAGAGGCTTAAATTTTGCCCCTATTAATGGACCCAATATGTTCAACACATTTGTAGACGTACATAAGTTCCTAAGGAAAATCACCTTGAAGAAGTATTTTATGAAGGATGCTGTGAGCAGATCGGTCATTTCACCAGGTTCTAATAACTTGGTGACAAAGTCTCCACTCACACCCTTCAAAAAATCTTCAACATTCTATCCAAAAGCAATTAATTGAAACTTTATTGATACGTTTGCAGAGATGGTGATCTCTGATCTAGAAATGGCAAGCCTGAATTTCAAATGCCCTAGGCAGAATTTGAGCAGGGAAGAGAAAGAAGCAGTCAAGTCCCTTGAACGTAATAAAAATATCGTTATTAAGGCGGCAGACAAAGGGGGAGGGGTAGTTGTGATGAATTCCTCTTATTATAAGGAGGAGTCACTCAGAATTCTAAATGATCACACCACGTATCTGAAATTAGAGGGCAATCCAACAGATCTCTTTAAGGAGGAATTGGTGGTTCATTTGGATCAAGGATTTCGGGATGAAATTATTACCAAACGAGAACTGGAATTCCTGACTATAGAACAACCCAGGATTCCAGTTTTCTATTTCATCCTGAAAATCCATAAAAACTTTACCAAGCCTCCTGGAAGACCCATAATATCTGGGATCCGTTCCCTCACCTCTAATCTTTCCCAATTCTTAGATTTTCTCCTCCAGATGTATGTCATACAGGTCCCTTCATATTTAAGAGACACGTCACACGTATTAACCACACTACAAGAACTAGTGTGGACTGATGAATGCTGTTAGGTTACGTGTGATGTGGTATCACTGTACACAGTGATAGATCACGAGATGGGACTTAATGCCATCAAGAGGGTCCTGGAAAGAGATACCGCTGTTGATGAGAAACTAAGACTGTTCATTTTAGATGGAATTAGATTCATCCTAACTCATAATTATTTCTGCCATGATCGTGACTTTTACCTCCAGACATGCGGCACCGCGATGGGCACCAGGTTTGCACCAAGTTATGCGAATTTGTTCATGTCCATATGGGAGGAGGATAAAATATGGACCTCCAACCCATTTGGTGCAAACCTGGTGCTCTGGAAAAGATATATCGATGATGTGTTGTGTGTCTGGAAGGGGTCATCTGACGAACTTGAATCTTTCAAGGAATATCTCAACAATAATGAATTGAACTTGAGGTTTACTTTTAGTCATGACAGAACTAACATTAACTTCCTTGGCCTTTCTCTCTATATAGATAAAAATACTATTCAGACCAAAACCTATCATAAAGAAGTAGACGCCAATACTTATTTATTGGCGTCTAGCCACCACCACCCGAAGTGGCTTCAAAATATTCCCAAGAGCCAAACCCTGAGAATTAAGCGAAATTGTTCTAATGATACCGTGTATAAGCAACAGGTCAATGACCATAGGGATAGATTCTTGGAACGAGAATACAAAAAACGTGATATAGATTTTGCTATCTCTGAGGTAGACAAAATAGATAGAAAAACCATTATCTGTAAGGATTCATTGAGATCTAAACCTCAAGAACGTGATCAATTCCCCATGTTCATCACTCAGTATAGTGGTCTGGCTCCCGTTATATCCCAGGTCTTTAAAAGACATTGGGGTATCCTTCAGAGGGACCCAATTCTTAAGAATTACCTTCCAGACAAGCCCAAAATAGTATACAGACGAGCCAGGAATTTAAAGTCCCAGCTGTCCCCTAGTTGTATCCTTGACAACCTTAGAGACCGTCATGTCACCTGGCTGAATGACTTAAAATGGTACTACATTTGTTCGAAGTGTGTTGGATGTAAACATAGTGTTAAAGGTAAATGTTTCAAATCTAATGTAACTGGAATTAGTTATGATATAGAGACCTTTATTAACTGTAAGACCGATTTCTGTGTACCTACTTCAATGCCCATGTGGGTTGCAATACTGCACCGACACACTTTATTCGAGCAAATACCCAGTATGTACCTGGCAGATACCTGGAATGCGCCGCTCCTCACCTCTGACAAGCCCCGTTGCATTTGCCTTCCCAGCTTGGGTTCATGCCTGGCTGACGGGCGGCTGATCTGTTAAATGATAATGATTAGGATTTAATAGGCTGCAATGCTTCGCGTGTCTACCAGATGGCATAAATTCATGAATTGTAATGCAGTATATATATATATACTGTGCAGTATTGCAGCCAGCGGGAATAAAATGCTTCAATCCCTGCCTGGAAAATACCTCAATGCACTCGGGCAGAAAACAGTCACAAACCTCAATACACCCGGGTATACCCGAATTCGTGGGACTAGCCGAGTTCGAATAAAGTGTGTCGCCAGTGTATGTAGGCCGCACTGGGAGACCCCTTAAACGGTGTTTTGCCGAGCACATATATAACATCAAAAGGGGTCATCAGACCCATAGTGTTTCTAACCATTTCAGATTAAAACACAACCAGAATCCTGAGAGCTTAACCTGCATGGGCATTGATAATCCGAAGTCCAATTGGCGTGGGGGAGACAGACTCGGCATTATATCCAAGCGTGAAAGTTATTGGATATATGTCCTTAAAACTCTGTCTACCCTAGGCCTTAATATAGACTTCAATTTGGCTGCTTTTTTGAAAGATCCTTAGGATTTCTAAATGTCTAGTTTTCATTTGTTTTTATCATTTTTTAATGGGTCAGTACCATTATTGTATCTTTTTATTGTTTTTTAATTGTTCTTCAGTGACAGACGTGCTATTCAGGGAACGCTTAACCCCAGCAGCGTTTCGTTATATTGTTAGCTGTTTGTGTCCCTAGCATCCTGTCAATCACAGTGTACCCGCCCATTTGTGGGCGAGTCTATGAATCCCATTCTGTATTTAAGTAGTTCATCCACTAAGCTCCACCATCCCCTGAGGAAGTGACACATGGTCACGAAACGCGTAGGGAGGAGGAGCTTAGTATCGTACATGCGTACCCACCCACTGCTGATCCCATCTGGCGCTTGAGAAGTGACCCGCGCCGCTGACGTCATCAATTGGCGAGTCGCGTGTGACTGTGTGGGTCTCTGGTCTTGCCGGGTTGGAAGCAGGTTGCGGACGGCATTCATTAGTGTCACCCATTACCCACACCAATTGTAAGTGTGGGTAGGGTGTTATTTTTAATTTATTAAAGTGTAGTTACATATTACACTAGGTTGTGTTTTATTTTTCCTTGTATGCTGGTTGCGGCGGCTCATGCTGGACACGTGAGGGCACCATCAAGCACCAGGAAAATCACCCCATTCAACCACGTGTGGATCGTGAATATCGAGGTGAAGACGCGGCCCAGTACAGATTCTCTCCCCTGAACAAACAAGATTCTATCTTGTAAGTTGGGATTTTTCCACTTTAGTTAGGGTTGTTGTTGTAATCTTACTGCGCAATTGGTGTGTCTTTGTCTTTGTTTCATTACAGAGACCATCTGGATTTACTTTCTGAGGACCATCTTATCCACACACAAAAGGAACTCCCGCACAGCTAAATTATGACCACAGTGAGGTGCTAGCTAGGTAGGGAATAAATGTTTACAGGAGAAAAGGAAACCTAATGTATAAGCACTCAATCACAACTAAATGTATAATGATAATGTTAAAATACTTTATTGGCAAACAATGAATAAAAAAATGGGGTTTAAAATAAAAAAATATATCAAACAGCACGTGACTGTGATCATTTGTAACATAACTATAAGTAGTTAAGTACTATGAACATATGGAGATCCTTGATAGATATTCAGGATCTTGTGCTATATATATAGCCTCCTATAGATATGGAGGTAGGGCCGTGATACGACCACCATACAGTTAATGTCTCATCCAAGTATAAATGTGTATTGTCAGAACGTGTAATTGTGAACGCTCTGAGTATAAGGTAACATTAATATGGTGTATATATTAATACATCTAGGCAAACAATGCAGAGATATGTGTGTGGCTACCTGTTATATAGGTTAGTGAGTGGCTGGTGGGTAAACCCCAGTCATCTAAACACTGAATGCTGCTTTCCCGAAAGGGTAATACTAGAGGAAGCACTCCATAAGTAAAAGCCCCTAGAGCCGTATAACCAAAGGACTGCAGATATATGCGCAATTTAAATGATTGATGCGAACACCCTCAATAGGGTACCTTAGCATATAGTGTCAACCTTGGTAGCATAGGCAAATCATATGGCTTGGCTACTGGGCTAATGGAAAGGGTACTTGTGCATCCTCGGTGAAAACATAAGCAGCTAATCGTGTATATCCTCAGCATGCGGTAAGTATTAGCTGCAGTGGTAAATAGTGTATACCATTAACCCACACAGACCCTCCTAGTCAGGGAAATATTGGTAGGTAAATGCAGTAGGGACACCGATATGCAGATAATCCATGCTGAAGGTATAAACAGCTGATCGTATATATCCTCAACATGCAGTAGGTATTGTTGCAGTGGTAAGTATAATATATACCGTTACCCACACAAACCCTCCCAGTCAGGGAAGTATTGGCAGGAAAATGCAAAAGAAGCACTGATAAATGGCTGATTCGGGATATTCTTACGAACTAAGTACCTGAAAAGAGATATAGCCCCTATGAACCCTGTCAGCGCGGACTGCAAATAATAAGCAAATAGTTATCCAATTGGGACTTCCTCAATAGGGTGATAAATGCATTCAGTACAGGCTGAGTTTACTTGGGGTCACTCTAGAGGATCAGCTAGACAGCCGAGAAGTAGGCTAGTGCTACCTAAAAACCGGCATGGAACAGCTGATCAAGGCAGATCCCCAGCAGGAGACAGGTACCGTGCAGTGAGGTCAGTTGGACCAATAACCCACACGGACCCCCTGATCAGCAAGGTATACAATAAGTCAGGTATGTAGAACAGATAGAGCACACATAACATATATCTAACAATGCATTGTCCCCTATATCAGCGCTGATCATTGATATATCAGCGCTGATATGTTCGAGGACATGCCTAACTAGGATAATGGTTAATACACGGCCCCTGGAATCAGAGAGATCCTACAGTGTAAATCTGACACGTAGGATCAAAGTAACTCACACACGCGGGAAGCTTTCATTTCAAATGCAGCATTTACTGACACTGTTTCAAGCTGCGATATTCCCAGCGTCCTGCGTGCGGTTGTTACTTTGATCCTACGTGCCAAGGTGTGTGATGACAATGACTTGTGCCCAGAGCCCTCACTAGTATAGCTGGTGGACTTTATGAGTCATACACGATGTTAACATATGCACATACAGTAGTAGAATATGCAGATAACTCAAAGTGTATACCGTCTGTTCAGTTCAGACAAAAATCCATATATACTAATTTTCAGTACTGTATGTATATATCCAGTGCTGCGAGTCCGACAGATTGGCAGGTAAGTAATATCTGCCAAAGTGTGTTAAGACAACGACTTGTGCCCGGAGCCCTCACTAATATAGGTAAAGGGCTTTTAGAGTCATCAACCTTGTAATTCTATTCACAATGAAAAAAAACCCTCATATACACTGAACTGGTTATAAAGTGAAGATATAGACACTAGAAACACTGCGTGGCTGGACCTTGAAGCAGACTTGAAAACGTCTGCCGCAGTGTCTCCAAATGCCACGTCTGACACTGTGCTGTGAGTATAAAGGCCTTTGCGATAACAAACCCCCCTCCTCCAGAGCATACAGACCGTGGGAATCTGTTGTATCAGATAACCCCTCCACAATTGGAGGGACTGAAGCCGTGTTCACTGGTATGCAGGAAGTGACGAACCGGGGAGTCTCGGAATTGCGTCACCTATGACGTCAAATTGTTTTTAACCCATTTCATATTACACACCTACTTTAAGACCTACTGTCTCCATCAGGTCCATAAGTTACATCAGTATTACCAGCCGCTGAGTGCTCTCACCATATGGGTTCTTAGCCACACACATATCTCTGCATTGTTTGCCTAGATGTATTAATATATACACCATATTAATGTCCCCTTATACTCAGAGCGTTCACAATTACACGTTCTGACAATATACATTTATACTTGGATGAGACATTATCTGTATGGTGGTCGTATCACGGCCGTACCTCCATATCTATAGGAGGCTATATATATATAGCACAAGATCCTGAATATCTATCAAGGATCTCCAT
Source organism: Ascaphus truei (assembly GCF_040206685.1). Taxonomy (NCBI): domain Eukaryota; kingdom Metazoa; phylum Chordata; class Amphibia; order Anura; family Ascaphidae; genus Ascaphus; species Ascaphus truei. The sequence goes on along the minus strand of NC_134487.1, from coordinate 249,568,825 downwards.
ATGTTCATACTACTTAAATACTTATAGTTATGTTACAAATGATCACAGTCACGTGCTGTTTGATATATTTTTTATTTTAAACCCCATTTTTTTATTCATTGTTTGCCAATAAAGTATTTTAAACATTATCATTATACATTTAGTTGTGATTGAGTGCTTATAGACTAGGTTTCCTTTTCTCCTGCATACGACCATCTTATCCATCCAGAACTTCATTGGTTAATTCACCCATTTGCCAGGACTGTTTCTCTACCAAGGACTGTCTTTTGGAATATGGTATTGTGGACATTAACTCACTAGCGCCGGGGATATTGCTTTTTGTATATGTATTTTGTTTTGGTAGATTTGGAACCGTCTATTGTCTGCTGTCCCCTAGGCAGCTGATCTTTCACACATTGATTTTTTGCACTTGCACATATTTTGTTTAGTGTATAATATAACTCCACACTTGTTAGTTGGATCAAGCGCTGATAGAGAGTGTTATTAGTTAGTTTGTAGTTCAAGTGATCCACTTAATTGAAGGGGCTCTGTGATGTGGATTGCGGTTTGACCTATAATCGATCTGGGTTCCAATCTGGCATACAATGTATCCGTCCTGGCTTTGATCGGTAACCGCAGACGCGCGCCACCAATTCAGCTTAAGAGGATAACGAGACGGCTGGATACATTTGTAGCAAGAAGGTACTTCAGCTAAACCACAGACCACTTATTCTACTGAGTTTGCGGTTTTGATGTCTGTGGTTTGGAAACTGATCTTTAATACAGCTACTTGCTCGCAGGCACACTTATGCAATTTACCGCTTGGCACAGTGTTAGAAGCTCCCCCTTATGTCGAGAATACAATTTGCACATTTCTGATTCATTCATACTGTACTACTGCAGCTAACTGCTTGGGGCTGCAAAATAGGGACAATAAAGATAGTGTAGGCGAAAACATGGCACTATGGTGACCATACAATTTAACCCCTTCAGTCCCAACAAGGTTTAGGGTTAACCAGCTGTGCATAATAACTTTATTATTGGCCTGGTTAACCCTTTCACCGCCACAATCAAGTTCAACCTATGTTAAATTTAGACAACAGATATTTTATCCTATACATATCCTTACACATACTTATTGATCCAGAGGAAGGCAAACAAAAAACCATAGTGACATATCATTCAATGATATCTCATAAGAGGAAAAATAAATTCCTTCTGACTCCAAGTATTGGCAATCGGATTACTCCCTGGATCAATATCCTTCCCATGTTAACTTATTTGGTATATCCCTGTATACCTTTCCTTTCTAAAAAGATGTCCAACCTTTTTTTGAGCAAATCTTTTGTATCTGCCAAATCCATGGCTAATGAATTCCACATTTTAAGTGCACTTATCGTAAAGAAAAAAAGTGTAAAAGTCTAAAAACTATGATCAAAGTGTTTATACAGTAAGAGGTATTAAGGCTGGAAAATATCTGCCGTCTCCTAAAAAACGTCTGTAGTGAAAACTTACGGGAAAAAAGATTTAAATGTTTAAGACACCAAAAGTATAGAGTGGGACAGAACATCAAGCCCTTAGACAGGAATGAAAAGTGATCAGGATTAAGTATTTTACATGAAAGTTTGATCACTTGCAATATACTTGTAGATCCCTCCTGCTGGGCTTCTTTGTATTCATACTTTTCATCTTCTTGTGGGTAGAGGGATCCAGGTACAGATGCAGTGGACATTATCCGACCATTTATCGAATTAGTTTTAGAGATCTCCCTAAATCCTTTCAACAATTGCTGTGGCAGACTAATGGCCCGTCAGAATAACACAGCAGAGTGGATTAAAAGTACAGATAAAGATAAAAAAAGACCCCAAAAGGGATTACAAATTACAGATGAAGAAATGAAAGAAGAAAAATAATTACAGATTTTACCTGTGGGCCATGGCAATTGAGGAGAATTGCGTCATGGACCAGGAGTTGTTGATACTGTTGCTGGTGTTGGAGTCAGATTCGATGGGTGAAGACATCAAAAAGTAAGAAAAAGATGACTTGTATTTTATTTAATGTTGTATTTTTTTTTTAGGTTGTCATTTGCGTTGGCATACAGTAACTTTTGTATTCCAATGTAAATGTCTTTTGTTTGGTGCTTGTTCTTGAATTTGCAGGTTTTTTTAGGTTGATATTGTATTGGCATTTTTATTAATGAAAATGTAAAGTAATGTCTTTTTATTTGATGCATGTATTTTTTTGCAGGTTTCCCATTGACTGGCATAGTGACAGATCTTGCTTGCCCACAGGGCATCGGTGTGGTACTGTGCCAATCAATTAGTTTATTGGCTTTTTTTGTGTTATGGCAATGCAATGTGGTTTTTATTTGATGCATATACTGTATTGTTTTTATGTTTTTGCAGGTTGTATATTGCCTGGCATGGTGGTTGCTCATGAGTGTGCAACCGTGCCAATCAATTGTTTTTTTTTGGCATTTTTAAGATTAAAATTGGATGTATTTTGAATTTGAGGCTTATTTTAGTGATTGACAGGGCATGGGTCTTCCACCGTGCCAATCAATTGTTGTTTGGGTATTTTTAAGTTTAAAATGTAATGTGTTTTAAATTTGAGGCTTGTTTTGTTGATTGGCAGGTTGTATATTGACTGCATGGTGCCTGCATGGTGGCAGCTCATACCGACAGGGCATGGGTGTGCCCCCGTGCCAATCAATAGTTTTTTTGGCATTTGTAATGGGGATTTTTTCTATGTCCTACAGTGTTTTATTTTGGACCTGTTTATTTTTAGCTTTCCCATTTATTGCTATAGTATTAAAGCCTGCCCATATTATATGGGCATGCTTTAACACTGTGCCAATCAATGGATAGCGGGGTGGTGTCCCCGAGTATGGTGGGTGGTCAGAAGGGGAGGGTGTGTTAACCACTTAATTACTATAGCGCAAATACCCACTAAGGTGATTGAGGGGTTAAGTACCATTTGATTTAATTTTTTTATTGTTGCTGTTGATGCCCACGGAGGACAAGGACAGTGATGAGGATGAAGACAGTTTTCATCCTGGCAGGTTTAAGTGCCAGTTTAATTTAATTTATGCTGCCGATTTATGTTTAATTTTAAATGGGAAAATGCGCAATTATCCATATCTAGATAATAGTTATTTGACCATTACTGTACTGTATGTATTGGGAGGGGGAGGGGGTGTATTTATTTGAATGTATTGCAATTTTTTTTTAATGCACATGATTGATATTGCAGGCCAGTGGGGCCCCCCCAGACACCTGCGGGGACCATCTGATGACCCCATGGGGCCCCGGACAACTGTGGGAGATACCTGGAGGCCCCCAGATACTCTTGGGAACAACCCAAGGACCCCCAGACACCCGCAGGGAACACCAGGGGACCCCCATGGGGCCCAGACATGCACAGGGACAACCTGAATGCCCACAGATGCCCACTGTAACCACCTGTCGACCACCAGACACCCACAGGGACAATATGAGGACAATATGGGGCCCCTGGGCACTCATAGGGACCACCTGGAGGCCCCTGGACACCCGCAGGAACCTTCTGAGGATCCCAAGACACCGGCTGGAACCACAGGAGGACCCCCAGATCCCTGTGGGGCCCCCGGACACCCGCGAAGACCACCCAAGGACTCCCACTGGCCTTTGGTATCAATCCTATGCAGAAAAAAATGCAGGCCAGCAGGGCCCCCCAGACATCTGCGGGGATAACCCAAGGACCCCCATGGGGCCTCCACACACCCGCAGGGAACACCTGGATGCCCCCAGACATCCACAGGGACCAACGGAGGACCCCTGTGGGTAGGGTTGCCAGGTGTCCTTTTTTGAACAGGACATCCCGGTATTTTTTCCCCTGCATTTGGTATCAAATTAAAGATAACGCCGGACATGTATGTGTCCGGTATTATCTCTCTCCGAATGCAGGGTGGATGTGGTGGGGCCGGTGGCCAGTTAGAGCAGTTGCTGCCATGTCTGGCTATCCCCCACTGCAGGCTTCTCTCTCCCTGTCTGGCTCACGCCAAGGTGCTGTGATGCTGATGCATGCCAGGACCTCTGACATCAGCACCGGAAGTCAGCTGGGCTTCTGGTGTGCGCTGGCATGAGAGGGAGGCCCGGCGTGTGTCCACCTCAGACACTTTGGCGTGGGACAGACAAGGAGAGAGAAGCCTGCAGCGGTGGAAAGCCGGGCACGGTGGCAACTGCTCTGACTGGACGATGCCCCCTCCAGACAATGGCCACCCCTACGACGCTAACAGCCCCCCTCTGCCTTTCCACAGCCATAAGATTTTTGGTGGTGGGGCATTTTGTATAGGTATTAGGTGGTGGGAGCATTTTTTATATGTTCGGGGGTGGTGGGGACATTTTTTATATGTATTCGGGGGTGATGTGGGCATTTTTATATGTATTCAGGGGTGGTGGGGCATTTTTTATATGTATTCGGGGTGGTGGGGGCATTTTTTATATGTATTCGGGGGCGTGGGGGTATTTTTTGTATGTATTTGGGGCGTGGGAGTATTTTTTAGATTTATTGGGGGGGAGTACGCATCTTTTACCATTGTGTCCAATATTTTTTGACAAGCCACCTGGCAACCCTACCCGTGTGGCCCCTGGAAACCCACAGAACCACCTGGAGGCCCCTGGACACCTATGGGAACCACCCAAGGACCCACAGACACCCACAGGGACAAACTGAGGACTGATTGGGGGTCCCCTGGACAGCTGCAGCGACAACCTGGAGGATCCCAGACACCCACGGGAACAACCTGTAGGCCCTGGATATCCAGAGGAACCACCCGAGGACACGCAGACACCGGTGGGAACCACAGGAAGACCCCTGAACCCCCATGGGGCCCCCCAGGACACTCGCGAGGACCACCCAAGGACCCCTGCCAGCCCAGAATCAATCCTGTTCAGAAAAAATGACAAATGTTTTTGTGGGGGCACAGGGGGTGGGTGGGTTGTGCATTGATGGGTAGTACATATTGTAATGTTTATTGAGGGCACTCACCCCCTCTGCCTCTGTCACAATGGACACAACTATATCAACACATTTATATTTTGGGTTTAGATTGAGCATACAAGTTGAGCAAAATAAATTGACATTTATTTCGTATATAGACAGACACACGACAACCTTAGAATACACTTAATAAAAACACTTACTGAACAGAGAATGGGATAGAATGTCCAGAAATAAAAAAAGCCCTGGAATATTGTCTCTTTAACATGCAGTCCTTTTGCGAGGGGTGCACGCTGTAAATTCAATATCTCCGAGAAAATGGCAACGTTCGTTCCGGTCCGTTGGGGTTCATTAGATAACCCCCAGCGCTAACAAAATCCTGACGCAGAGTTCTGTACTTGGTTCTGTTGAAAATAACTTGTTGAGTTCTGAATTAGTTGGTGCTGCTCTTATTCATTATTAGAAGCGTGGTGTAAGTCCGCCCACATGGTTAGATGAAAAATGATAGCTTAGACAGCATGTATACTGGTATATGGTTTGGGAGCCTATCTCCAACATGCCACCCAATCCCCCTCATGGGAATTTTCTCATTTCCCAATCCCTTACTTGCCCACAGTTTGCAGAGTGGGCACTCTAGGGATTTCCTGCTAACACAGCGCCTGTGCAACATTGTTACCTGGCCTGCTTAGCATATGTGTACTCCCCTTTCTACCAGGCATCTCCCTGGCTGGGGAGGGGGACTCAGGGTGTGAGCTAGCCCAGATGGCTAACAGAATTTCCTATTTAGCAACCATCCTGGCTAATTCACACATTCTGACTCTGGGGCTTTCATATGCAACACTTCCCTAGACTCACCGCATTGGCCCAGCCGGTGGTCTATGAAGCTTGCATAGGAAAGTGACCCAGTTCATAGGTGTCAAAACATTTGGTGGCTAGTTGACTATCAAAGGCAGATAGAAAAAAGGCATCCTGCCTGTCCTTTTAAACCTGCAACTAAAATTCACTTTATTAAAAATATGTGTTCCCCTTATCCCACATTTATAATCTTTATATGTATGTGCTTGGGATATTACACAGGGGCTGCACATCAAATTTCAGGTTTTTAGCCATTTCCGTTCCCGAGTTATAGCTTCTCCTTGACTGGCAATGCTGCTCTATGGGTTTCTCCCGTCAATTAACTCGCGGTTTCGGGGTTCTCACGTCAATTGACCGAGTTCCCACGCCAATTGAGCAAAGTTATGCTTTCTAACCGGGACGGCGATACATTGTATCCGAGTACCACTTGAGATTGGAAACCGCAAACCTTTGATTCAATTGACTCTGCGGTTACGGCTTCCAGTCTTAGTAATGGATACCTATATTTGGCAATGGAACAAAGAGACCACGCCACGCGCATCCAAATAACTCATTGTAGCGATAGATTGGGGGTGGGCCCAGTAATAAAGGAGTTACACCCAAAGGGCCACCCCCACCATCGTATGGGAGGCGAGGCGTTAACTGTTATAATGTTTATTGGTGTTTTTATTCCCCTGCCTCAGTGCAAAATGTGTTTCCCCTGGTTACATGTATTTCTCCCCTTACAGTGTGTGCACCCAACACATACACTGGGATCAGGTCGAGAGGGAAAGGGTGAATTGCATTAACATGTTTATGGCCCTTTGTTCCCCTTCCCGCCTTTTCTATCCCCATTTGCAGCCCATCCCATAGGTCGCCATTGGAGCTCCCTGCATGTCTATGGAGATTTCCATTGTTTTCGCCTGATATCAGCAAAGACCAGCAGGTAGCGCCCGAGAGGACGAGCGGAACTCCTCCATTGAAATGAATGGAGTAATGTCTTTCAATGGGGATTCCTCGAGTCAGCTCTCCAAGAACGAGTTGGCTGCCAGCCAAACCGCAATCTCTGAAAGCGGATACAATTTCAATAAAGAGCTTTTGGTCGCTAAATTGGCATGGGAACTTGGTCACGGCCAAGTTCATCTCTATTAAAATTGTAACTCCGGCCCTAGGGCAGATAGCGGGTTAATTCTTTTTGCCCCTAGCTCAGGAGGACCCCCTTACTCGACCCCAACAGGGTCCGATGGGCAATTGCCACGGGAAAGGGTCGCGGACGCTACAAGGGTCGCCCCATTGACCGCAATGGCGGAGAAACGCCATGTGGCTTTAAAACACTAAGTCCAAAAGTGTTAAAAGTGAAAACACATATCTCCGGTTCTGTAAGAACTAGAGGGCTGGGATTTGGCCACCATGTAGTCACTGCTCCGGCATGATTGCATGGCAATTTTCAGCCCCCTCCGATCAACCAAACGGAGTATGGGTAACGGTTTAAAGTGTGGTTCTGCCATTAACTTCAATGGCGGAGAAATGCAATTTCTAAAACATGTCGTTTTAAAATGTATGACAAGGTGATAGTGTGAAACAGGCGCTGAAACGCCTGCACGTCAAGAACCGGAGCTCAGAGGAGAGCGGGACCGAGGTCTGTGAGCTTACATAAAGAGGACCCGCCCAGGAAGTGTTTGGATTGGCCCTGCTAGCCGTCTGTCAAACTGCAGTGCCGGAAGTGACGCGACGGGACCCAGCACAAACCGGAAGTGACGTATCGCCACGAAAAAGACACTGGAGGTGATCCACCCGGCGTCTAGGGTACTGACAACAGTGAGGTGATTGAGCCTGCCTTCCAACGGATGTTAACTGGAGTGCGGCGATCGCGCCTGTCCCTGGAGGTGACTCCTACATCACCATAGCGTGGAGTGGAAAAGCAGCTGCACTGCGGTGAGCGGTGAGCGGTGGCCATACCCTGAAACTCCTGAGTCACTTGTTATAGTGCTAAACGCTTGTTTTTGATTGTGTTATTGTAAGTGCGCATTTTTTAAACTACATTATAAAGTAATCCTTTTTATATTGATCTGCACCATGGAGATTTCTTTTTATTCTTCCATGTTCCCAACCACCTGATGAATGTGAGAGGTATCCAGACTTCACCTGTACAACATTACAGATTCCAAAGACCCTGTCACTGCCCTAAACTTTCTGCTATCCTGTGAGTATGCTGCACACAATAGCCAAGTTTCACTGCTAACAATTAACCTACAGTCTGCACTTAGTTTGTGTTTTTTCTGTTGTTTTTTCCTTTATGCTTCCCCTGGATTTTAAAATGTATTACTGTATCTCCGGTTTGGCGGGTCACAGCGAGCTGAAACTTGGCCACCATGTAGAGTCCCCTCCGGCATGAGGGTCTGGCCAGTTTTAGCCCGCTCGGCCCAACTGAACAGAATATTTTGATTTATATAAAATATTGTAACTGTACTGTATTTTATGCCTGTTAGAAAGCCCGCGAAAATCCCTGACCCATATGGTATGTTAATGGTCAGGGGGCGACAGTGTGTCTACACAAAATCCACTGATCAAAGGCTCATCCCCCCTGCTTGTATATACAGGGTGGAGAGAACGCAGGACATGGCCTTTCACATGAAGTGCTATAATTCACACCTTTAGTCAGATTTCCTTGGCCCAGATCCCCATCTGGCAGACTTAGCGACGCCAACTCTTTTTAGTGGGGTTAGGAAAATGGGAGCCTGACTAAGGGATTGTGCGCATGTGCCAGCTACCTGGGGGCAGGTACTAAAGTGCTTCCCACGTTAGCTGGCAAAAGGTAATTGGGTAAGTATGGAGAACAAGAACCCAGTTATAGCACTCAATGCCCAGATTGAATGTTTAGTGAATGAAATTAAAATATCTTTTAATGATCATCAGTATAAACTAATGGGGTTTAAAAGAAATCAAAGGTTGGACACACACATTTAATCTTGTGTTGAGTGCTTGGAGCGCTCAGGTTTATAAATGATTGGAACAGTTGAGTGGGATTAAATCAACTCCTTCTCTTTACACCCTTGAGAAAGCGTTTCTTACGCGAAACCCGTGCATCGGCTCTACACACGTGCACGCGCAGGGTCAGTATTGACGTGGCAGCCTTGAGTCTCGCACAGCAAGCAGCAGCCAGACCCAGCGTTCACGCAGTTTACTTTGCATAGGAGCAACAGTGTTCCTACTCGACACACAGTAGGTGAGGTGGTAGCATAGGTTTGGGTTTGTACATTGCACGGTTGAGTCCATTCACTAATATGGACATAGGCAAGCACATGACAACACACCGTAGCATTGTACTGCTGGTATATACTATATTGCATACTGATAGGGACCCGCTCAGTAGCTCAAGTATAGTACCTGGTGGTTGAGCCCATTCATGAATATGGGCATAGGCATACCCAATTAGCCATACCACGTTATAGGTACCATACGCTACTTATCCACTGTTACAACTGATTGCAGTAAGTGCTGATGTGACTTACTCGTGCAGTGGCAGTCTCTGCAATTGACAACATTGTCACTTTACCAGCGCACCTATATAATAGGATTGTTACTTATAGGTGGTCTATCATTATAGCGACTACATAAGTACAATTATAGCCCTATTCCTTACCTCCGTCCTATCCCTGCTGTGTGAAGTTACACCCCAATTAGGGTCAGCTGCATATCAGCCCCCTAGGGAACATTGATTTAATCCCACTCAACTGTTCCCATCATTTATAATCCTGAGCGCTTCAAGCACTCAACACAGGATTAAATGTGTGTGTCCAACCTTGGATTTCTTTTAAACACCATTATTTTATACTGATGATCATGAAAAGATATTTTAATTTCATTCACTAAACATTCAATCTGGGCATTGAGTGCTATTACTGGGTTCTTGTTCTCCATACTTATCCATTCTCCCACTTCCCAGAGCACCTTACCCTATATCATTACCTACACATCATTAAGCTGCAGCGGGGTATCATCTTTTTATTACAAAACGTAATTGGGTACAGATAATTTTGAACCAATATCTGAGACCCAATGTTAGGGATAGAGCCCAAATCCTTTATAACTGATTGTCAGCTCTATGCCCAATCTTGTTCGTGACTACATCTGAATGAGACCTGCTGTGTTAATCCAATGGGCCATTTAGTCTGCAGAGGACCATCTCAGACCTTGATCTAGTGCATCATTCAACCTGATAAATGGTCGGAAAACTGCCGCTGCATCTGTATACTGATTAACTTAGCAGATCCGGCCCTGGGGCCCACGAAAGGGGGACGGGGAGCATAGGCTCTTACAGCATGAATGCAGGGGGATCCACACTCTTAGGACACTCACGCTTCCTGGTATGAATGAGGGATTTATATTTTCCTCATTCCTTTAAAGGGACCAGATTGTAATTGGTCACATGTCACCATATGCAGCTATATATAATATAGATATTTATCTAACACACCAGTAATTGCTTTAGCTGCTATAGCCTATTTTCCACCCTTTAACCCGGTGTATATCGTCTACTAATATTGTTACGAACATCACTTTTTCACAATTTTAATACTGTACTTATTTTAATATGTATTCACAGTCATTTTGACTGGGAGTATATTTTTATCTTCCTCTTTATGTTGACCTTAGTCCTCACACCTCATTATTGAGGCAGTATCACTATTATTGTATTATTAACATTATTTGTTACTTTTCTTGCACTAGATATCACGTCTTAGCACATACACATTTTTTCTATGGTTTCGTGTGTTTATATAAGTATTCATACTTTTCATCTTCTTCTAGGAAGACCGATCCAGGTATACAGATTACCTTAGAATAAAGGTGGGAACAATGCACTCTAGATAAAACTAAGAATCAATGATAATTAAGTGGAGTATGTGAATTACTCCAAGATGGTGAAATGGAATAAATAAATGACTCCAAGTACTCACACAGGCCTGTGTGAGCAAATGTCTCTCGGGGTCAAAGATAGGAGTCAGTATATACTGATAAGTGAGATGGTATTAAATAATCTCCCTGGGGATAGTGAGTGAATATATGTATATAATAAAGGATACTCATATGGGTTTTAACTCACACTGGCCCATGTGAGTATCCTTTATTATATACATATATTCACTCACTATCCCCCTGGAGATTATTTAATACCCTCTCACTTATCAGTATATACTGACTGCTATCTTTGATTCCTCTCTTTTATTTCAGGAGCCATTGAATATCCTTTTTTTTTTTGTAACTTAAATTTTATTGCAGTTTTTCCAAACAGGTGAAACAGAATACAGTAAATATTACATTCATTTTTTATGTCAGCTCGTGAGATATATCCCGGTTTTTCGTTCCCTACTCGACCGGGTTGTTTTGGGTGGACTAGCAATAAAGATAATAACATAATTTACATAATACAATTAATTCAAATTGACAAACACAAGAACAAAATAAAAAAATTAAAAAAATAAAAATAAAGAAGGAGATGGGGAGGGTAGGGAGGGATGGGGAGGGTAGGAAGGGATGGGGAGGGTAGGGAGGGAGTAAGTGGCAGTGAGGCCGAGAAAGGAGCATCCACTCGTGCTAGATCTCTCCACCGCTCCTAGTAAGGCTCTTTGTGGGTTACGTCCTCTCCAGTTTATCACCTCTTTAGGCTTTCTGTCTATTTGTCTGTGTAGTTGTCGTGAGTCGAGTTTCCACTCCTAAAGGAGAACGCATCTGCATCTATCACAGCCAGATTGTGTTCCTCTGAACCCCGGGGATATCCGTATGCGCCAGCCAAGGCGTCCATACTTTGAGATAATTGGTGCCAGTGTCATTAACTAGACTCGTCAACTTTTCCATCTGGCAGATAAACCACAATCGATTTCGAATCTTTGGGATACTTGGAATTTCGGGGCGTTTCCATAGTGCTGCGATCTCGCTCTGCGTGGCTATTGCATAATGTGCTATTGATTTGTTGTTTGCTTTGGACAGGCCCATTAGTGGTCTATTCAGAAGGAATAGCCACGGGTCTGGGGGAATAGTGAGGTCGAAGACCCTCTGTATCCAATGTCTAATTTCTTCCCATAGTGGGGAGATCCGCGGGCAAGACCACAGCATATGTAACAGATCGGCCGATTCTCCGCACTGCCGGGGGCATAGTGGGGAGGATCCAGGCACGAACTTGGCTAATTTCATTGGGGTGAGGTACCACCGCATTAGGACCTTATATGCGTTCTCCTTTAGTGTGGTACATATGGAGCTTTTTGCCGTGGCCAGATATATTGCGTTCCACTCGTCGTCTTCTAATGTCTCTCCCAGGTCTCTTTCCCATTGGGTTCTAAATGACAGTGGCAGTTGTCTAGAACTCGCAGAATCAACTACTTCCTTGTACAATTTTGATGTGAGTCCCTTTGTGTCGGTCTCTGCCTGACAGAGCTTTTCGAATGACGTCAGGGGGGGGGGGTATGGGGCCAATTTGTTATAAAATGCTCGGAGCTGGAGGTACCTAAAAAATTCTGAGTGGGGTATATCTTTTTCTTCTCTGACGTGATCAAACGTTTTAATCTTGCTATTGTATCCCTCCAGATCTTTGATTCGTATATAACCTTTTTGTTTCCAAATTGATGCATCTCCCTCTAGTAAGCCAGGAGCGAACTTGGGATTGTTAAAAATTGGGGAAATTGAAGAGTTACTCGTGGTGAGGGAGTTTTTAGTCTTATTGGCCTCCCAGATAGACAACGAGTTGGTCATTGAGGAAAGCGGCATGTCAGCAGATCGTCGCGCTGTTTTAGGTAGCCAAATCAAGTTGCGTATTTTCAAAGGAGCGCAGGCAGCACTCTCTAATTCCCCCCCACCGTTTTAGCTGTGGATTAAATTGCCATTGAACAATTTGGCTTAATTGGGCCGCTTTGTAATATGAGAGCAGGCAGGGTACCGCTAGGCCCCCCGCTAGGACAGATCTTTTCATATTTAATTTGTTGACTCTCGGTTTTTTCCCTCCCCAGATAAATTTAGAGATTTCAGACTGAAGTGAGAGCAGATCCTTCAGTCTGAGTGGCACTGGTAACGTCTGGAAAAGGTATAGGATACGGGGGAGTAGGTTCATTTTGACGCTATGTATCCTACCTATCCAGGATATTCGTATCAATGTCCGAATTAGGTTGGGGTAATTTGCATTGTAAATGTCTTTGGTGTTCTTGGTTATGTGGACTCCTAGATATTTTATATATTTCTGTTGCCAATGGAAGTAAAAATTCAGTTGCAATAACTTCTCTACGTGTCTAGGAAGATTGATGTTGAGTGCTTCAGATTTAGCTTGATTTATTTTAAATCCTGAAATGTTCGAGAACCTGTCCAATAGATCCAATAGGTTTGGCAAGGAGGAGGGGGGCATTGAGATAATTAGTAGGATATCATCTGCATACAGGGCCGCTTTATGTGTTTGAGAATATACGTTTAACCCTGAGATATCCGGGTTGCCTCTAATTTGCGCCGCCAGTGGTTCTATACATAGAGCGAACAGGAGAGGGGATAATGGGCATCCCTGTCTTGTGCCACTCTTAATTTGAAAGGGGAGAGATGGAAAACCCTGGTGTATTACCCTGGCGGTAGGTCCTGAGTACAGCGTGAGAATCGCTCTACTCACCTGATCCCCAAAGCCAAATGCCGCAAGCGTCTCCTTCAGGTAAGGCCAGTCTATCCTATCAAAAGCTTTTTCTGCATCCAGACTTCACAGCATACTTTGTGTGTTATTTTTAGTGGCCAATTCTACCAGATCAATAAATCGCCGGGTATTGTCCGTTGCCTGTCTGCCTTTGATGAATCCGACCTGATCTGGGTGTATAAGTCTGGGTAGGATTAGACATAATCTATTGGCCAATAGTTTAGCGTATATTTTGATATCAGTATTGATTAGGGATATGGGCCTATAACTTTTGCAGTCCAGCGGATCTTTACCTGGTTTATGAATTAATGATATAGACGCCTGTAACATCTCTCTGGGGATGGGGGCTCCTGCTAATATTGCATTGAACACGTGGAGCAACATAGGGGCTAGTACTTTCGCAAATTTCTTATAGTACAGCCCCGAGAAGCCATCTGGCCCTGGGGCTTTAGAGGGTTTGAGTTCCTTAATGGCTTGTGACACCTCCTCTATAGAGAAATCAGCACCCATGGCCTCTCTCTCTGCCTCTGTCAATCTCCCTAGTTTTGAGCTTGCTAAGAAATCTCTCAGCTTCTCGCTCGTTTTAGCGTTATGTGCCACTTTTTCTCCGTTATATAATGTTTCATAGAACGAACCAAATTCCTCTACTATTTTCTTAGGGTTGGCCGTGGGGGTGCCTGATTTTAAGCGTATAGCTTGGATATTAAACTTCACTTGTCTGTCTCTTAATGCTCGAGACAGCATAGTATCCGGCCTGTTCGCTTTTTCGTAAAATTTCCTCTTAGACCAACTCAGCGCGTTATCTGCCCTGGAGGTCAACAACATGTTTAATTCAATATTGGTATCTTTCAGTTCTTTTAGGGTTTGCGGGTCTGGGTTACTCTTATGGAGTGATGTAAGGGAATGTAATCTCGTTTGAAGCTTCATCATTTTTGAGTCCCTTTCCCATTTTCTCCTAGCTGTGGTGCTAATTAGTATGCCCCTCAGCGTCGCTTTGTGAGCCTCCCATAGTACAAACTGGGAATCTACAGAGCCTGTGTTTGTGTGGAAGAATTGAACTATTTCTTCCTTTATTGTCTCGCAAATCTCAGGGATTTTTAGGATTGATTCGTTGAGCTTCCAGTTCACTCCTGGTCTGCCTGTTCGGATGTGCTCGCACCTTAGCTCTATCGGTGCATGGTCAGACCATGAAATATCATGGATCCCAGCTCGGGAGACCAGAGGAACCAGTTGGCAAGAGACGAAAAAGTAATCGATTCTGCTGTAGGAGCCATGTGGGTGGGAATAGAACGTATAGTCCCTATCAGTTGGGTGAAGTTCTCTCCATATGTCAGTCAGTTGGTTGTCTTTGAGGCCCTTGCGTAAAGAGGTCCCCGCTTTTTATGTACCGCGCCCGTATTCCCCGACCTGTCTACATTTGGTTGCATGACCATGTTGATATCCCCTGCGAGTATTACGCCGCCCCTCGCAACGGCGCGTAGAGTCCGAAAAAAGTCGTCAAAGAAGACTGCGTCCTGCTCGCAGGGGGCATAGATTGTGGCTATTGTTATGCATTGCTCCCGTATTGTGCCCACTAGGATAACAAAGCGTCCCTCTGTATCTCTTTTAATAGTTTGGGCTACAAATGGGATTTTATTATGGAACAAGATGACCACCCCACGTTTTCTAACCGGTGCGGAGGAAAGGTAGAACTGGGCATAGTCTTTGTCTAGGAATTTAGGTGCGTTGGTCTTGCTAAAATGAGTTTCCTGTAACATTAGGACATCTGCGTGTTTTCTTTTATAGTCAGTGAAAGCTATTTTTCTCTTGGTCGGGCTATTAAAGCCCTTAACTTTATGTGATATAAGGGTTAACGCCATCACTTAATGTGTGAGAAGTGTAACAAGCTAACGTTTGATGACTCACCCTGTCCACTTTGTCTCTTGTTCAACTGGCGGACGTTTTTGGTGTTGCTATCCAGTAAAGTTCTTGAGAGCCATCCAGGCCGGCCTCCTCCCCCGGATGGGGAGAGGATTGGGAGGGGTAGGGAGGGAGGAGAAAGTACAAGGGAAAACACATAAGGGGTAAAGCAAAATTCAAAACATACGTTAAACAGCTTTGTAATAATAAAAATAAATAAAAGTAAAACCAGAGCTCCCCTCGGGGTCCCCCGAGTGGGAGTCTGATGCCCAATAGGCAGGTCGGTATGTCTGGCCTTCCAAAACGGCCGGCTTTCCCTTCCTGGGACCGACCACCCTGGGACTTGTTTAAGGTCCTGATTAGTCAGGGACCTATGTGAGGAACACATGTACGACGTCGTGGGTGAATCCCACCGGCGCATAACTGATAACCAACTTAATCTTAAACTGCAGCGTGATTTTTAACTTCATAGCGACTTACAGCGGTACCTAAGTTATAGTTAGTGCTTATCCATATATCTATGTCTACACACACATACACATATACATACCCAGCATTTGCATATCCCTGTATATATATATATATATATATATATATATATATATATATATATATATATATATATATATATATACTGCACCGACACACTTTATTTGAGCAAATACCCAGTATGTACCTGGCAGATACCTGGAATGCGCCGCTCCTCACCTCTGACAAGCCCCGTTGCGTTTGCCTTCCCAGCCTGGGTTCATGCCTGGCTGACGGGCGGCTGATCTGTTAAATGATAATGATTAGGATTTAATAGGCTGCAATGCTTCGCGTGTCTACCAGATGGCAAAAATTCATGAATTGTAATGCAGTATATATATATATATATATACTGTGCAGTATTGCAGCCAGCGGGAATAAAATGCTTCAATCCCTGCCTGGAAAATTCCTCAATGCACTCGGGCAGAAAACAGTCACAAACCTCAATACACCCGGGTATACCCGAATTCGTGGGACTAGCCGAGCTCGAATAAAGTGTGTCGCCAGTGTATATATATATATGCATACATACACATATACATACACACATACATATACATACATATACATATTCACACCCTTCTGTTCCCTCCCCCTTCCATTCTCCCCCCCTTCTGTTCACTTCTCCCCCCTTCTGTTCACTCCCACTCTATGGTCACTCACCCCCCCCTCTTCTATCCACTCACCCCCCTCTTCTGTTCACTCCCCCCTCTTCTGTTCACTCCCCCCCTCTTCTGTTCACTCCCCCCTCTTCTGTTCACTCACTCCCCCCCCTCTTCTGTTCACTCACTCCCCCCCTCTTCTGTTCACTCCCCCCCCCCCCTCTTCTGTTAATTCCCTCCCCCCCTCTTCTGTTCACTCCCTTTCCACCTCTTCTGTTCACTCCCTCCCCCCCATCTTCCGTTCACTCCCTCCCCCCCCTCTTCTGTTCACTCACTCCCCCCCTCTTCTGTTCACTCACTCTCCCCCCCTTCTGTTCACTCACTCCCCCCCTGTTCACTCACCCCCCCTGTTCACTCACTCACCCACCCCCCCTGTTCACTCACTCACCCACCCCCCCCTTTCACACACTCACCCCCCCTGTTCACTCACTCACCCACCCCCCCCCTCTTCCGTTCACTGATGTATGTGGGCATGCGTTAAGGCAGACGGGACACAAGCCACAGCCCAGCCCGGCCACGCACATCTAAGGCTGCGGCTGCGGCTGCGGACCCCCTCCACCTTCTGGGCAGTCTCCCCTCCGTGTGTGCGGTGTCACTTGGGGCCGCGCCATCTTCTCGCGAGAGCACGGCTCCTGGCTCATCGCCTGACAGTGACGTCAGCGGCAAAAGCCCGCGAAAGCCAGAGCCGTTCCCGCCGAGCATGGGGGAGGATGAAGGTAAGATGGCTACCCTCCAAAAGTCAGCGGCGGAGCCGCTCCAAAACGAAAAGGCAGCCACAGGATCTGGGGGATAGCTGAGTCACCGGAGGGTGCATTTTTGAGGCCTCCTTCAGGGTGAACCTATACAGATCTCCGGATGGGGTGAGGACTCAGTTGCCAGCCGCCGCTGCTCCCGCTTCCCCTGCAGCTGATCGATGGGCCCCCACTCTGCTCCACGTTGGCAAGGGTGCATCAGCGTCTCTTGCCTCTGCTCGTGGGGATGCCTGCGAGACCTCCACAGCTCCCACTGCTCCCAGCTTGCCCAGGAATCCTTTGCCATCCTCCAGATGTCTCAAGTTATGTGCCACCCCATTCCGCAGTACCATCAGTTCACATGGGAATAGCCACCGGTACCTAATCTGCTGGTCCCTCAGAATTTTTGTAATGGGGGCTAGAGTTTTCCTTTTGGCCAGTGTGGCAGGGGACAGGTCTTGGAATCTCACTTGATCAAACTCCATATGTTTAGTGTCCCGTGATATCTTGCAGACCTCCTCTTTTGTGCGGTAATGGTGGAATCTGATAACAATGTCTCTTGGGGGATCCCCCGCCTGGGGTCTCCCTCTCAGGGCGCGATGACATCTGTCTAACAGGAGCTCACGGCTCGTCTTGTCAGGGAAGAGTTGTTCTAGCCACATGGTGGCAAATTCCTCCGGATCTGTGACAGACTCAGGGACCCCCCTTAGACGGATATTACTTCTTCTGTCCCTGTTCTCAGAGTCCTCTATCTTTTCCTCTAGGAACCTGACCTGGTCCCCCAGCTTCGTCACTTGTTTCTGGGTTTGTGCCAGTGCAGTGACAGTGTCATCAGACTTAGCCTCTAGGGAGTTTGTCCGTTCCCCCAGGGCATCAATATCTTTCCTGAGAGCCCAAAGTTCCGTTTTAAAAAATTGCTTCATTTCAGCGCAGAAGGCTTTCATATCCTTGCGCCTCATTACCTCCATGTCGTCTTTCGTAGTGCTTGCATTTTCTCCCTCAGGGTCTGCAATGGTGGGTTGTGCAGGGGATTCAGGCCTGTCTCCCTGTGCTGCCTCTCCTTTTTTAAAATAAGTAGAAACTGTCTGAGCTTTTCTTCGAACTGTTTTGGTAGATGCCATCCTGGTATGTTTAGAGATTTTTTACTGCTAGTTGTGTTGCTGTTGTCGCGATTTTGGTGCAGTTATTTCAATAACTAGTGCTGGTGGGAATGGAGATCAGGTACTAAGCAGCCATTCACCTCCCTGTCGTCACGTGACCTCTGAATATCCTGAGGAACCATGTACTCACTAGCAACTAAGGGGAAGGCGTGTGACTCCAAGAAAGGACTTTCTGTAGAGTTTAACCCCGAGAGGCATTTGCTCACACAGGCCCGTGTGAGTACTTGGAGTCATTTATTTATTCCATTTCACCATCTTGGAGTAATTTACATACTCCACTTTATTATCATTGATTCTTAGTTTTTTCTAGAGTGCATTGTTCTCACCTTTATTCTGTTGTTGTTTTTTGCTGATCTGCGCTCCCCTTGTTTCTCTATTTTCTGTTTCTGTTGTGGGAGAATAAGGATATCTCCCAGGAAGGGTTCGAGCAGCAGACGGGGAATCCCTAGGTGTGTATTTCCACGAGGAAGGAGGCACAAGGGTTCCCTTGATTGGTAATATCTCTTTCCATTTACATTTACATCCACTGCTTTAGAGGTGATCAGTTTATTCTAGAGAGCGCCCGGTTACCTTCTGTGCACATACAGATTACCTTAGCAGATCCGTTTTGATCTACCTGAGAGGATGGAATAGGTTAGCACATTTCTACACCCCTCTTTTTACATACCTTTATGTCTGTTTATACATCTGTCCTGAACGCATTCGTGATATTTACTCTGTCCATTTGTGTATTTTTATGAGTACATATAAAGTGCTATATCATAGGTTAGACACAGCTGCATGTGGATGCTTCTGACCATCGTATTAATTTTTTCATGAGGATATCTGTGATTTTATCTTCTACTGGTTCTGGTCCCACTATGTCAGTATGTGGTGTGTTGAGATCACAGAGAGTCTTAGACGGTCTAGAGGTCAAAGTGTGTTCCAATTTTGGTATCCTATACCTGTTTTCATCTCAACGTATCTTTAATATCTAGATACACACAGATACAGTGATGCATCTATACCTTTAAAACCATTATTATTCCTATTCACAGATGTTACATAATATACCTTTGTCCTCTGGCGTTTTTGTCCATCATTCTTTCCTACTACAGTATATTGCTTTAGATATAAATAGAACACCGGTACTAAACACCATATATTACTATAAAAGGTTTATTCAATCACCATTGTCTGCTGACTTATTTTTTTTCCAGCCCACGGATGATACTCTGTAACATGAGTACAATCATTCACCAGTTTTAATACTCTTTTACATAATTATCATCTATGCAGTATATATTAGGACACTGTCTCCTTCAGGCTGTCAATAGCGAAGTATATTCTGCCGGCATGCCTCTGTCTCTCATTGGCTGACTTGTTCGGCTACACCCATTCAACAAGGTATATCTTACAGACAGTAACAGCCATATGTGACTCATTCCCCCTGAAGAAGCGTGATTCGTCACGTGAAAAACGCGCTGGGGCATAGTGCCGTCATGCTTGTGATGCTCACGAGCGGGACGGCGATTTGAAACTTGTTCCATTCGGGGATACGATTTTATTAGTACTTATTATTTTTGTCTGGGCAATTTTGGAGTTCATTTGGCTGTATTTTGTTCTCCGCATGTGTATATTTAGTGTACCTATGTGCTTACCTACATATTACATCCTATATGACATTCAGACACAGGCTACTCAATGTATATTTTCCTGCCTTGATCTGTTCTTAGATACACATTGTATCCATCCTTGTGTACAATCTTATGGTGTTGGCTTGCATTAATAGGCCGACTGATTGCCAGGACACACGCGGTGTTACATTAGCCTTTTTCCTTAATTTATACCCCTATAGCCAAACATGGGTGGCTGCACTTTCCACTATTATCTATTTTAGCTAATCTGTCTACCCTAGCCTGCTACCACTTGTCTCCGTCTATGTACAAGCATTGAGATTTGGTTAATAGCCTGCGGTTTATGTACAGTAAATCTTATGTTGCCCGACGGCATACCTATTTAACTAACCACTTAGCCGTTCTGCACCGTTTTGGTGCTCTTATTTAGTATTAAAACTTTATTATTTTGCCTTTTAACTTTATATGGTATGCACTGTTGTTTTTGCCCTATATGGTATATACGGACTATACACCATGCTCAGCCTATTTTGGGGATATTAAGATCCCATTATCTCTATTATTCTGTTATTTTTTACTTGTGTGCATTAAATAGGGACAGTTGTGACTTCTGGTTACTTTATATGTGTAAAGGATGAGAAGAAAAGAAAGCGCACACTTCCTGGTGCAAATAAAGTTTTACTAGGTTAAAAACACAAATAGAAAATCAACAATACACTCACAAACATCCGTTCAGTTTTGGCAGTATGTGGTAATCCACAGATGCGTGCTGGAGTTATGCAGCGTTGTCTTTGTATAAGAATACTATGCCAGCTGTCACAGCGCATCCGCTGCCTGCTTCTGCCCCCCCCCCCCAGTGGCTGGAGTGTCTGGCTCGCAGCGAAGGCTTAGGCTCCTGCGAGCCAAACAGTAGGGGGAGGCAGAAGCCTTAAGATGAACCTTAAAGATACACAGTATATAAGGAAGCATGTCACCATAACAAGCCACACCCCTGATGAAGAGGCCACACCTCAAAACGCGTAGGGTGACTTGTATGGTGCAAGGAGGATCGTGACTGTGAGAATACTGCAGTGCTGAACTGTGTGAGGGAGAAGATAGGGAGTGGGCTGACTCTGTTAGACCGAGCTGTGGTAAGATCATCCCTGAAGTGCCGCGCTGTTGCGACGCCCTACGGAGGAGGGGGAGTGTGAGGAGGTCACGTGGTGACACAGTCTGAAGCCGTCACGTGACACGGAAAGACACTCCAGCCACTGGGGGGGGGCGGAAGCAGGCAGCGGACGCGCTGTGACAGCTGGCATGGTATCCCTACACAAAGACAACCCTGCATAACTCCAGCACACATCTGTGGATTACCACATACTGCCTAAACTGACCGAGTGTTTGTAAGTGTATTTTTGATTTTTTTTTTGTGTTTTTAACCTAGTAAAACTTTATTTGCACCAGGAAGTGTGCGCTTTCTTTTCTTCTCATCCTTTGCAGTTATCACTGAAGTACTGGGTTAGTACTTCCATCTGAGAAAGCAGCACCCTCTTGGTTTTCTGCAGCAGTCTGGACTGTTTTTGGACTAATATTTTACATGATTGGACTCTAAGGTTGTATCTGAACTACTCTGGGGTCAATCAGGGACATATTTACACTCTTTTTGTTTTTTATTGAGCGCCTGTAGCTGAACCTTATATAGTGTATGCATTTAGGCATTGATAATTGTGATTGTGGAACTGATCAGCAAGTCTTTCCTACTTTATATGTGTATTTACTGTATGTATGTTAATTTTCTCTCTTCACCATTCTATTATTATTGTATTGTGGTATGAGCGGTGTGTCACCATGTAGCATTTCCATCAAAGATTCCCCTAATTTATCCCCATTTAATTTTTAAGTCACCTGTTTATTCTTGTTTCCAAAATGTATAAACTTACATGTATCTGTATTAAACCTCATCTGCCATTTGCCTGACCAATTTCCAGTCTATCTAAGGTCTTCTGGAGGGAAATTACATCCTGCTCTGATTCTACTACTTTACACAATTTAGTGTCATCAGCAAAGATGGAGATTTGCTCTTTATGCCAACCTCACAGTCATTAATAAACAGATTAAAAAGCAGGGGTCACAGTTCCGATCCCTGAGGTACTCCACTTACAACTTTAGCCCAACCTCAAAAAGTACAATTTTTGACAACTCTCGGATGTCTGTCCTTCGACCAGTTTTAAATCCAGGTGCAAATATTTTTATTGAGTCCAATTTGCTTAATTTTGTACACTATCTTGTGTGAAATGCCTTTGCAAAATCTAAGTAGACCACATCAACGTCATTACCCTGGTCTAAATTCATATTTACCTCCTCAAAGAAATGAATAAAGTTAGTTTTATATGATCTATCCTTCATAAATCCATATTGACTACTACTAATAATTTTGTTTTCTATTAGGTACCAGTATTACTGAATATTATCCTGTATTAAACCTTCAAGTAAAGTTATACTCAGGGCTGATGTCAGCACTGAGAAAGTCTATCGGTGCTCAAAGAAGAGAAATGATTCAGTGTCTCTTTGAAATTGAAGATCAGTGAAACAAATCACCATATAGTAGAATCCATATAAGTAGTATATAACTAACTCACTCTTCCAGCCCCTGATGATAGTTATATCAAGGCAAATGGCTAACATGTATAGCACTAAAAGATTGCCGAGAGTACTCACGATTGTACAAATGAGTGCTAAGGGGAAGGGAAGAGGAGAAGGAAGCTTTGAAACTCACAGCTCGAGATGATTGATGCAGCTGGTGAAGGGAATCGCCGGTTGAAGATAAATCCCTTCCATAGACTGACTAATCCCTGTCAGCCTCTCCAGTCAGAGCTCCCACTGTGTCTCTCAAGCACCATATGTGCGACGCCAGGAGCACCGGAGCAGCTGATCAGTGCGCTGCTTCCACGTAATGAAATGTAAGAACCATGCCGTCCGTGTGGTCTAGCACAATAATGAAAAAAAGATCCTCAATGGAGCGTGCCTAAAACGTGCATGCGCAGTAGAAAGAAGATATCCAAAAGGAAAGCAGCTGGAGCACAGCTGATTCAAAGGAACTGGCAGGCAGGCAGGATACAAAAAAAGTTTATTTACTAAAAAAGTACATAATGTTGGTCCTGGCAGGTACTCTGACGCATTTCGCGCGCAGGGCGCTTGGTCTCTTTGACAATATAGAGGTTGTGGCTTCCTCCTGCGGCACTACAATTGAAATTGATTCTTCCCTGGTAAACACAGAGGCAAAGAATATGTTTAATACCTCTGCTTTTTCCTTATCTTTAATAATCTGCCGACACGTCTCACACTGAAAGGTCCTATATTTTCTTTTATAATTTTTTTTGTTATTACATTTCTAAAAGCACTTTTTAGGGTTGAGTTTACTTTCAATTGCAATCCTTTTTTCATTATCCATTTTTGCTAAGTGATTTGCCCTTTTGCAATTTTTGTTACAATCCTTATAATTCTGATATGATGCCTCCGTCCCTTCTAACTTCAAGAATCTAAACGCCTGCCTCTTCTTTTCCATTTTTTCCCCTACCTGTTTATTTAGCCACATTGATTTTTACATACTTCTTTTATATTTATTACCCAAGGGTATAAACTGATAAGTGTGCTTTTCTAACAATATTTTGGCTTATGAGCTAAATTAGATTTATTTACTGCTGCGACACACTTTATTCGAGCAAATACCCAGTATGTACGTGGCAGATACCTGGAATGCGCCGCTCCACACCTCAGACAAGCCCCGTTGCGTTTGCCTTCCCAGCCATGGTTCATGCCTGGCTGACGGGCGGCTGATCTGTTAAATGATAATGATTAGGATTTAATAGGCTGCAATGCTTCGCGTGTCTACCAGATGGCATAAATTCATGAATTGTAATGCAGTATATATATATATATATACTGTGCAGTATTGCAGCCAGCGGGAATAAAATGCTTCAATCCCTGCCTGGAAATTAAACGCAATGCACTCGGGCAGAAAACAGTCACAAACCTCAATACACCCGAGTATACCCGAATTCGTGGGACTAGCCGAGCTCGAAAAAAGTGTGTCGCCAGTGTACATTAGAAAAGAGGCGTCTAAGAGAAGATATGATAACTATATACAAATATATTTAAAGACAGTACAAGGAACATTCAAAAGAATTATTCATCCCAAGTGTAGTACAAAGTAAACAGTGTCATCCCTTAAGGTTTAAGGAATTGAGATTTCACCAGCAACAAAGGAAAGGGTTCTTTACAATAAGGGTAGTTAAAATGTGGAATTCATTACCCATGGAACCTGTGATGGCAGATACAATAGATTTGTTCGAAAAAAGGTTGGACATCTTTTTAGAAAGGTATGGTATACAGGGAAATACAGAGGCAGCGGCCATTTTCCGATCTTGTTTCTGAGCCGTTTTCGTAAAGTACGCTGCATTCCACATGGGATTCACTCGTTAATCTTCTGAGGAGGCTGCGAATCACACAAGTCACACCTTTGTTTCCCATTGTTGATTTCCTTGATTTACCTGGATTATGGTTTTTTTGGAATGCTTTCTTCGCGTATCCGCCAGATGGCAAAAGTGAATCCCTTTGCACTATCCAGTGGATAGTACAGTTATGTACTGTAGTCAATTTGCAGGTGTTTAAAAATCAGATAAAAACATTGTGCACCACACTGATCCATTGTAAATTGACCTGGTCGCTGAAGACATTATCAAATTTAGGCGTTTTCATAATTTAAATCTCTAAACACAATGTTTTATAAATTATTCTCAAATGCTATGCCTGTACAATTGCTGAATAGACATACACTGAACATCATGTCAAGTCATTACTGTAAGTCGAACTGTAGTTACACATTTTTAATATTTTCTGCAATTAATGCTGGAACAGATAAGCAGGCGACTTTAGCAGAGATACATAGCTATTTCATTGAAACATGATGTCTTGAAATTTTCACCAAACCAGCGTGGGTGGAAGCATTCGATAAGGCAAACTTTAACTAATGAAGTGTAACGCTCGGCCTGCCCACAAGTCAGATGAGACCCCGGGACTGAGGTGGAAAGGAGTAATACCACACACCTAACAGTAAACGGGGGCAAGGCCGGAGTGTGGAAGTAGCGTAGATGGTCCGGGTAAACAAAAATAGAAATGATACCGTACTTGACAGCTCCGGCGAAGAAGGGTAAAGTTCATAAGCCAATGGTCGTGGATTGGAGAGAGCAGCGTAGTTAAGTGTCCGTAAGCCTGGGTCGTGGAGTGGAGAGAGCAGCGTAGTAGATTGTCCGTGAGCCATGTCCAGGGGTTGTAGAAGTCTGCAGCATAGAAAGTCCAAAGCGAAGTCCAAAGGGTTCCAGAGAGCAGCGTAGTAGAGTCCAAAGCAAAAGGTCAAATCCAGGGAGATCAGCAGAATTTCCAGGGATAGGAACAGACACTGTAAGACACGAGAGGCCAGGCAACAGCAGACAGCACCAAGGTACAGAAGCTATGCAGAGCAAAGAGGAAATGGTGAGGGGGGACTAAATAGGGGGCTGCAACCAATCAGGGGAAGGGGAGTGACAGAGGAGCGGCCCAATGAAGGACCTGATAGGAGAGCAGAGTGTGAGAGTTTGGGACCAATCAGAGTGAGGGGAGGGACAGCGGAGCGGCCCGAGTAAGACTCAGATAGGAGAGAATTACCAGAGGTTTTGGGAGTGGTCTGAGCAAGGGGAGGAGCGGAGGGACGGACAAGGGAAGGAACAGAAAGGGAAAAAGGACCTGGGAGGCGTAGCTGATGGGGCAGGGGCGTGCAAGGTACGTGCGCCGCATCAGAGAAGCCGGAGAGTAGGAGAGACGTACCGGAGGATTTGGGAGTGGTCTGAGCAAGGGGAGGAGCAGAGGGACGGACAGGGGAAGGGTCAGGTGAAGAAGAGGGACCAGGGAGGCGGAGCTGACGGGGCCTGGGTCCGCGTGCGCCCGTAGGGGTGACGCGCGTGACCGGGATGTGCGTGGACCGGGATGTGCCAGTGGCGAGGGACGCCGCCGGGGAGCCCGGACGGCCTGTAATAAAGTTAAGGAGGCGCTGGAAGCGGTTATACCTGCAGCGCGAAACCTTACAGTACCCCCACCTCGAGGATCGGACTCCGGACGAACCAACCAAGGTTTGAGGGGAATTTTTTTGGTGAAAACGTTTAAGTAGCGATGGAGCATGAACATCAGCATGTGAAACCCAAGAACGATCCTGAGGTCCGTATCCCTTCCAGTGGACCAAAAATTGGAGTTTTCCCCTGGAGATGCGAGAGTCAATGATAGACTGGATTTCAAACTCCTGTTGTCCAGGTACAATGGGGGGAGGAGGCCGAAGAGAGGGATGAGTGAACCGTTTGCCTTGGATAAATGGTTTCAAGAGAGAAACATGGAAGACGGTGAAATCTTCATAGAGGGAGGCAGTCGAAGTTGATAGGCCACAGGATTAATTTGTCTCAGAATAGAGAAAGGGCCCAGAAACCTGGGAGACAATTTAGGGGTTGGGGCCTTCAATTTGATATTTTTTGAAGAAAGCCAGACCTTCTCTCCAGGAATGAACTTATGGCCCTCCTGACGGAGCCTATCTGCTTGTTTCTTCTGCCTTAGCACGGATTTTTGAAGAACTGCTTGAATCCTCTTCCATGACTCCTGTAAGGAAGATACCCTTTCATCTGCTGCTGGAACTCCGGACCTGGAACGATGCATGGGAAGACGAGTAGGGTGAAATCCGTAGTTTATAAAAAATGGTGATTCTCGAGTAGACTCGTTTTTGAGAGAGTTGATCGAGAATTCTGCCCAAGGAAGTAACTCAGCCCAATTATCGTGAGAGTCCGAAGAAAAACAACGCAAATACTGTTCAAGGGACTGGTTCATACGTTCAGTCTGCCCATTCATTTGGGGGTGGTAGCCTGAGGAAAAAAGAAGGGTAATGCCCAACCTCTGGGAAAATGCACGCCAGAATTTAGAAACAAATTGAGTACCCCGATCTGAGACAATGGACCACGGGACACCATGAATGCGGAAAATTTACTTTACAAAAATGTCGACCAAAGTACTGGAATTGGGAAGACCCTTGAGGGGGAAATGAGCTTGCTTGGAGAATCTGTCGACAATTACAAGAATGGTAGTCATACCATTAGACGGGGGAAGATCCACGATGAAGTCCATAGAAATGTGACTCCAAGGATGATCCGGAACCGGGAGAGGTTGTAGAAGACCGGAAGGTTTTTGACGGACAGACTTATTTTGTGCACAGCAACTGCGCATGTCTGAAAGAAGCTCCCGGATATTCGGTTCCAAAAAAACTTTATTGACACACACCAGGGCTACACCAGCATCTCCCCCTCAAGGAGGAGGACCTATTGAGGTTTTTTGAATACCTGGCAGACAATACTCTTAACTTGAAGTTTACTCACACATATAATAAAAACCAAATTTGTTTTCTAGACCTTAATCTATATGTAGATATGGAGTATAACATTCAATCAGACATTCATAGAAAGGAGAATGCCAGGAATTCATTGCTTCATTACAAGAGTTGTCACGCACGCCCTCTGGTTAGAGGCATTCCAAAGGGGCAGTTCCTGCGATTGCGCCGGAACTGCTCCACATTGGAGGCCTTTATCCACAGGGCGAACGAGATGAGAGAGAGGTTCTTGTCGAGGGGGTACGATGGTGCAGATCTTGACCAAGCATACCAGCATGCATTAAACATTGATAGGAATACCCTTACTAATATGTCAGCCAGGAGCACACAGATAGACACCGAGGCCGAGAACACAGAAGTGCCTTTCTTTATTACAAATTATAGTGATCAAGCGAACTCAATTAAAACCATTATACGCAAACATTGGGCCACACTTTCATTAGATCCTTTATTAAAACAAATGGCATGTGTGGGACCCAAAATAGTGTTTCGTAGAGCAACAATGCTAGGGAATATCTTGTCATCCAGTCTGTTGAAAACAACCAAAACTAACCAAAACAAATCGTCTTTTTTTCCAAAACTGATTGGATCATTTAAATGCGGGCATTGTAAGATTTGTCCAAAAATGAAAAAAGTTACACATTTCTCAGACAAAGAAGAAACACGTAAATATCAGATAAAAACCTTTATGTCATGTCAGACTAACTATGTCGTATACCTGCTACAATGCGGATGTAAGAAACAGTACGTGGGGCTCACCAGCAGAGCCTTAAAAATCCGCATTTTAGAACATCTAAGGCTCATAAAGAATCTAGACATGACACATCCGGTCCCAATCCACTTTAATAATTGTCCACTGGGTTCTGTGGACAATTTCAGTTGTTGCGCTATAGAACACATAGTCCTCCCCCCCTGCGGTGGAGACAGAACTAAGCTCCTACATCAAAGGGAGGCGCACTGGATCCACACACTTAACACGTTACAACCCAATGGACTTAATGTGGACTGGGATCTACGGTGTTTTCTCTAAAATATGTCTTTAGGAGTGTCACATGAGGAATGCTCACAGTTATACATTACAGTCCTCTTTAGAATGGAACGTTTGGCATGTAGTTTGCATTGATCTAGTCTCCGCACTGTCTCCCTCTTCATTTCCTTTCTTCTTTTTTTCCCCTCCCCTCCCCCTTTTTCCTTCATCCTTCCTACTCCCCCCCCCCTTTTCCTTCCTTTTCTCCACCGCCCCCCCCTTCCCCCCCTCCCCCCCCCCCCTTTTTGCCTTCCCCGCTTCCCGGTTCCCATTCCCCTTTCTTTTCTCCTTATCTGCCTTCCCTTCGTTCACTGGTCTATAAGTCAGGGGTTAATACATGTGTCTAAAATTAGCACTAGGAAGCCCCTATCTGTATAAATTGACTTATAAATGTAGGACCTTGTTTAATGTGAATTAAGTGTTGAGCTTATATCTTTTGCAGTGTTGAGAACAGCATTTTATTGTATTTATATACCTGGAATGTGCTGCCAAACAGTCTTATTATCAGTTTTTTTGCAATTGGGTATGTCTGTTTATACATTCAATATACTGTTTATGCTTGGAATATGGCTTAAGTAAGATGTACAGACACTTAGATTCAATAGCATTGATGTGAGCTGTTGGGCTAGAAGCACAGAAGGGGTTAAATTTTTAATGCCGTTTTCGCGGGCTTTTAGGTATTTAAGGGGCTTTCACCACTTCTCCCCACTCCAAGACGAAGCCCTCTGCGTAAGGGTGAAACGCGTTGAGGGGGAGATGCTGGTGTAGCCCTGGTGTGTGTCAATAAAGTTTTTTTGGAACCGAATATCCGGGAGCTTCTTTCAGACATGCGCAGTTGCGCCGCACTTCCAACTTTCCCCTGACTTGCATCTCGGCGGCGGCACGCAGGAGGAGACAAGGAGAGCGGTCCCACAACCGGAGGAGCAGGTGAGGTTACCCCTTCCCCCTGCACCGGTGGAATCAGCGAACTAAGTCAGCTCCCTTATGCCCACTCCAGTGTCTGACACTCTCAAACCTGCCTCACACAGAAGCGCTCGACAGACCTTCACTATCTTATTTTGTGCACAGTCTGGGCACGAAGAGGTGAAGGCTCTGATGTCCTTTGACATGTTGGGCCACCACAAGGTTTGACGAACCAAATCATTGGTCTTCTTAAACAGGGATGGCCAGCAGATCTGGAGGAATGGCCCCATTCCAAAATTTTGAGATGAAACCGTGGAGCCGCGTAAAGATGACCATCGGGGACTTTCAGCCCTTCAGGGACCTGTGTTTGGGATTCCAGAATCTTATCTAAAATGTCAAAGGAAGCAGCAGAGATAAACAATTGGGGGGGAAGAATATTCTCCGGGATATCTTGTGACTTTTCCTCAGTGATAAACTGGCGGATTAATGCATCTGCTTTGATATTCTTTGTCCCAGGAATATAAGAGATGGTGAAGTTAAACCTTGAAAAGAACAGCGCCCAACAAGCTTGACGAGGGCCAAGGCGATGAGCACCTTCAATGTAGGAAAGATTTTTGTGGTCCG
Source organism: Ascaphus truei (assembly GCF_040206685.1). Lineage (NCBI taxonomy): Eukaryota > Metazoa > Chordata > Amphibia > Anura > Ascaphidae > Ascaphus > Ascaphus truei. Next base: position 249,538,784 of record NC_134487.1, on the reverse strand, counting down.
TCAGGATCGAAATGGGTTCCTTGGTTCCTTCCAGGAGATGTCTCCACTCTTGTAAAGCCATCTTGATGGCTAAAAATTTTTCCTGTTCCCCACGTCGTAATTTCTTTCTGCAGAAGAATTTTTTTTAGAAAAAAACCCACAGGGGTGTAATTTTTCTTCGGGAGTGGTCCTTTGAGAGAGAACCGCACCAGCTCCTACGTTGGAAGCATCAACTTCCAAAGTAAAGAGGTGGGTGGGGATGGGATGTCGCAGAATAGGAGCCAAGACAAAGGCTTTTTTAAGAGATTCAAAGGCCCGAGTGGCCTCCAAGGGCCATGAGGACAGATCTGCCCCTTTTTTGGTAACGGCCGTAATGGGTGCCACCAAGGTAGAAAAGCCAGCAATAAATTTCCTGTAATAGTTTGCGAAGCCGAGGAAGCGCTGAATCGCTTTTAAGGAGTTAGGTTGAAGCCATTCGAGTACGGAATTGAGCTTCTCTGGATTCATGGTGAAGCCTTGATCCGAGACAATGTATCCCAGGAAGGTAGTGGAGGATTGGTGAAAGACACACTTCTCCATCTTGGCATAGAGCTTGTTGGCCCGTAAACAAGAGAGCACCATCTTGGTATGACGAAAGTGTTCTTCGAGGGTTTTTGATAAAATGAGGATATCATCCAAGTAGATAATCACAAAAGAGTTCAATAGGTCACGAAAAACCTCATTCATAAAGTCTTGGAAGACTGCAGGGGCATTGCACAACCTGAACGGCATCACCAGGTACTCATAATGACCGCTTCGTGTGTTGAACGCGGTCTTCTATCGTCTCCACTGCGGATGCGAATCAGGTTGTATGCTCCTCGTAGGTCAAGTTTGGAGAAAATGGTCGTGCCTTGCAGCCTATTGAAGAGTTCTGGAATAAGAGGCAAAGGGTAGCGATTTTTGATGGTAATTTATTTAGGCCACGGAAATCGATGCACGGGAGAAGCGTCCCATCCTTTTTCTTTACAAAAAAAGAATCCTGCTCCAGTGGGAGAACTAGATTTCCGAATTAAGCCCTTTAAAAGATTTTCAAAGATATACTCGGACATAGCCTCAGTCTCAGGTAACGATAACGGATAAGACCTGGCTTTGAGAAATGGGGCACCCGGAATTAAGTCAATCGGGTAGTCGAAAGGGCGATGAGGGGGAAGCTCCTCGGATTTGGCCTTACTGAAGACATCCAGGAACTCCGAATATACATCCGGAAGGGTGACGTCCTGTGGGGACGAGGTCTCCAAGACGGCCAGTACCGCAGCGGGCGGAGCAGACATTTCTACTTGGGAGGATCTCCATAGAACAGGAACTTCGGCAGTCCAATTGATGATGGGATTGTGTAATTGCAGCCATGATAGGCCCAGGATGATTTGAACCGAAGGAGAGTGTATGACATCAAAGGAAATAATTTCAAAATGTCCATCATTCATGGAAAGTACTAGGGGAAGTGTCTCCAAGGTAATAAAAGCTGGCTGCAGTGGTCAACCATCAATAGCCTCTAATCTGACCGGAAAGGCCTTCTCCCAGAGTGGAATGTTGTGCAGGGTAGCAAACGCCTGATTTATGAAATTTCCTCCGGAACCGGAATCAAGGAAGGCCAGAGCAGGGGTCTGGATGTTGGCGTGCTTTAGGAGGACCGATAATAGAAGACATTTAGGAAGATGCTGTGAGGGAGAGGGAGAAGTGAGATTCCCCCATACCTCACTGGGCGTTGACATTTCCCGGCCTCAAAGGACAACGTGGCAGGATGTGCCCAGGAGAACCACAATAGAAGCACAGGCCCTAATTTCTCCGACGTAGTCGCTCCGTAGAAGCCAATTGCATATGTTCCGGAGATTCCAATGCGGGCAGTACAGGGAGAGGAGATCTGGAATTAGAAATCAAAGAAATAGCAGTACGAGGACATTGACGTTCAGCCCGCCTCTCCAGAAGTCTTTGATCCACCCGAACGCACAAAGCGATTAAGGCCTCTAGTGAGGATGGCCTCTCACGAGCCGCCAACTCGTCCTTTAAGGTTTCCGAAAGCCCCTGCCAGAAGGCGGCGGAGAGAGCCCCATCGTTCCAATCAGTCTCTGCTGCGATAGTCCGGAACTCCAGAGCGTAACGTGCCACTGATCTCCGACCCTGCGAAATATGTAACAAGGAGGAAGCTACCATATCACTGCGTCCTGAGGTGTCAAAGACTGAACGAAATTCTCTTTTGAAATGAGAAAAGTTGTAAGTGAGTTCAGGTTTCAACTCCCAGATTTGTGAAGCCCAGGCCAGGGCATCCTCGGTGAGAAGGGAATACACATATCTACCTTAGTACGATCCGTGGGGAAGCGAGAAGGTGACAGTTCGAATTGTATCTCGCACTGGTTTAAGAAACCGCGGAATGCAAGCGGATCCCCTGCGTATTTACTGGGCGAAGGAATCTGCATCTCCGAGGACCCTGGACCTTCACGGGATACTATGGAAGAGGAAGTGGGGACATTGCCCTGGTGAATCTGAAGAGAGAGGGTATTAACTTGTTGGTTAAGGGAAGAGACTTGGTTATCCAAAAAGTTAAAGTGTTTGGAAATGGTGGTAAAGGTATTTTCCACCTCAGGGGGGTCTGGGTCTGTTAGGCTCTGCATAATGTAACGCTCGGTCTTCCCACAAGTCAGATGAGACCCCAGGACTGAGGTGGAAAGGAGTAATACCACACACCTAACAGTAAACGAGGGCACGGCCGGAGTGTGGAAGTAGCGTAGATGGTCCGGGTAAACAAAAATAGAAATGATACTGTACTTGACAGCTCCGGCGAAGAAGGGTAAAGTTCGTAAGCCTGGGTCGTGGAGTGGAGAGAGCAGCGTACTAGATTGTCCGTGAGCCGTGTCCAGGGGTTGTAGAAGTCTGCAGCGTAGAAAGTCCAAAGCGAAGTCCAAAGGGTTCCAGAGAGCAGTGTAGTAGAGTCCAAAGCAAAAGGTCAAATCCAGGGAGGTCAGTAGAATTTCCAGGGACAGGAACAGACACTGTAAGACAAGAGATCCCAGGCAACAGCAGACAGCACCAAGGTACAGAAGCTATGCAGAGCAAAGAGCAAAATGGTGAAGGGGGACTAAATAGGGGGCTTGGACCAATCAGGGGAAGGGGAGCAACAGAGGAGTGGCCCGAAGAAGGACCTGATAGGAGAGCAGAGTGTGAGAGTTTGGGACCAATCAGAGTGAGGGGAGGGACAGCGGAGCGGCCCGAGTAAGACTCAGATAGGAGAGAATTACCAGAGGTTTTGGGAGTGGTCTGAGCAAGGGGAGGAGCGGAGGGACGGACAAGGGAAGGAACAGAAAGGGAAAAAGGACCTGGGAGGCGTAGCTGATGGGGCAGGGGCGTGCAAGGTACGTGCGCCGCGTCAGAGGAGGCAGAGAGTAGGAGAGACGTACCGGAGGATTTGGGAGTGGTCTGAGCAAGGGGAGGAGCAGAGGGACGGACAGGGGAAGGGTCAGGTAGAGAATAGGGACCTGGGAGGTGGAGCTGACGTGGCAGGGGCAGAGACATGCAAGGTGCGTGCGCCACGTCAGAGGAGGCGGAGTCTGACGCCCGGCACCAACTTTTGGCAGCCTGTGTCCGCACGCGCCCTTAGGGGTGACACGCGCGACCGGGATGTGCGAGGGCAGGCGCCAGTGGCGAGAGATGGCCTGTAATTAAGGTAAGGAGTTGCTGGAAGCGGGTATACCCACAGTGCGAATCCTTACAAGAAGATTGCTTTTTTTTCCACACATCCCCTCCTCCGGGATGTACCCGAGGATATTGGTCTGTGCTCCCAGCTTTTGCAGGAAAGTTTGGTCATGGCAACTTCAAAAGGAGAAAGGTTGGGTTTAATCCATTAACAAAAACTTGCCAAAGAAAGTGAAAAGACCCCTTTAACTACAGCACTCGCCAAAATGAAGATATGTGAAAAAATTAAAACGTAACCTTTAGTGGTTATAATAATTAAAATAAGGTTGGACACAACACTGATAAACGAACAACACAGACACGAACAATCACAAATGTAGTGATTGAAAAGTAAAAACCTAATAAATTAGTACTCTCTTCTCTGGTCTTTTATTGTACTGTAAGTATGTGTGTAAAAAACTTGAGACCAGAAAAAGGGGCTGGGCAAGTAAAATGGAACAATAGTGCCACCTAGCTATTAAATCACATAGTCTACTATATATACATAACTGTGAAAAATTAGTCTATACTTGGGTAAGTATATAGTAGTTGGTAAGTAGACTCCAGCATATGGTAGTAAATGAGATGGTGATATTGGGCTCCTTGTGACCCAGCTAAGTGGTTAATAAACACAGAGAGAGAATGATAATATTTAAACAAGCATAGCAAATTGTATGTCTTGATATAAATCAAGGCTAGCTTCAATGTAGCTTCAAAATAATTTAGTGGCTTTTATATTATTAATCTATTTATATAGGTGGGTAAACATCCTTACAATTCAGGTAAGTATATCCAATTAGTTCCAATTAGACATAAACGCTTGCGCTGAATAAATATTTTACATTCGGAAGAAGAAGCGACATATTTTTGTATTATTCTTTTTTCCTTTATTATCCTGTACAAATACTGGATACAACTCCGTGAGGAAATGCACTTACTGTATCTTACTGTGCAGTAATTTAATTCTGAACATAATGACATGCATGCGCATAAATGTGATGACACGCATATGCGTTTCAACAAGGTTCGAATTAGACATACACGCATGCGCAGCATAAATATTTAACATTCAGAAGAAGAAGCGACGTTGTATTTTTGAATTATTTCTTTTTCCTTTATATCTTCTACAAATAAAGCATTTAATTCGTTCAAAATACTTTTTGTTGTGTGTGTTCATATTTTTAATCTTCTACAGTTAGAGGATTTGTGTACGGCTAAGGAGCCTCAGAAAATACTTATTTCCCATGTATACTGTATGAACTCATAACGTTAATCTTCAAATTACAATTATACACTTGATGTACTGTACAGGAATAAAAGACAGGTTGAATTGCAATTAGATTTTTAAGACAACAACTCATGATCGGCCACTTGAGTTTCACGACGGTATTGCAGACAACGCTAAAATGTAATTTTCTACACTTATTCAAAACACTAGTAAACTTGCGTCTTAACGCGGCACAATTTCAAGACAGATGACGGATAACGGCCACTGCAGCTGTACCAAATACGTAAACATAGGAAAAATGTTGATCCAGGGAGTATTCTGATTGCATAACAAATAACATAAGCATTTCTTATGTTTGTATCAGTATTCTGATTGTCAATTATTGGAGACAGGAAGGAATGCATTTTTCCCCAAATTGAGAAATCATTGGATGATATTTCACTGGGTTTATTTTTTGCCTTCCTCTGGATCAATATACTGTAAGTACGGATATAGAATAAATGTCGTCCAAATTTAGCATACTATACTGTAGGTTGAACTTGATGAATGCATGTCTTTTTTCAACCTCATCTACTATGTAACTATATAACTATATAAGACACAGCAATAAGATGCCAGGTGGTCATTGAAGAAGATTGTATTATTGCATTTTTTTTAAAAATGCAAAAATTCCTTTTTTAGTCGTTGTTTAATTCTTGTTTTCACCCATTTTTTGTTGTTTTAGTGGGCTGATGAGCATCAACACAGTGTTTGTGCATGAAACATATGGAGCGATACTGTCACGTAATGTTATGTAATTCATGTATCTTTTTTTTTTTTTACAATACTCCCAAATTTAATGACACACATTTGTTTCAACCAGTTTCCATAGAAATTCACATGTGCAGAAATTCAATGAGACACGTATGCTTTTTAACAACATTCCATATAAACACAGATGCGCAGAAATTTAATGACACTCATATGCGTTTCAACCATGTTCCATAGAAACACACTTGTGCAGAAATTCAATGACACACGTGTTTGAACCAGGTCCCATAGCAACATGCATGCTAAGAAATTCAGTGATACCAATAGAAACACAAGTGTTCTGTATCACACATGTAATTTGTGCACTATACTATTCTATTTCTTCTCTATTATCAATATAAAACATTGTCTCTTTACAGGTGAAAGAGCCAGCAAGCCTGAAGAAGCAGTTTAAAGATTTTACATTTGGAAGAAGAGTGAAGAAATGTTTATTATTGTATTTTTCATAAAGTTATTCACTGTAATCTAATAATAAATATTTCATATTTTAAAATCCTTTTTAGTCATCTGAAGTTTTTAGGGGCATAGTTGTAGGGGCATGCACAATGGCAATAAATGGGCAACCTAAAAAAAACCACACAAAATAAAAGACATAACAGTTCAATAAAAACAAACATTGATTGTCATGGTGTTAAACCATGCCCACAATATGGTTATGGATTGCCACAATAGCAATAAATAGGCAACCTACAAAAAACAACCACCAAATAAAATACATGGCATTTTAATAAAAACAGACATTTGCCATAAAATACATTGATTGTTAATGTCTGTTCAGCTCCAGCCTGATCAAGCGTAAATAGCAAAATTTGAAGAATACTATTTTTTTACTTAATTGTGTGAGATTCTCTTTTTTTAGAATCTATTTTTTTAATGCACCCAAAATAAGGTGTCATATTGTTGGTGATATAAAATTGATGTATTTCACCATAAAAATAACTTTAGTTTTTTAGAGATAAATTTGCTTTATTAGGTTATCGAAATTTGATTAATCCAGGTCATAGTGAAAATTAATACACTACCTATGGTATATACTCAATTTCATGTTTGTTGTTCTTTTGTCTCTATATTTATTTATAATACCTCTTCATTAATTCAATATGCGTCCCTTTTATTAAGAAAACACATAGGCCACAATATGACTTCCTAAATTAGATTAGGGCATTGTAAGATGAAAGGATCAAAACAATAATGATCAGGGGGTTACCAACTGATTTTACCCTCATAATATGGTTAACCCCTTCAACACTTGGGACTCAGAAGTCTTAAAACACCTTGAAGCTCATAGCTCATTTGTTAAGTGGTACCAAATTAAACTTTGCTATTGCAATTGTAGACATAATTAATTAACTAATATTAAACGCAAACTTTTCAATTGCAATATCCAACATTATATTCATTAAAAAAATAAGCATGACAATTAGCTGAAGAAATTTCTGTGATTTGAAAAAGTGGTATGGTTGCTCCATGGAACAAAATATAGTACAAATTATAGGATTCTTAGTACAAAACAAAGACTCATTGCTATGCTAAAATGTATACTAAATTAAAATAAATACCCTTTTGTAGCTCTTTAGAATGTTGCTTTAGAATATCTCAATGAAAAAAGTATTTGTTACAAGTATTTCCAAATAATACCTTGAATTGAGCTGATTAGTATTCATATAGTATTTTGTGAATGCACTTAGTCCCTATTTATAAAATCTATTCTGTTGCACCAAAAAATGAAATGCAGCTGTTTAGAACATTGATAATTTTCATTAGTTTTGAAAAGTCTCAATAGAATTTTACATTTCATTCATTCTATCTCAATAATGTTGTGTATCTGAACTAAACGTGACCTTTAACTATCTCTTTCTTTTTATTGATGATAGTGAAAGAAATATGAAAGGAAGGCGAACAACATAAAAGGACAAAGAATGATAAGAAATAAAATACATCTACAATGTGTGATTAGAAAATAAAGACTGAAAAAAGAGCATGTTCTACTTTAAAAGAGCTTGGTAAAGACATCTGGAACTAATCTTAGCAGGGGGATTTTGAATCTTAGACGTTAATCATGGTTTAATTACCAATTATCTTGAATTTTAAAATTGCCATATTCTCCATGTCCATCATATACAATGTGACTATAATGTGCTCTCTTCTAAGAATCTTATTCCCAGCCAATTTGATTTCTACTACAGTATAAATGTGCCCAGACAGAAAAGGAAATACAAAGGAATAAACTGAGTTTGAATCTCTGTGAGGTGAATAAAACCTGATAGGGATCTATAACCATTGAATGTAATCAGTCTGTTTGTCCTTTGTTTTAAGGTTAAATTGTTTTATTTCTTATCCTATTCTAATCTACACTACATAAAAACTGATGAATGTATGCAAATAGAAAAGAATAAAGCTTTAACCTAGAAGATATGTTACTTGGTGCTCTGAGCAATCCTGCTGAACTACAATTAATGTGATTTTGCATTGATTGCTCTACATTAAGTTGTTTTAATTTCCATTTTATTGGCTCTTTTTGTATAAACAAGTCAATTAAAAGAATAAAGTTATTTATTTTCACTGTACTCTCAACACAATATAATATTATTTTTTTAACGTCAGAAGTACTCTCTTTAATAAAGGTTACTTTTTATTGTTCTTAATATTTTCAATGTACCTCATGTGCTTACTATTACTACTAAACCGGTTTAAAATCAATAAAATGCATGTAAATCACAGCCGAATAGATATAATTTGGTAGATAAATAAATGTAAATGATTTGTCCTCATGAATCCTTGATATTATGTATAATCATAAAGCAAAACAGAGAATAGCTGTTAAAAAAAAACGACTTTAATCTACAGTAGAGTCGAGCAAGGCACCCGTCATAGGCAGCAAGGAGAAGAAAGCCTATAAGTTACATAGTTACATAATTGCATAGTAGATAAGGTTGAAAAAAAACATATGTCAATCGAGTTTAACCAACTGTATGTTAAATTTAGACTACAGATACTTACTTATCCTATATTGTAATTACAGGATTTTGATCCAGAGAAAGGCAAACCAAAAAAAAACAGTGAAACATTATTTAATGTTGTCTCATAAGGGGAAAAAAGTATTCCTTCATAACTCCAATAACAGCAACCAGATTTCTCCATGGATCAATATCCTTCCCCTGTTTACTTATTTGGTATATCCTTGTATACTCTTCCATTCTATAAAAAAAAAGGGTGTGTGTAGCGATGTAAGAAACTTGTGCAGAGGTACGCAATGGAGACCGTTTAAAGTGAAACTAAAATTAGGCTTTATTACGTCTGTCCCTTTAACACAGCAAAAGCATTCAAAATAAGCAAAAGAAAACCTGCTACACTTTGGAGAAAATCTACACATGTAGTCCAGCCCTCTCTAACTAGGTGGTTAGCTAAGCTAATTACCAGCCCCAAATATATATATACATTTATGCAGATATTTAGAGTCCCAAAAGAAAGTCTTATCTGTCTCTTGTAGCTGTAGGGGAAGCCTCTCTGCTCTCCTGGGTCAGCTCCTTTGTGTGCTAAGGCAATGTATGTCCAGGTTTGAGGTCTGGTCCTCTTGTCTTGCTATCAGCATACAGTCCAGTTCTTCTGCAGCTCAAGACATCTGTTCCTCTGGTCAGTCCAGTGTGGACTCAGGAAAATATGTGTCTGTCCTTCCTTGGTTCAGCCCCCAATTGTGAGACTAAGGAATCCCCCTTGGAATCCCGCCTCCTGTCTTAGAACAGGCTATTTTCGAGAGAGCTCTAATCAGCCAGGTGGAGTTGGTTAATTGCTGGTATGCAATTAATCAGCACACTGCTGGATTAGAGGCAAGTTTCTTAGCAGGGGTAAGTCCCTCTTACAGGCGAGTACGCACATTTTAAGTGAAACTATTTCTGTATAATTGTAATTATTGTCTCAAAAGTCTTTCATTCAATCAAAAACATCAAAACCAAAAAACAATTTCAGTAACAAAATTAAAAGAAGGTTCATTTAGAATATACGTGCTCAGAACACAGAGTGGGTGTGGTTAGTTAATTGGCTGGCCTAACACACCTGCAGTGGGTGAGGTTAGTTAATTGGTAACTTAACATACCTGGTGGGTGTCTCTATTTAAACAGAGGCTTCTAACGAATCCTGAGCTTGCGTGTACTGACTGATCTGTGTGCTTGATTTGAAGTGCTGGTTGTTTAAAGTGCGTGCAGTTAGAAACAGAAGAAATTTGAACAAGAAAGCGGTTAAACAAGGTATAGTATTTTGAAGTACAGTTTACTGTTTGTACTTATAAACTTCATAGTTGCTAGGATGAGCAGGATTGAAAATGCCACTCAATGCACATCTTGCCACATGTATGTGCACTTGGAGCTGCTGTTCCAAGGAGCATACCGCTGTGGGAAGTGTGAGCGGGTGGTCTCTTTAGAATCAGAGATTGCTGATCTGAAGAGGCAACTTGCAATATTGAGGGACATTGGCAATCTTGAAAGGGGTTTAGAGCTCACTGAGCAGGCCCTTGCTTCGATTAGTGGTGCATATGGTGGCGCTGTTAGTGAAGAGCAGGTAGGTAATGCTGCGGCACATCTGAGTCTAAAACATCGCCGGGTTTTCCCTGGCTTTTTCCTGGAATGCGACGCACTTCACCTGGAGCATGCCGCATTCATTTTTCGTTCTCAGCCACGGGTCATGTGCGGTTGACGCGTGGTTGATGCGTTTATTGAGAATGGTTCGGATTTAATAGGTTGCAATTCTTCGCGTGTCCGCCAAATGGCAGATATTCATGAATTGTAATGCGCATGCGCTTCAGTAATGTGTCAACTTGCAGGTGTTTCGTTTAAAAAAGATACCACAGTGTGCTATTGTAACTTGGCCTTGAGACTGAAGGAAGAGGTTGCAAAAATGTATCAATTTAGGCTTTTCATATTAAAGAAAGACAAAGACCAGTTTTGGTTACAGTATTCTCCAGAGACCCGCCGCCCGCCATGAGTGTTCAAGTGCAGCCCGTTTTCCAAAAACCCGACAGAAGTTACGCATATTTGATATGGGCCACGATTAATGCAACAGATGATAAGATGGCAACAGTTGCTCAAATTTATCAGTATTTTATCGAAAACTATGACTTTTACAAATTTTCGCCAGCTCCTCATACGTGGAAGCGTGCAATAAGGACAAGGTTATGTAGCGATCCCTGTTTTTATCGTATTGAGCCACAATTTGTTGGAGGGTATTGGTGTGTATCACCGGCTTTTTCCTGTATCTATGATCATGATGAGGGCAAAAGGCGAAGGGTCGTGTTAAAACCAACTAAGAAACGACAGTCGCTGCCAAGCAATGCACCAGCACTGGCTTCCAATAACGGTTCCACCGTCAGTGACAACCCTGAGCCTGAGCCGGATTTCGCGTGCAGTTTCGATCAAGCTTGCATGTACCTAAGCAATTTCCAGCCTCATCAGCTGACTACAGGTGGACTAGTCCCGCTGCAAACTATCGACGTGGATGATCAAGAACGCTGGACTGGCAGTGGACCGGCGCCGGAGCCAGCTAGAATGGGAAATTCTATGATGAGTATTGTTGCCGTATTATTTTCTGTGTTTTTTTTATTTTGACAATACAGTATCAATATCGGTGCGATTCAAAAGTCAAGCGATTCTCCTGTAAGCAATATTGCACCGACACACTTTATTCGAGCAAATGCCCGGTTTGTACCTGGCAGATACCTGGAATCTGCCGCTGCTCACCTCTTGCATGCTGCGTTGCGTTTGCCTTCCCAGCCACGGTTCATGCCTGGCTGACGGGCGGCTGATCTGTTAAATGATAACGAGAAGAATTTACTAGGCTGCAATGTTTCGTTTGTCCACCAGATGGCATAAACTCATGACTTAAGTAATGTGTGGGCTTTGCAAGTTGTATCGTTTACAAAAAAAGTTACTTTATCCCAGTACAGTATGCTACAGTATTGTAACTTGTCCTTGAGACTGAAGGAAGAGTTGCAAAAAATGTATCAATTTAGGCTTTAAATACAGTACTGTATTAAATAAAGACAAAGATCATTTTCACTTACACTATTCTACAGAGACATGAGTGTTCAAGTGGAGCCCGCTTTCCAAAAACCTGACAGAAGTTATGCTTATTTGATATGGGCCGCTATTAATGCAACAGAGGATAAGATGGCAACAGTTGTTCAAATTTATCAGTATTTTATCGAAAACTATGACTTTTACAGATTTTCGCCAACTCCTCATTTGTGGAAGCATGCAATAAGGAAAAGGTTATGTAGTGACCCCTGTTTTCACCATATTGAGCCCCAATTTGTTGGAGGGTATTGGTGTGTATCACAGGGTTTTTCCCGTATCTATGATAATGGAGACGGCAAAAGGCGAAGGGTCGTGTTAAAACCAAATAAGAAGCGACAGTCCCTGCCAAGCAATGCGCTAGAACCAGAACCAGCAGCAGCACCAGCTTATCATGATGCCCCCGCCGTCGGTGACAACTCTGAGATGGATTTCGCAGCCAGTTTTGATGAAGCTTGCATGTACCTAAGCGATTTCCCGCTGACTACAGGTGGGCTAGTCCCTCTGCAAACTATCGACGTGGGTGATGATGAAAGCTGGCCTGGAAGTGGGCCGGCGCCGGCGCAAGCTGAATGGGAAATTTAGTAATACTGTACAATATGGTGAGTACTGTATTTTTGCCGTATTATTTTGGTGGGGCTGGCTGGGTACTTCTTTAGGGGGCTGACCATTACTGTACATTAAAACTTTTCATTTTGTTTTTCCTCAGAAAAGAAAACGGCTAATGGGGGGATTTCGATGGATTATATTGTACTGTATGCTGATGTTTTCCGGCCATACAGTATACTGTGTAATAAACCCGAATAAATAAAACTATGCATTTATTCTACAGTACATGTTCAGTAAATTACTGCACATACTGGGGGCGAGATGTGTTTGCAGCAGAGAGAAATTTAATAATATTGTACAGTGAGCAGGGGGTTCCCTGAGCCAGAAATTAATGCTCAGGGAACCCCCCCCCCCTGCTCCTGATCAATATTATTAAAAATACGGAAAATGCTGCGTCATTACCATAGCGGATAGCCGCTAAGGCAATGAAGGGGTTAACCCACCGTGCCCGCTTTATTGTGTGTAGTGGGAATGGGTGAGGGGGGTAAATTTGGCCCTTGGTGTGAGTTTAGGACTTGCGGGAGGGGGGGGGGGGTTGCGGGTGCACTTAACCCCTTCACGACCGTAGCAGTTAATACCGCTACGGTCATGAAGGGGTTAAGCCCTCCCGCTACCCCCCCCCGCAAGCCCTCCCCAACCATCGTTGGGGCGAATACCCCATTCACCCACCCTCCCGCAACCCACAACAATAAAATACACACAGCAGCCGCCAAAAAATAAATAAATAAATGACAATAAATACATTTGAAATACATTTTTATTGATAGTGTAGATGTGCAGGGGGTCTCCGGAGCTGAACAGCGTTGGTTTTAGGTCTGGGGACCCCGTGCCCCCCGAGATACAGGCCCCTTTAGGGGGTGCCGGTATCCCTCTGCGTTTCAAGGTCCCGATCACGTGACCGCGGCCTGTAAACCAAGCAGAGCAGAGGGATACCGGCACCCCCTAAAGGGGCCTGTATCTCGGGGGGAACGGGGTCCCCAGACCTGAAACCTGTGCGCTTCTGCTCTGGAGACCCTCTGCACATGTACAGTATCAATAAAACACATACAATATACAGTATAAATAAACACTCGTTCTTTACCTTAGCGTCTATGCGCTATGGTAAAGAAGCATTATTTTAATAATATTGTACAGTGAGCAGGGGGTTCCCTGAGCCAGAAATTAATGCTCAGGGAACCCCCCCCCCCTGCTCCTGATCAATATTATTAAAAATACGGAAAATGCTGCGTCATTACCATAGCGGATAGCGCTAAGGCAATGAAGGGGTTAACCCACCGTGCCCGCTTTATTGTGTGTAGTGGGGATGGGTGAGGGGGGTATTTGGCCCTTGGTGTGAGTTTAGGACTTGCGGGAGGGGGGGGGGGGTTGCGGTTGCACTTAACTCCTTCACGACCGTAGCAGTTAATACCGCTACGGTCATGAAGGGGTTAAGCCCTCCCGCTACCCCACTCCCCCCCCCACCGCCCGCAAGCCCTCCCCAACCATCGTTGGGGCGAATACCCCATTCACCCACCCTCCCGCAACCCACAACAATAAAATACACACAGCAGCCGCCAAAAAATAAATAAATGACAATAAATACATTTGAAATACATTTTTATTGATAGTGTAGATGTGCAGGGGGTCTCCGGAGCTGCACCGCGTTGGTTTTAGGTCTGGGGAGCCCGTGCCCCCCGAGATACAGGCCCCTTTAGGGGGTGCCGGTATCCCTCTGTGTTTAAAGGTCCCGATCACGTGACCGCGGCCTGTAAACCAAGCAGAGCAGAGGGATACCGGCACCCCCTAAAGGGGCCTGTATCTCGGGGGGCACGGGGTCCCCAGACCTGAAACCTGTGCGCTTCTGCTCTGGAGACCCTCTGCACATGTACAGTATCAATAAAACACATACAATATACAGTATAAATAAACACTCGTTCTTTACCTTAGCGTCTATGCGCTATGGTAAAGAAGCATTAATTTAATAATATTGTACAGTGAGCAGGGGGTTCCCTGAGCCTGAAATTAATGCTCAGGGAACCCCCCCCCCCCTGCTCCTGATCAATATTATTAAAAATACGGAAAATGCTGCGTCATTACCATAGCGGATAGTCGCTAAGGCAATGAAGGGGTTAACCCACTGTGCCCGCTTTATTGTGTGTAGTGGGGATGGGTGAGGGGGGTATTTGGCCCTTGGTGTGAGTTTAGGACTTGCGGGAGGGGGGGGGTTGCGGGTGCACTTTACCCCTTCACGACCGTAGCAGTTAATACCGCTACGGTCATGAAGGGGTTAAGCCCTCCCGCTACCCCCCCCCCCGCAAGCCCTCCCCAACCATCATTGGGGCGAATACCCCATTCACCCACCCTCCCGCAACCCACAACAATAAAATACACACAGCAGCCGCCAAAAAATAAATAAATAAATGACAATAAATACATTTGAAATACATTTTTATTGATAGTGTAGATGTGCAGGGGGTCTCCGGAGCTGAACCGCGTTGGTTTTAGGTCTGGGGACCCCGTGCCCCCCGAGATACAGGCCCCTTTAGGGGGTGCCGGTATCCCTCTGCGTTTCAAGGTCCCGATCACGTGACCGCGGCCTGTAAACCAAGCAGAGCAGAGGGATACCGGCACCCCCTAAAGGGGCCTGTATCTCGGGGGGCACGGGGTCCCCAGACCTGAAACCTGTGCGCTTCTGCTCTGGAGACCCTCTGCACATGTACAGTATCAATAAAACACATACAATATACAGTATAAATAAACACTCGTTCTTTACCTTAGCGTCTATGCGCTATGGTAAAGAAGCATTATTTTAATAATATTGTACAGTGAGCAGGGGGTTCCCTGAGCCAGAAATTAATGCTCAGGGAACCCCCCCCCCCCTGCTCCTGATCAATATTATTAAAAATACGGAAAGTGCTGCGTCATTACCATAGCGGATATCCGCTAAGGCAATGAAGGGGTTAAGGCATAATAAACAATTAATACATTCAATACATATTTTTCACGTCTGTGTTAAAACTCCCTGCCTTCTCTCTAATCTATGTAAAACCCCCTCCCCCTATTCTCGCTTTTAAAACGCCCTGCCTTCTCTCTAATCTATATAAAAACCCCTCCCCCTATCCCCCTATTGTGTGTGTGCGTTAAGCTTCCCTGCAAGCTATGTAAAAAAAACCTCCCCCTATTGTGTGTGTGTGTTAAATCTGCCTGGCCTGTGTTTCTGAGTGCTGAGTGCTCTGCGTTAAAGGCCCCGATCACGTGATCGCGGCCTGTAAACCAAGCAGAGCAGAGGGATACCGGCACCCCCTAAAGGGGCCTGTATCTCGGGGGGCACGGGGGCCCCAGACCTGAAACCAGTGCGCTTCATCTCCGGAGACCCCCTGCACATCTACACTATCAATTAAAATGTATTTCAAATGTATTTATTGTCATTTATTTATTTATTTATTTATTTAGATTTATTTATTAATTGTGCTGCTGCTGCAAGTCGTAAACTCACACCAAGGGCCAAACACCCCCCTCACCCCCAATAAAAAAAATTCACGCACAGCAGCCCCACAATTAATAATTAAATCTAAATAAATAAATAAATAAATACATGAAGAGAAATAAATATATACTGTACAGTATATACTTTGTATATATATACACTGTATATATATATACTCTATATATATACAGTATACATATATACACTGTGTATATATATATATATATATATATATATATATATATATATATATATATATATATATATATATATATATATATATATATACAGTATATACATACATACTGTATGTGAGTGAAAAGAGAAAAAAGTAACCCGTATGGGAGCACTCAGGTATGCAATTGATATATTTGTTTATTTATTTGACACAGTGCAAAAAGGGATGAATAAACAGTACATGATTTAAAAACACTTAAAAAAGAGGCATGGACCCCTGTCACGGGTGTTACCCTTAAACACTAATGAACAGCACTAGGGAACGACACACACTGTCAACCCTAAACATGAAAAGGATAGTGACTCAAAAAACACTAGGGAGAATCAAAGTGAATCACAATAGGTTTCTGGGTTCAAAGGCACCTACTGTATACAACGCTAAGGATAATGCACACTACACACCAAAAGGTAGACTTGTCAAAGTATAAATGACAGTCTCAAAGCATCACACATCTGCATTAGCATACAGTAATACAGTATAACCAATGCCTACAGCACAAATCATGTGTAGGAAAGGTGGTAAGGTGGAATGAAATCCCTAGATGTGTAGAGCAATGAAGTTAATGAATAGCATACAGTACTGTATATAGGAAAATACCTAATGAACGCCTATTGAATAACCTACAGTAGTGTTTGTTATCAGTGTCCCTAGTGAAAAAATAAATGAAAGGTCACAGTCCAGAAAAATAGTTTGCATAAGTGCTGGGTAGCATAGTTATACTGTATACATGTATATACATACTGTATACATACAGTATATACAGTATGTATATATATATATATATATATATATATATATATATATATATATATATATATATATATATATATATATATATATATATATATATATATATATATATAGTATATATACACACATGATGAACCAATAGTACAAATACATGTAGAATGGTTATCAAAATCATACTGTCCTACAGATAACGCTTCTCTATACAGACAATAATAATAATCCATTTAATAATCCTAACTTATTTTACAATTTAAAACATAACATTACAATCCACACAGTACATTGCATTTACATTGTATACTGTAAATGATGCATAGCATTAAATCTATGCACCATATACAGTACTGTACATTCTGCAAATGAATGTTAACAATATAATTGCAAGCTACTCTACCAGTTAACACAAACACTTCCAAACAAGTCAACTACAGTATTTTAACCAATCAAGTAAACCAAAATCAATATATACTGTAAGTACCAACCAGAAAAGACAATTTAAAACCAAACTAACCCTTACAAAACCAAGGATTACATCTATCTAATTGTAAAAAACCTTATACATTATACGCATTGTTTAAAGCCCCCTTCCCCCTAATGTTTCTGTTAAGCAGATTACAATGAAGGGAGAGCGAGATAAAGGCCTAAAGCCCCTTCCCCCCGAATGTTTGTGTTAAACAGATTACAATGAAGGGAGAGAGAGATAAAGGCCTAAAGCCCCTTCCCCCCTAATGTTTCTGTTAAACAGATTACAATGAAGGGAGAGAGAGATAAAGGCCTAAAGCCCCTTCCCCCCTAAAGTTTCTGTTAAACAGATTACAATGAAGGGAGAGAGAGATAAAGGCCTAAAGCCCCTTCCCCCCTAATGTTTCTGTTAAACAGATTACAATGAAGGGAGAGAGAGATAAAGGCCTAAAGCCTTACCTGCATTGGTAAACCCTCCCTGCATTGGTAAACCCTCCCTGCATTGATGTCGTGCAGTGTATGTAAATGTGGGGAGGGGGGGGGCCCAATGTGCATAATGTACTGTGAGGTCTAACCACCCTCACCCCCTACCCACATACTGTACCCTTACCCCCCCCCCCCCCATCCTGGCCATGGCCCCTCACGCACAGCAGCTCCACAATTAATAAATAAATCTAAATAAATACATGAAGAGAAATAAATATATACTTTATATATAAATGTGAGTTTATAAATAAAATAAAGAATATTATTTCTAGGGGCCCTAGAACAGAAGTTCCCACGCCAATTGCGCGCTCATTGCTCTTTTTTTGCTCTTTTTTTACAATGTTGCTGGTCTTGCGGCTTTGCAGTCTGCAAGCAAAAAGCGCAAAGTGTATGAAGTCTGGGTGAGCGCTTTCCACATTTGATGCCTACGGCACCTTCCCATTTCTACACACTTCAATACCTGCACAGTTGGTAGCGCTTTCCATCCCAGCTACCATTCTGGATATTCACCTCTCACAGGCCATTCTTGCCCGAGTCTGTCCTATCAGACAGGGGCATTAACCTGTATCCACACCACCTGGACAATTTCTCTCTGTCAGAGACTTGTGCAATTTATTTTATATATTTTTGTGTAATTATTCATGCAATTTTATGCTCATTTCATATGTGGTTTTCAACATAAAGTGGCTGCTGGGCCTGATCCTAACTCATACAGTATACAGTAGCGCTTCCCTGTTTGTTTGTTTATTGCAAGCAAAAAGCAGTCTGTAGTACTGAGTGTGCGATAAATTACTGTATTTATCAGTGTTGATCAAAGAGAGTTGATCAGAAGGATTCCCCTTATAAAGTATACAGCACTCTATTGTCATTCTTACAGTACTGTATACTGTAGTAAAGGGTAGACAACACATGGTCTTGCAGTATACTGTATTACTAAAAATCTGTCAGTTTGACCAGAATCACTGCGGATATCAGAAAATAATACAATTTTATTAATTCTACGTAGAATTAATAAAATTGTATTATTTTCCGATATCCGCAGTGATTCTGGTCAACCTGACAGATTTTTAGTAATACAGTATACTGCAAGACCATGTGTTGTCTACCCTTTACTACAGTATACTGTATGAATGACAATAGAGTGCTGTATACTTTATAAGGGGAATCCTTCTGATCAACTCTCTTTGATCAACACTGATAAATATCATATTTATACCCCTTTTGCACCTGTCGTTCCATCCTATGCACCCATTTACTGTACAATGGTGATTGCGGTCGTATTCACGTACTTTATGTGAGATAAATGAAGCAGTTCTTTTATTGCTGAAGTCGCCACAAAAAACTTTTATTTACAAATACAGTACAATACAATGGTGAAACATTTCAAGTTAACAGCAATTCAAAACATCAACACACAATAATACATACTGTACAGTACTGTATGATTATTTATTTATAATACAGTATACAGCTCTGTACTGTATACAGTATGCAGTATACAGTATACTGTACTATATTTGGGCCTTGTCTTTGGGGGTTTATTCAAGCAATTATTAGGGTGACCTGCCGTTGGAAATACTGACACAGTACAATCCTACAGCTACACCACCCACCCCCTCCAGTACAATCCTACAGCTACACCACCCACCCCCTCCCTTAGAGTTTTTAATCCCTCCCTGGCCAAGCATCAATCGTCTGGCTAATTCTATCCAAGCCATTGTTTTGTTAATATGGCCCTGGGCTGGCTACGGTAACAAGATTCAGCAGGAGGCCAGCCAGAGTACTGTATCATCCCACCATCCACCTTCCTTAGAGGGAGGCCTGCCTGCTTTGGAAAAATCCCCTCTCGAATTTGAAATGTAAATCTGATGTGCATCCGTTTGCTTACAGTAACTGTTCTGTTCAGAACAGCCACTGCTTCTAAATTACTGAAAATATACAGGATAAATATACAGTAATGTGAAATAATCGTACAATATACAGTAATGTGAAATAATAGTACAGTAGTTCATTGAGAGAGGAGAGGTTTTGTGTACATCATTACTGCTGTTTATATACTGTACATTTGACTGCACAAGCAGATTTGACGAACACAAGGCCCCCCCTCCCCCTTGGGCACCCTTTTTCCTGGAACGACAAGAAAACAAAACTTTGTTCAGTTACTGTACTGTACTGTATGTGCGTACTGTATTATGGTAGAACTACTGTACAGTAGGTGGCTGGTGCAGCTTTCTCTGGAAAGAAAAAAATGGAGCAGTTAGTAGGCAGTTACTGTAGTACTGTCAAACTAGTCTACTGTACTGTATACTGGAACTACTGTATACTCTGACTATTGGGAAAGAAAAAATCTGTGCCATACTTACCTGTATCATACTGTACTTACTGTACAATACTACAGCACTGTACTACTTTCCTGATGCTTGCCCATTGCGCGCGATGACAATGGGCAACACAGTGGCAATATGGTCTATATATTTATTGCATCGTTCCACGGTGAGTACATCGTTCCAAAAACTCATTATGGCTGTATACAACTCGTCCTTCTTGGAGGGTTTCGCCACTTTACGGATGTGGTCCTTCAGCTGATGCCAGACCATTTCGATCGGATTGAAGTCTGGCGATCTGTGATTGGAAAGAAAGGACAATTAGTTTAAGAGATACAGTACACAGTAAAAACAGTGGGGAACATATAAATGGGACACGGTCTACTGCACTTACTCCGCTGGCGTCTTCAACCAGTTGATGCCGCGCTCAAGGATATGCGCCGTCGACGCGGTGTGCTTGGGATCATTGTCCTGGTAAAAGCGATGACCATTGGGAAAGTCTTGTGTGATGTATCGCACTATCACGGGCACAATGTTGTCTTGGAAGAAATCTTTATTCATGATTCCTATAGCAAGAAAAGAAAAGTGCTCAATAGTACAGTACAGTGCATACGGTAAGGCAACACTAGTCAAGTACAGTGCATTAGGCGGCATTATATTTGAGAAATTGTACCTTCAAAGACGACAATGCATCCCGGTCCACGCCTAGAGATGGCACCCCACACATGCAGCTTCACAGGGTGTTTTGGCCGTGGCTTCAAAGTTATGCGGCCTTTTTTGTGGAACGCAAATCTTGCAAATCTCTCCAGCGACACAGTAGACTCATCAGTGAAGATGCAATCCTGGAAAGTCTCACCGCTGTTGATCCATGCCTGGGCCTGGAGCACTCTTTTGATTTTGTTTGCGTCCCGTATCATGGGGTACGCTCTGTAATGACAATGAATAAAAAATGTTAGCGTCACAGCGCAGTACAGTTTGCAAAACAACACTTTTACTTTACAGTACAGTACCTCCTGTACTGTCCACTACTAACCTCACACGTCCATATTTCCATCCAATTCTGCGTCTCATCTTCTTTATGCTGCTCTCGGATACAGTCAGATTGTGGTTTTCCTGAAGAGTGTTTTTAACCCTTAATGCGCTCCTCTCATCATTCTCCTCACTTATTCTGTCCACCAGAAGAGTAGTCTCCCTACAATGCAAAGAAATTATATTGTGTTATTAATATGCAGCAATATAAAATGTATACTGTATACTGTACATGTAATGTTGTAATATACAGTAAATATAAATATACAAAAAATGTATACTGCTGTACTATAAATATAAATAGACAAAATATACAGTATACAGTACTGTTGTAATATAAATATACTATATAAATATACTGTTGTTATATCATAATAAATACACATCATATACTGTATATTCCGTTGTAAGATGAATTGCAATATACCAAAAGTGTATACTGCTGCACAAAAAATATAAATTGACCACACATACAGTACACTACAGTATATACTGTTGTAATATAATAAATATACTATATAAATATGGTATACTGTTGTTATATCATAATAAATACACATCATATACTGTATATTCCGTTGTAAGATGAATTGCAATATACCAAAAGTGTATACTGCTGCACAAAAAATATAAATTGACCACACATACAGTACACTACAGTATATACTGTTGTAATATAATAAATATACTATATAAATACGGTATACTGTTGTTATATCATAATAAATACACATCATATACTGTATATTCCGTTGTAAGATGAATTGCAATATACCAAAAGTGTATACTGCTGCACAAAAAATATAATTGACCACACATACAGTACACTACACTATATACTGTTGTAATATAATAAATATACTATATAAATACGGTATACTGTTGTTATATCATAATAAATACACATCATATACTGTATATTCCGTTGTAAGATGAATTGCAATATACCAAAAGTGTATACTGCTGCACAAAAAATATAAATTGACCACACATACAGTACACTACAGTATATACTGTTGTAATATAATAAATATACTATATAAATACGGTATACTGTTGTTATATCATAATAAATACACATCATATACTGTATATTCCGTTGTAAGATGAATTGCAATATACCAAAAGTGTATACTGCTGCACAAAAAATATAAATTGACCACACATACAGTACACTACAGTATATACTGTTGTAATATAATAAATATACTATATAAATACGGTATACTGTAGATGTACACTACATTTTTCTATATTTTTTTTGGTTAAGTTTTATAAATACAGTATACTTACGCATTTGTTATCTTTGGTGCCTTTTTGCGGTCTCTGTTTTTTCCTTGTGCATGATAGCACACGGTGCTTGATGGCACAACGAGGCCAGAAGCAGTTAACCAGCGCTGGATATCTGCAATTCGTTTTCCGCTCGTGTACATCTCCTTCATTCTCATGCTGAGATCCTTTGAAATCTTCTTAACAGGCATTGCTGTGAGTACTGTAGAAATAAATACAAACACAAGAATGTGTATTCGATGTTTAGTCGATGTGTATTCAATGTGCAGTGAATCCACAAAATGGATGGTGTATTTATATGTTAATGACTCACATAACAGACCACCCACTTTCAACACCTGTACCTGGCCACCATGCATAAAAGGTTGTACACGTTGCATAGCCCACCACTTGCTGATCTTTATCTGAGCCATTGTCCAGATACTGCATTGTGCCTCCCACTTACATGGAGCAGCCCCGGTTCTATGGACGAAAGAACCATCTCACCTCTGCTGTGCCTGCCACACTGAAAAAGAGAAAGGCAGTTACCGTTTCCAAGCCAAAGGCAAAGCGACAGGCTAAGGCCAACAAAGAAAACCTTCTGCTGACCCCAAAGGCTAAGGCTTTTAAAACACGTCAGCCTTATTATGTGAAGAAGAAATACGGTACTGTGCTCGGTACGCAAGACGAATGGCAGCCAACTCACCGAATCCGCAGACCACTTCCCATAAGCTTCGACGACTCTGCTGTAGCTGTCCCAGAAATCTTCAGCCCGGCTTCTCCACCCCCATCTTCTCCGGTTCCATCTGAAGATGCTGCTGCCTCTGAAATCAACGGGTCACTGTCTCCTTTGCTCTTGGACGACTCTGCTTCTCTCCCGGAAATCCAGCGGTCACCTTCTCCATCCCTCTTCCACCACGCTGCAGCTTCTCCTGTACCGGGCATCCCCAGGTCACCTCTTCCACTCTCCATCGATGCCGCTTCTCTCCAGGGAACCCCCATCTCATCCTCCGTTGCACCCATCCCCCCAGATCTCCAGATGCCATGCACAAGCAGCTCGTTAGACCGGATCCTGAATGGGCTAAGTGTGGATCTCCCCGGGAATTCTAGTGTGCTGGCAAAGCTAGATCTGCTTCTGGAGTCGGTGCTACATATGGAGCAACGGATGCTACAAATGGAGCAGCGGCTGGATCAACGGATGCTACATATGGAGCAACGTATGGATCAACGGATGGACAAGATAGAGGCAGACATAGCGGGCATACATTATTTGCTCGGTGTTAATGCCCCTGTTTCCCCGACGCTGGAGCAGGGGGGTGACATGGATGTGATGCATGGTACCTTCGACCCCCTTTCATCACCAAGCACACCCCCTCCACCAGAAGATACAGTGTACTATGCTATTGAGGAGGACATGACAACCCCGTCAAGACCACGCCAGGAGACAACCCGGCGACCACTACCGGAGGAAAGCTTCCTCCCAGACACCCTACCATTGCCCATCGCCTCAAGTACACCCGCTCCCAAAAGACCTCCTACACCCGCTCGCATAGAAACAGTGCCCGACATCTCCCTGTGCGATCTGCCACCGGCGCTGAGGGAGAAGTATAGGGTGAGGAGTGCTGGTATACCACACAAGTATGCCTTGATCATATTTAAACACCATGTTCCCTACACATTGTACTGCGAGTGGGTGTTCAAAGTGAACTATGATGGGAATCGCCAAAAAAAGGCCCTTCCTGCCAATTTAAGGAAAAAGATTGTGGAAGAAATGCAGCGCTATTACCCTGTTACAGATCCTGTAATGAGAGGCGTTAGAGACTGCATTAATGGCGTTTTGCGCCATGCAAGGCATCGGCCATGGCTGGAAAATGGGGAGGACTTTCAGTGAGACCATACTGTAATATTGTGCTGTACTGTACAGTACATGTTTTACCCTATAGTACCTGCTGTACTTAAACAAAGGATAGTGAATGTTGTTGTGTGTTGCACGGTTTTTGTACTGTATTTGTAAATAAAAGATTTGGTGGCGACTTCAGCAATAAAAGAACTGGTTAATTTATCTCACACTCAGTACTACTGTACAAACTGCTTTTTGCTGCCAGACTGCAAACCCGCAAGACCAGCAACATTGTAACAAAAGAGCAATGAGCGCGCAATTGGCGTGGGAACTTCTGTTCTAAGGCCCCTAGAAATAATATTCTTTATTTTATTTATAAACTCACATTTATAAACCCCGTCACCCACCCCCGCTAAACACAATAAAAAATAATCACACACAGCATCCCCGCAATAAATAAATAAATAAATAAATACAAATAAATACATTTGAAATACATTTTTATTTATAGTGTAGATGTGCAGGGGGTCTCCGGAGCTGAAGCGCACAGGTTTCAGGTCTGGGGCCCCCGTGCCCCCCGAGATACAGGCCCCTTTAGGGGGTGCCGGTATCCCTCTGCGTTAAAAGCCCCGATCACGTGATCGCGGCCTGTAAACCAAGCAGAGCAGAGGGATACCGGCACCCCCTAAAGGGGCCTGTATCTCGGGGGGCACGGGGGCCCCAGACCTGAAACCTGTGCGCTTCAGCTCCGGAGACCCCCTGCACATCTACACTGTGAATAAAACACACACATCATTAAAGAATCATTCTTTAGCTTAGCGGCTATGCGCTATGGTAAAGAAGCAGCATTTCTGTCTTTTTAATAATATTGTACAGTGAGCAGGGGGTTCCCTGAGACAGAAATCTAATCTCAGGGGACCCCCTGCTCCTGCACAATATTTTTAAAAGTTCAGAATTGAGGCTTCATTAGCATAGCGTATAGCCGCTAAGGTAATGAAG
Organism: Ascaphus truei; assembly: GCF_040206685.1. Lineage (NCBI taxonomy): Eukaryota > Metazoa > Chordata > Amphibia > Anura > Ascaphidae > Ascaphus > Ascaphus truei. The sequence goes on along the minus strand of NC_134487.1, from coordinate 249,513,528 downwards.
GGGTTAAGGCATAATAACCAATAAATACATTCAATACACTACCCACTACCAATGGCATCCTCCGCTGCTGTACAGTAAAACAGAGAAAAAAATTAACACTTTTAAAGTAATGTCCCCTAACCCCTTAATCACCATAGCGGTTATTAACCGCTACAGTCATGAAGGGGTTAACCCACCCTCACCCACCACTCGGGACGCCTACTGTACATACCCTCCCACTCTAACCCCCCACCCCGTGAGGCCTAACCACCCTCAACCCTCACCCACTAACTACCCACAAGGGAGGCCTACCCACATACAGTACCGTTGGGGAACATCCCCCCCCCCACCCCCAGTCCCCGCAATCAAAACAATGCACAGCCCCACAATAAACAGCATTCTATTTATTAAATACATTACCCACCCCCTGTGCCCCCCCCATAAATACAAGATTTATTCTTTTACATTCAGGGTCCATAACGCAGCCCCACGCTAGTCCCCGGTGGGCTGGCAGGGCACCTGGACAGACCTACAGTTTACCAGCAGCATTCCACAGGTTCTGGAGGCCTGCTGGTGGATCCTGCCAGCACCATGGCGCCCAGGTGGTCTCCTTGGGTCACCGTGAGCCACAATTGTGTCCCCACGGTAGGCCCAAGGATGTCTGGGAGCCCCGGGTCAAACCCACAGGTGTCTGCGGGGCCTCGGGTGGTTCCCATGGGGGTCTGGGGAACTCACGGGTGCTCACTACGGGTCCGCGGTGCCCCCACAGAAGTGGGACCACACATCATCATCCCCGCACCTACGGGTCGGAGGTGCCCCCACAGAAGTGGGACCACACATCGTCATGCCCGCAGACTACGGGTCCGCGGTGCCCCCACAGAAGTGGGACCACACATCATCATCCCCGCATGTGTCACCTGTGGAACCACCAGCCTGATACCCTTTAGGATACCCGAGGATTCCCCGCGGGTGGTCTCCAGAGGTCCCACGCAAAACCACGGAAGTAACCCTGAATGTAAAAAAAATAAACCTGGCCTATACATTCAATACATACACCCTCCCCCCCAACACCTACAGTACAATAATGTGCAAAATAACTATTATCCAGATATGGATAATAGATTAATTGCCCATTATTAAAAACATTAACTAGCATATACAAATAAATAAAGTACTACTGACCTCATCAATACGAAGTGTCCGATGCCGGCGCCTTCCTTCTCTTGCCCACACAAAACATAGCCAAAACCAAGCCAATACATTGCAAGTACAGTACATTCAGATATCAATTAACCCCTTAAACACCTTATCGGATAATAACCGCAAAGGTAATTAAGGGGTTAAGCCACACAGGCACGATACCCACCCTTCACCCATGAATTTGTACTGTGGCTTCATCATGCAACTATACAGTATATATATATACTGTATATATATATATACAGAGAGACAGAGAGAAAGAGAGAGAGAGAGATATATATACAGTATATATATATATATATATATATATATATATATATATATATATATATATATATATATATATATATATATATATATATATATATATATATATATATATATATATATATATATATATATATATACATATACACACACGTTATATACACACCCATGATAAACCAATATACAGTACAAATAAATGTAGAAGGGTTATCAAAAGCATACTGCCCTACAACCAAACACGTCTCCATACAGACACTACATTAAAATCAATTTCCTTTAAAAATCCTAACTGATCTCACAATCTACTGTACTGTATATGATCACAAACCAATGAAAAAAGTCACATTCCAAAATGCATAAAATCTATGCACCATACTGTATACATTCTGCAAATTAATCAACGTAAACAAAAATCAATTAGCCATCATTATTTAGATCCCTAAACATTTCACACTCAATCATGAACAATAAAACCATTAACAGATTCACGCCTAGAGCAGAACAATGAAGCCTTTGAAAAAATATAAGTACCGACAAAAATACAACCTTTACAGTACAACCAAGGCTATCTATCCCTGACCTTCCTCAAACACACAATACAATACCAAGGAATAATACATCTATCTAATTTTAAAATACTTTAAACTCACAAAATAATTAAAAACACATCTAATCCAGCTTTTAAAACATCATCATTTCTTACCCTGAATGTATACTGTACAGTATATCTCTCTAGACATATATATTGTACATACATACATACAGTGGCAAGAAATGATATACCACAAAAAAAAAAAAATACACATGTTAAAAAACCTTTTGAAATAATTAACAAGATAAATAAAATACAATTCTTTACTGTAGTTCACTTACCATTACTTGCCCCCACCGACTCCCGTTGCCCAGCTTACTCACGAACCAATCCACGATCAGGAACCCATAAAATAATAAACCATTCAAAATAATAAACATTAAACTAAAAATCCAAATCAATCCACGGGTCTTCTACTTGTAATAGTGTACATCTTCATCTGTATTCTTCTTTCTTCTATCTCCTTCCGGGCGGGGCAGGGCGTGGTCTTCTTTCCATCATCGGCCACGCCCTTGTCTTTTTTCTTCTCCGGAGGTCCTTCCTCCGCGGCGTCTGGCTGCAAAATGAGACGACATAGGCTTTTAAAGGCCTATGACGTCACATTTTGCGTCATAGTTCCCACGGTCCTGATTGGACCGTGATAACCATGTGTTTTGGCCGATAAAAAAAAAATGATGACGTCACTTAAAGGGAATGAAAGCACAGCCAATCAGAATGGCTTTGCTTCAATTGCCTTTAAGATGACGTCATGAAAAGGCACATGGCCGTGCACACATGGTACTAGAGCCAATCAGAGCGTGGGAACTTTATCCCTACTCTGATTGGCTCTGGTATACCATGTGTCAGGGGCTTGGGGGAGAAAGGATGTGACATCAAAAAGGATAAAGTTCCCACGCTCTGATTGGCTACCGTACCACGTGACAGGTTTTCATTGACGTCACATCCTTTCTCCCCCAAGCCCCTGACACATGGTATACCAGAGCCAATCAGAGTAGGGATAAAGTTCCCACGCTCTGATTGGCTCTAGTACCATGTGTGCACGGCCATGTGCCTTTTCATGACGTCAACTTAAAGGCAATTGAAGCAAAGCCATTCTGATTGGCTGTGCTTTCATTCCCTTTAAGTGACGTCATCATTTTTTTTTTATCGGCCAAAACACATGGTTATCACGGTCCAATCAGGACCGTGGGAACCATGACGCAAAATGTGACGTCATAGGCCTTTAAAAGACTATGTCGTCTCATTTTGCAGCCAGACGCCGCGGAGGAAGGACCTCCGGAGAATAAAAAAGACAAGGGCGTGGCCGATGATGGAAAGAAGACCACGCCCTGCCCCGCCCGGAAGGAGATAGAAGAAAGAAGAATACAGATGAAGATGTATTACAAGTAGAAGACCCGTGGATTGGTTTGGATTTTTAGTTTAATGTTTATTATTTTGAATGGTTTATTATTTTATGGGTTCCTGATCGTGGATTGGTTCGTGAGTAAGCTGGGCAACGGGAGTCGGTGGGGGCAAGTAATGGTAAGTGAACTACAGTAAAGAATTGTATTTTATTTAACTTGTTAATTATTTCAAAAGGTTTTTTAACATGTGTATTTTTTTTTTTTTGTGGTATATCATTTCTTGCCACTGTATGTATGTATGTACAATATATATGTCTAGAGAGATATACTGTACAGTATACATTCAGGGTAAGAAATGATGATGTTTTAAAAGCTGGATTAGATGTGTTTTTAATTATTTTGTGAGTTTAAAGTATTTTAAAATTAGATAGATGTATTATTCCTTGGTATTGTATTGTGTGTTTGAGGAAGGTCAGGGATAGATAGCCTTGGTTGTACTGTAAAGGTTGTATTTTTGTCGGTACTTATATTTTTTCAAAGGCTTAATTGTTCTGCTCTAGGCGTGAATCTGTTAATGGTTTCATTGTTCATGATTGAGTGTGAAATGTTTAGGGATCTAAATAATGATGGCTAATTGATTTTTGTTTACGTTGATTAATTTGCAGAATGTATACAGTATGGTGCATAGATTTTATGCATTTTGGAATGTGACTTTTTTCATTGGTTTGTGATCATATACAGTACAGTAGATTGTGAGATCAGTTAGGATTTTTAAAAGGAAATTGATTTTAATGTAGTGTCTGTATGGAGACGTGTTTGGTTGTAGGGCAGTATGCTTTTGATAACCCTTCTACATTTATTTGTACTGTATATTGGTTTATCATGGGTGTGTATATAACGTGTGTGTATATGTATATATATATATATATATATATATATATATATATATATATATATACTGTATATATATCTCTCTCTCTCTCTTTCTCTCTGTCTCTCTGTATATATATATATACAGTATATATATATACTGTATAGTTGCATGATGAAGCCACAGTACAAATTCATGGGTGAAGGGTGGGTATCGTGCCTGTGTGGCTTAACCCCTTAATTACCTTTGCGGTTATTATCCGATAAGGTGTTTAAGGGGTTAATTGATATCTGAATGTACTGTACTTGCAATGTATTGGCTTGGTTTTGGCTATGTTTTGTGTGGGCAAGAGAAGGAAGGCGCTGGCATCGGACACTTCGTATTGATGAGGTCAGTAGTACTTTATTTATTTGTATATGCTAGTTAATGTTTTTAATAATGGGCAATTAATCTATTATCCATATCTGGATAATAGTTATTTTGCACATTATTGTACTGTAGGTGTTGGGGGGGGAGGGTGTATGTATTGAATGCATAGGCCAGGTTTATTTTTTTTACATTCAGGGTTTGATTCCGTGGTTTTGCGTGGGGCCTATGGAGACCACCTCCGGGTATTCTCGGGTATCCTAAAGGGTATCAGGCTGGTGGTTCCACGGGTGACACATGCAGGGATGATGATGTGTGGTCCCACTTCTGTGGGGGCACCGCGGACCCGTAGTCTGTGGGCATGACGATGTGTGGTCACACTTCTGTGGGGGCACCTCCGACCCGTAGGTGCGGGGATGATGATGTGTGGTCCCACTTCTGTGGGGGCACCGCGGACCCGTAGTGAGCACCCGTGAGTTACCCAGTCCCCCATGGGAACCACCCGAGGCCCCGCAGGCACCTGTGGGTTTGACCCGGGGCTCCCAGACATCCTTGGGCCTACCGTGGGGACACAATTGTGGCTCACGGTGACCCAAGGAGACCACCTGGGCGCCATGGTGCTGGCAGGATCCACCAGCAGGCCTCCAGAACCTGTGGAATGCTGCTGGTAAACTGTAGGTCTGTCCAGGTGCCCTGCCAGCCCACCGGGGACTAGCGTGGGGCTGCGTTATGGACCCTGAATGTAAAAGAATAAATCTTGTATTTATGGGGGGGGGGCACAGGGGGTGGGTAATGTATTTAATACATATTTAATAAATAGAATGCTGTTTATTGTGGGGCTGTGCATTGTTTTGATTGCGGAGACTGGGGGTGGGGGGTGGGGGGTGGAATGTTCCCCAACGGTATGTGGGTAGGCCTCCCTTGTGGGTACTGACTGGGTGGTTAGGCCTCACGGGTGGGGGGGGGGGGTTAGTGTGGGAGGGTATGTAGGCATCCCGAGTGGTGGGTGGGTGAGGGTGGGTTAACCCCTTCATGACTGTAGCGGTTAATAACCGCTATGGTGATTAAGGGGTTAGGGGACATTACTTTGTATGTTTTCATTTTTGTGTCTGTTTTACTGTACAGCAGCAGCAACGGAGGTTGCCATGGGTAGTGGGTAGTGTATTAAATGTATTTATTGGTTATTATGCCTTAACCCCTTCATTACCTTAGCGGCTATACGCTATGCTAATGAAGCATCATTTCTGAACTTTTAATAATATTGTTATTTGTATGTTTTAATTTTTGTGTCTGTTTTGCAGAAGCGGAGGGGCCATGGCCAGGATGGGGGGGGGGGGTTAACGGTATGTGGGTAGGGGGTGAGGGTGGTTAGCAATGCAGGGAGGGAGATTTACTGGTAACAGAAACATCTCTCTCCCTTCAATGTAATCTGTTTAAAGCCCCCTCCCCCCTAATGTGTGTTTCTGTAAAATCTCTCTCCCTTCAATGTACAGGTACTGTAATCTGTTTAACAGAAACATTAGGGGGGAAGGGGCTTTAGGCCTTTATCTCTCTCTCCCTTCATTGTAATCTGTTTAACACAAACATTCGGGGGGAAGGGGCTTTAGGCCTTTATATCTCTCTCCCTTCAGTGTAATCTGCTTAACAGAAACATTAGGGGGGAGGGGGCTTTAAACAATGCTGTGTATAATGTATAAGGTTTTTTACAATTAGATAGATGTAATCCTTGGTTTTGTAAGGGTTAGTTTGGTTTTAAATTGTCTTTTCTGGTTGGTACTTACAGTATATATTGATTTTGGTTTACTTGATTGGTTAAAATACTGTAGTTGACTTGTTTGGAAGTGTTTGTGTTTACTGGTAGAGTAGCTTGCAATTATATTGTTAACATTCATTTGCAGAATGTACAGTACTGTATATGGTGCATAGATTTAATGCTATGCATCATTTACAGTATACAATGTAAATGCAATGTACTGTGTGGATTGTAATGTTATGTTTTATATTGTAAAATAAGTTAGGATTATTAAATGGATTATTATTATTGTCTGTATAGAGAAGCGTTATCTGTAGGACAGTATGATTTTGATAACCATTCTACAGTACATGTATTTGTACTATTGGATCATCATGTGTGTATATATATATATATATATATATATATATATATATATATATATATATATATATATATATATATATATATATATATATATATATATACTGTATATATGTATATATGTATATATATATATATATATACAGTATATATTTATATACTGTATATATATATATACACAGTGTATATATGTATACTGTATATATATATATATATATATATATATATATATATATATATATTATATATATATATATATATATATATATATATATATATATATATATATATATATATATATATATATATATATATATATATATATATATATATATATATTTATAACTGAGTTAAGTTATGGTGAGTAAAAAAAGTGACAAAAACCCTCCACAGGAAAACAAATATGCAAATATAGCTGTATGCTCATCTGCATGTCTTAGGCAGGTCTGCAACCTGTATACAGTGTATATATATACAAAGTATATACTGTACAGTATATATTTATTTCTCTTCATGTATTTATTTATTTATTTATTTAGATTTATTTATTAATTGTGGGGCTGCTGTGCGTGAATTTTTTTTATTGGGGGTGAGGGGGGTGTTTGGCCCTTGGTGTGAGTTTACGACTTGCAGCAGCAGCACAATTAATAAATAAATCGAAATAAATAAATAAATAAATAAATGACAATAAATACATTTGAAATACATTTTAATTGATAGTGTAGATGTGCAGGGGGTCTCCGGAGCTGAAGCGCACAGGTTTCAGGTCTGGGGCCCCCGTGCCCCCCGAGATACAGGCCCCTTTAGGGGGTGCCGGTATCCCTCTGCTCTGCTTGGTTTACAGGCCGCGATCACGTGATCAGGGCCTTTAACGCAGAGCACTCAGCACTCAGAAACACAGGCCAGGCAGATTTAACACACACACACAATAGGGGGAGTTTTTTTTTACATAGCTTGCAGGGAAGCTTAACGCACACACACAATAGGGGGACAGGGGGAGGGGGTTTTACATAGATTAGGATGAAGTCAGGGCGTTTTAAAAGCGAGAATAGGGGGAGGGGGTTTTACATAGATTAGAGAGAAGGCAGGGCGTTTTAAAAGCGAGAATAGGGGGAGGGGGTTTTACATAGATTAGAGAGAAGGCAGGGAGTTTTAACACAGACGTGAAAAATATGTATTGAATGTATTAATTGTTTATTATGCCTTAACCCCTTCATTGCCTTAGCGGCAATCCGCTATGGTAATGACGCAGCATTTTCCGTATTTTTAATAATATTGATCAGGAGCAGGGGGGGGGGGGGTTCCCTGAGCATTAATTTCTGGCTCAGGGAACCCCCTGCTCACTTTACAATATTATTAAAATAATGCTTCTTTACCATAGCGCATAGACGCTAAGGTAATGAACGAGTGTTTATTTATACTGTATATTGTACAGTATGTGTTTTATTGATACTGTACATGTGCAGAGGGTCTCCAGAGCAGAAGCGCACAGGTTTCAGGTCTGGGGACCCCGTGCCCCCCGAGATACAGGCCCCTTTAGAGGGTGCCGGTATCCCTCTGCTCTGCTTGGTTTACAGGCCGCGGTCACGTGATCGGGACCTTGAAACGCAGAGGGATACCGGCACCCCCTAAAGGGGCCCTTATCTCGGGGGGCACGGGGTCCCCAGACCTAAAACCAACGCGGTTCAGCTCCGGAGACCCCCTGCACATCTACACTATCAATAAAAATTTATTTCAAATGTATTTATTGTCATTTATTTATTTATTTTTTGGCGGCTGCTGTGTGTATTTTATTGTTGTGGGTTGCGGGAGGGTGGGTGAATGGGGTATTCGCCCCAACGATGGTTGGGGAGGGCTTGCGGGGGTGGGGTGGGGTAGCGGGAGGGCTTAACCCCTTCATGACCGTAGCGGTATTAACTGCTACGGTCGTGAAGGGGTTAAGTGCACCCGCAACCCCCCCCCCCTCCCGCAAGTCCTAAACTCACACCAAGGGCCAAATACCCCCCTCACCCATCCCCACTACACACAATAAAGCGGGCACGGTGGGTTAACCCCTTCATTGCCTTAGCGGCTATCCGCTATGGTAATGACGCAGCATTTTCCGTATTTTTAATAATATTGATCAGGAGCAGGGGGGGGGGGGGTTCCCTGAGCATTAATTTCTGGCTCAGGGAACCCCCTGCTCACTGTACAATATTATTAAAATAATGCTTCTTTACCATAGCGCATAGACGCTAAGGTAAAGAACGAGTGTTTATTTATTCTGTATATTGTATGTGTTTTATTGATACTGTACATGTGCAGAGGGTCTCCAGAGCAGAAGCGCACAGGTTTCAGGTCTGGGGACCCCGTGCCCCCCGAGATACAGGCCCCTTTAGGGGGTGCCGGTATCCCTCTGCTCTGCTTGGTTTACAGGCCGCGGTCACGTGATCGGGACTTTGAAACGCAGAGGGATACCGGCACCCCCTAAAGAGGCCTGTATCTCGGGGGGCACGGGGTCCCCAGACCTAAAACCAACGCGGTTCAGCTCCGGAGACCCCCTGCACATCTACACTATCAATAAAAATGTATTTCAAATCATTTTTAATGTGCGGATGTTTGCGCAGAGAGAGCAGCGGATCTCTCTCTGCTGCAAACACATCTCGCCCCCGCCGCCCATACAGTAGTATCATTTATGTATGTGCATATACAGTACAGTACAGTACTGTACAGTACTGTATGTTAGGGCTTACAGGGGTTGTTGTTATACAGTATATATATATATATATATATATATATATATATATATATACTGTACAGTATACAGTATACAGTATACTGCATTACAATTCATTATAGGGGACGGCTTCACAGAGAACAGCTTGCAAGCGCCACCATGTGTATTTTGACGGCATTGCAGTATTGTAACCAGCCGGAATAAAAAGCTTAAATTCCTGCCGGAAAATAACGCAATGCACTCTGGCAGAAAACTATCAGAAACCTGAATACACCCGAGTATACCCGAATTCGCGGGACTAGCCGTGCTCGAATAAAGTGTGTCGCCAGTGTATTATTGGCTGAGCGGCTTCTACAGTACTGTACTGCAGATACTGAACTATTGGTGGAACGCTAGGCGCATGCGCATTGGAACCTTCTTGAAACGCATACAGTATGCATGTCATTACATCGACGGTAGGCGCATGCGCATGTGAACAGGAGACGCCCCCCGAGAAAATTATTGGTGGGACTGGCTGGGAACTTCTTTAGGGGGCTGACCATTACAGTAAAACTTTTCATTTTGTTTTTCCTCAGAAAAGAAAACGGCTAATGGAGGGATTTCGATGGATAATATCGCTTTGTGTAACAATGCCTGCACATTGCTGAATCAGATTTAAAAACCCACGTACCGGAGTCTACAGTTTAGTGGCTGATGTACACTATGCTGATGTTTTCCAGACGTACAGTATACAATACTTTTTTATAAACAGTATACTGTGTAATAAACCCCCCAAAAATAAAAACTATGCATTTATTCTACATGTATACAGTACTGTACATACAGTATGTGTCTTCTATACAGTGCCAGTACATACAGTACAGTACAGTGCTGTATGTGTCTTCTATTTTTTTAATACTCTTGTACTGAGCATGCCTACAGTATACAGTACAGTGTGCCTGGACAGTAGTGTACATTCTAGAAACACTGTATTTTGTTACAGTAGCAAAGGAGCCAAGGGAACAATGTAAAACAAATCAACATGTTCTTTTATTGGTGGAGTAAGTACAAAAACATTTATTTACAAATACTGTACAATGTAGAAACATTTTAAGTGCACAGCAATTCAAAACATCAACAGGTGTATGGTTTACTGCTACAGTTGTGAAAACATTTATGTATAGAAAGTAAAAACATTTATAGTCAGTCAGTATGATTTACAGTCACATGTTTTAAAAACAAATTCTTTATTCATGAAATATACAACATGCAATATCTCCTTTATCAAAGAACGGCAAGTCAAAACATACAGTGTACAGTGGGATGGTGTGCAAAACAGTCTGCACCAGTACAGTCCTCGAGGGCAGCTGACAGGCCCGGTTTTCAGGACAACCTTGATTGTGCAGGTCCTGTGTGTGTGTACAGCAAGTTAAAACAGTAAGTTAAATACAGTACAGCAGGTCAAAACATCTCCTTTATTTACAGTAAGTTCAGCAGGTCAAAACATGTACTGTACAGTACAGCACAACAGTATGGTTTTACAGTTCCCGTGATTAATCCAGAAAGTCCACCACATTGTCCGTCCATGGCCGATTCCTTGCATGGCGCAAAACGCCATTAATGCAGTCTCGAACGCCTTTCATTACAGGATCTGTAATTGGATAAAAGCGCCGCATTTCATCCAGAATGTTCTTTCTTAAATTGGCAGGAAGCGCCTTTTTCATGCGATTTCTGTCGTAGTTCACTTTGAAGGCCCAGTCGCAGTACAACGAGTAGGGAACATGGTGCTTAAAAAGTAACAAGGCATACTTGTGGGGTGCACCAGCACTCACCACGCTATACTTCTCCCTGAGTGCCGGTGGCAGATCGCGCAGGGTGATGTCGGGCACCGTATCAATGCGAGCGAACGTAGGTCTTCTTCGAGCGGGTGTGCTTGAGGTGATGAGCAATGGTAGGTTGTCTGGGAGGAAGCTTTCCTCCGGTCTTGGTCGCCGTGTTGTCTCCTGGCGTGGTCTTGACGGGGTTGTCATGTCCTCCTCAACGGCATACATGTACACTACATCTTCTGGTGGAGGGGGTGCGCTTGGTGATGGAGGTGGTCAATGCTCACATTCATCACATCCATGTCATCCCCCTGCTCCGGCGTCGGGGAAACAGGGGCATTAACACCGAGCAAACGATGTATACCCGCTATGTCAGCCTCTAACTTCTCCATCCGTCGATCCATTCATTGATGCATATCTAGCATCCGTTGATCCATATGTATCATCCATTGATCCATATGTAGCATCCGTTGCTCTACATTTAACATGGTCTCCAGAAGCAAATCTATCTTTGCTAGCACAATAGAGTTCCCGGGGAGATCCACACTTATCCCATTAAGCATCCGGTCTAACGAGCTGCTTCTTGTGCATGGCGTGTGGACATCTGGGTGGATGGGTGAAACGGAGGATGAGATTGGGGTTCCATGGAGAGAAGTGGCAGCGACATCAAAGAAGGGTGGAGGAGGTGACCTGTGGATATCCGGTAGAGGAGATGTGTCAGCGTCGTCGAAGAGGGATGGAGAAAGTGCCCTTTGGATTTCCGGGCGAGAAGCAGAGTCGTCTAAGAGCAAAGGAGAAATTGACCCGTCGATTTCAGAGGCGGCAGCGTCGTCGGATAGAACCGGAGAAGATGGGCTGTGGGTTTCCGGGAGGGCGGCGACAGCATCGAGGACAAGGGGTGAAGAAGACAGGCTGAAGATTTCGGGGACAGCGGCGGCAGGGTCGTCGAAGCGTATGTGAGGAAGTGGTCTGCGGATTCGATGGGTTGGCTGCCAATCTTTTTGCGTCGAAAGCACATCACCGTATATCTTCTTGACATAATAAGGCTGACGTCTATGAAAACCCTTAGCCTTTGGGGTCAGCAGAAGGTTTTCTTTATTGGCCTTAGCCTGTCGCTTTTGCCTTGGCGTGGAAATGGCTGCCGCCTTTCGCTTTTTCTGCATGACAGGCACGGCAGAGGCGAGTCGGTTCCTGCGTCCGTAGAATTGGGGTTGCTCCATGGAAGCAGGTGGCACAATGCAGTATCTGGACAAAGGCAAGTTCAGATAAAGATCATCGAGTGGTGGGCTATGCAAAGTGTGTAACCTTTTATGCATGGCCGCGAGGTACAGGTGCTGAAAGTGGGCATACTCTAATGTGAGTCATTACCGTATAAATACACCATCCATTTTGTGGATTCACTGCACATTGAATACACATCGACTAAACATCGAATATACATTCTTGTGTTTGTATTTCTTTCTACTCGCAGCAAATGGTTTTTAAAAAGATTTCCAAGGATCTCAGCATGCGAATTAAGGAGATGTACACGAGCGGACACCGAATTGCTGCTATCCAATGCTGGTTAGCTACTTCTGGCCACGTTGTGCCAGAAACTACCGTGAGCTATCATGCACACGGAAAAAACAGAGAACGCAAAAGGGCACCAAGAGTAACTAACGCGTAAGTATATTTATGATACTTTTAAAAAAAAAATATTTCCAAAAATATACTGTACTGTACATCTACAGTACTGTATATAATATTTTTGTTATTTCTGTATATTTATATTACAACAGTATATATATTTTGTATATTTATATTACAACAGTGTATATATTTTGTATATTTAAATTTATATCACAACAGTATATATATTTTGTATATTTATATTTATATTACAACAGTATATATATTTTGTATATTTATATTTATATTATAACAGTATATATATTTTGTATATTTATATAACAACAGTGTATATATTTTGTATATTTATATTTATATTACAACAGTATATATATTTTGTATATTTATATTTATATTACAACAATATATATATTTTGTATATTTATATTACAACAGTATATATATTTTGTATATTTATATTACAACAGTGTATATATTTTGTATATTTATATTTCAACAGTTTTATATTGTCGCATATTAATAGAACAATATATTGTATTCTCTTGATCTACTGTCTCTAATATTTTTACTTACCGGAAAGTTTTTCTTTACATTGTAGGGAGACAACTCTTCTGGTGGACAAAATAAGTGAGGAGAATGATGAGAGGAGTGCATTAAGGGTCAAATACACTCTGCAGGAAAATCACAATCTCGCTGTATCCGAGAGCAGCATAATGAAGATGAGACGCAGCATTGGATGGAAATATGGTCGTGTGAGGTTATTACTGGACAGTACAGGAGGTAAAAGTGTTGTTTAGCAAACTGTACTGTACCGCTAAAATTATTTATTCCTTGTCATTACAGAGCGTACCCCATGATAAGGGACGCAAACAAAATCAAAAGAGTGGTCCAGGCCCAGGCATGGATTGACAGTGGGGAAACTTTCCAGGATTGCATCTTCACTGACGAGTTTACTGTGTCACTGGAGAGATTTGCAAGCTTTGCATTCCACAAAAAAGGCCGCATATCTTTAAAGACGCGGCCAAAACACCCCGTGAAGCTGCATGTGTGGGGTGCCATCTCTAGGTGTGGACCAGGATGCATTGTCATCTTTGAAGGTAAAATATATGAAATATAATGTAGCCTTATGCACTGTACAGTACTAGTGTGCAGTTTTTTGAGCACTTTTCTTTTCTTGCTATAGGAATCATGAATAAAGCTTTCTTCCAAGACAACATTGTCCCTGAGATAGTGCAATACATCACACGCGAGTTTCCGAATGGTCACCGCTTCTACCAGGATAACTATCCGAAGCACACCGCGTCAACAGCGCATATCCATGAGCGCGGTATCAACTTGGTGAAGACGCCAGCGGAGTAAATGCGGTAACCGTGTCCCACAGTTTTTACTGTGTACTGTATATCTTAAACTAATTGTCCATTTTTTCCAATGACAGATCGCCAGACTTCAATACGATCGAAATGGTCTGGCATCAGCTGAAGGACCATATCTGGAAAGTGGCGAAACTCTCCAAAAAGGACGAGTTGTTGAAAGGCATAATGAGTTTTTGAAACGATGTACTCACCGTGGAACGCTGCAATAAATATATAGACCATTTTGCCACTGTGTTGCCCATTGTGATCGCGCGTAATGGGCAAGCATCAGGAAAGTAGTACTGTGCTGTAGTATTGTAAGTACAGTATGATACAGGTAAGTATGGCACAGATTTTTTCTTTCCCAATAGTCAGAGTATACAGTAGTTACAGTTTTTGAAGTGAAACTTCCTTAGTGGCACCTCATTCAAACTAGGGCAAAAAAGAATTGTGGAGACAGAAATGAAACGGATGTGACGTCAGTGCTGGCAGTTGAGGCCGGGCTGTGTTCTGGCTCAGCCCGACCCCAACACTGACATCACACCCGCTCAACAAATCAGATGCGGCGGCGGCGGCGATAGCCGCCGGCGCCGCTCCTAATGGCCCCCGCTCCCCCCACATGGCCGCAGACATATGCGGCGGCGGCGATAGCCGCCGGCGCCGCTCCTAACGCTACTATACGTCCCAGTGACGTCAGGCGCTGGTGGGGGAACTCCGTCAGCTGTCTGAAGCTGCTCCGGTCCCACCGCTGTTATTCCTCTTATGTCAGAAGCATACAGACTCCTCTGTCACCCTGCAAGTCCCCCTGCCCCCGGAGCAAACACTCATGGCCCCGGCTTTGCACTCCTCTGTCACCCTGCAAGTCCCCCTGCCCCCGGAGCAAACACTCATGGCCCCGGCTTTGCACTCCTCTGTCACCCTGCAAGTCCCCCTGCCCCCGGAGCAAACACTCATGGCCCCGGCTTTGCACTCCTCTGTCACCCTGCAAGTCCCCCTGCCCCCGGAGCAAACACTCATGGCCCCGGCTTTGCACTCCTCTGTCACCCTGCAAGTCCCCCTGCCCCCGGAGCAAACACTCATGGCCCCGGCTTTGCACTCCTCTGTCACCCTGCAAGTCCCCCTGCCCCCGGAGCAAACACACTCAAACACACTGACACAAACAAACACACATAATTACATACACATACCTCCGCAGGTGGGCTTGCTGCCACAGGATACACGGGCTGGAGAGTCCTCTGCCGCGGGGCTGGACACTCCTCTGCCGCCGGGCGGGAGACTCCTCTGCCGCGGGGCGGGAAACTCCTCTGCGGCGCCGTTCCCCGCCCACTGCCATGCCGCGCGCCACGCATGCGCAGAAGCGGCTGGCAGCGGCGACTGGGAATAGGGTGGTTTGAGCGCGCCGCCGGGGGGGGGGGGGAAGGGGGGAGCTTGAGCGCGCCGCCGGGGGGGGGTGGGGAAGGGGGGAGCTTGAGCGCGCCGCCGGGGGGGAGCTTGAGCGCGCCGCCGGGTTGTGGGGAAGGGGGGAGCTTGAGCTCGCCGCCGGGTTGTGGGGAAGGGGGGAGCTTGAGCGCGCCGCCGGGTTGTGGGGAAGGGGGGAGCTTGAGCGCGCCACCGGGTTGTGGGGAAGGGGGGAGCTTGAGCGCGCCGCCGGGGGGTGGGGAAGGGGGGAGCTTGAGCGCACCGCCGGGGGGTGG
Organism: Ascaphus truei; assembly: GCF_040206685.1. NCBI lineage: Eukaryota > Metazoa > Chordata > Amphibia > Anura > Ascaphidae > Ascaphus > Ascaphus truei. Next base: position 249,497,601 of record NC_134487.1, on the reverse strand, counting down.
GGGGGGTATCTGATCACAAGACTCAGACTGAGCCCCCCGGGTCCGCAGCTCCGTCGGGGGTGGGGGGAGTCAGGAGAGAGGGGGCAGGACACAGACAGAGAGACATACGGTACACACAGAGAGATACACATACACTGACAGACACGCACACACTGACATACACACATTGACTGACACACACATTGACTGACACATACACACAATGACACACACACACTTACTCTGACGCACACACACACACTGACTGACACACACACACACACACTTACTCTGACGCACGCACACACACTGACGCACGCACGCGCACACACTGACGCACGCACGCGCACACTCTGACACACACTGACACACGCACGCACACCCCAGTGATGTACCGAACACCGCCCCTGAATGATGTGCCTATTCCTTCCCCCCCACTGTGAGCTCCCCCACCCGCTCAACATTCATGATGCTGGTACTGCTGCCAATAAACACATACACACACACACTGACGCATGCACACTTTGACGCACGCGCACGCACACTGACTGTCACACATACGCACACACACTGACTGACACACATACGCACGCACACTGACTGACACACATACACTCACTGACCGACACAGAGAGACATTCACACAACACAGAGAGAGAGAGACATACACTCACACACACACACACACACACACACACACACACACACACACACACACACACACACACACACACACACACACACACACACACACACACACACACACACACACACACACACACACACACACACACACACACACACACACACAAAATGACTGACACAAATACACACACTGACCGGTACAGATACATACACTGACCGGCACAGATACATACACTGACTGACACACACACACACAAACAAACACATACATACTCACTGACTGACACACTGACACATGTGTGCCGAGCACGCGCGTTATAAGTCAATTTCTGTGACAAAAGTCAATGAAGTTTCACTTACTATGCGCGTGCACAGCACACACAGCTTTTTTTTCTTTACAAAGAGTGCAGCACCAGTAATCAGGTTACAGTACATAGTAGTTAACAGTAGTCAGAGTATACAGTAGTTCCAGAATAGACTAGTATGACAGTACTACAGTAACTGCATACTAACTGCTCATTTTTTTTCTTTCCAGAGAAAGCAGCACCAGCCATCTACAGTACTACACATCACACAATGCCATAATACTGTACGCACATAACAGCACTCATTTTTTGTTTTCTTGTCGTTTCAGGAAAAAAGGGTGGTCTGGGGGGAGGTGGGGTTTTGTGTCCAGTATAATCTGTTTGTACAGTCAAATGTACAGTATATAAACAGCAGTAATGATGTACACAAAACCTCTCCTCTCTCAATGAACTACTGTACTGTATACAGAATGAGGAACAAGATAAAGACAGAAAAAATAATATTACAATATATATATATATATATATATATATATATATATATATATATATATATATATATATATATATATATATATATATATATATATATATATATATATATATATATATATATATAATACTGAGTTAAGTTATGGTGAGTAAAAAAAGTGACAAAAACCCTCCACAGGAAAGCAAATATGCAAAAACAACTGTATGCTCATCTGCATGTCTTAGGCAGGTCTGCAACCCCGCCTTTCCCCATTATCACCCAGCATACAGCACTTCCACTGCAGCAAGGGATTCTGGGAAATGACATGCAAATGAGCACACAGTGTCACTTTTTGCCTCAATAACCATTTTTAACATGGTTCCCTATAGGCTTAAGCTTGCTGCATGGTCACAGCTTTGAGCACAGCCAGGGTTAAGCCTCTCTTGCATTCCCAGTAAAATCAACCCCACACTGATGAGACCCATCAAGGTCGAAACAGCTGTCTGTGGGTGGTTTTCTGGGTATGCACCTTAACCCTGGCTGTGCTCAAAGCTGTGACCATGCAGCAAGCTTAAGCCTATAGGGAACCATGTTAAAAATGGTTATTGAGGCAAAAAGTGACACTGTGTGCTCATTTGCATGTCATTTCCCAGAATCCCTTGCTGCAGTGGAAGTGCTGTATGCTGGGTGATAATGGGGAAAGGCGGGGTTGCAGACCTGCCTAAGACATGCAGATGAGCATACAGCTATATTTGCATATATATATATATATATATATATATATATATATATATATATATTATACATTACAGTACTGTATATATTATTAAATAATATTCTTATAAATGTGCATTATTCATGTTTCCCATGTTTTAGAAATGTTTTCGAAATGTTTATCCAATTTCAATCTGCCAAAAGAACTTAATAAAGACTGCATTATGTATTATTCATGATTATTTTTATATTTGTATTTTTTGGTTCCTGATAAAATAAAATAAATATTTATTCACATTCCTGCTAGTCAAAATCATTTACAACAACCACAACCCCACCCCCCTCCCACCCCTACAGTACACCAATGAATAAGAATGAATGACAAAATAACATGAATCAGTTAATGGTTTTTATAACTCTCAATTCTCACAATGCTGTGCAAATCGGATTTACATTTCAAAATAGAGAAGGGATTTTCCAAAGCGTTACCGTAAACAAAGCCTCAAATTGTTGGGGGGGGGGGGTTGGGGTGATTACACGCAGGCGCACTGAGGCTTTTTTCCTGAAGAAGTGGCCTGTTGAGCTACGAAACGCCGCGTAGGAGAGACACCATTCAACCTATATACTTTTAT